>NW_027555847.1:75606122-76196122 GCF_003287225.1 Phascolarctos cinereus | reverse complement strand
AATACTCTAAAAATTGGTGCAGAAAAATAGAGTCTAAGCACAAATCATTTTGAATTAAAAGACAAGACCCACCAATGAACTTTCAGCCAAGCCCTTATCAGTTCACCCTTAATTACACCCAGAGTTTTAATAATTTTTTAAATGCTTTAAAATGCACTTTCCTCTAGATTATCAGAGAGCCTATGCAACAAAATAGAATTTAATCCTTTTGAGGATTATGTTTTCTACTGTTTCCCTGGCAGCATGATCTAATGGATAAAGCCCTGGATTTACAGACAGATAAACCAGTTCCCATCTTGTCTTTGACATTATTAGCCATCAGTCACTTAGCCTTTGGGTGTTTCCTCACTTGTAAAATGAGAGGGTTGGAGTTGATGAACTCTAACATGTCTTCCGGCAATAAATCTCTGAACCTCTGATCTTCTGATCTTCTGTACTCAGCACAAGGAAGAGTCCTTCATGTAAATATGGTGGAGCCTCAATATCTTCCACTAAATGATTGATGTACTAACTGAATGAGTGAATAAAAAGCATTTAACAATGAAGATTGCCTGAGGATAGAAATACAAAAGTAAAACTATTCTTGCTACCCACTTTCTTCCAGTAGGAGATCAATTAGTCAAATTTGTAAACAATCATTTATTAAGGGCTTATCATGTGCCAAGCACTATGCTAAGTCTTCAATATATGAAAAAAAAAACCCTAAATCAGAAACCTAATTTCTGCCCTGAAGGAGCTACACATTCTAATGGGAAAGATAACATATAAATAGCTTGGTGCATACAAGACTTAGAGTAGATGAAAGTAGTCTGAAAGAAAGAAAGCACTAATAACTGGAGGAAAAGGATTTCACAGAAGGTGGGATTTGAAATGAGTCTTAAAGGAATCCAGAGAACCTAAGAAGTAGAGGTGAGAAGTCAGAACAGTTCAGGCATGAAGGACAGAGACTGCAAAGACACAGAGAGTGAAGATACAGAATCATGTCATGGGAACTGCAAGTAGACCATTGCCATTGTAGAATGTAAAGGGGAGTAAGGTGTAAAAAAAATAAATTTAAAAATTAAAAAAAATAGAAAAGTAGGAAGGATACAAATTACAGAAGGTTTTTATATGTGAAGTAGATATTTTTGTATTTGGTTCTGGAGGTAACAGGGAGCCACTGGAGCTCATTAAGCAGTGAGTGAAGGTGATGATGGTGATATGGTTATACCCATGCTTTACAATAACTTAAAGAGAGATTGAAGTGACTAGAGACTGAGTCAGAGAAACCAGATAGAAGCTTATTGAAATAGTCCAGATGAGAAGTCATGAGAGCTTGAGCTAAGACTGTGACTGTATGAATAAAGAGGACATACATAAAGGTTAAAAAGAAAAAAGATTTGGCAGTGTATTGATTATGTGGTATGTGTGAGAGTGAGGAGCTCAGGATGGCACCCAATTTAAGAGATGGCATGAACTGCAACAGAGCATTTTCCTTTTCTGTTCTCCATTTCTCCCTGTGTACCCAATGCAGATATTTTCTATTGGCACTTAATAGTGAAGAAAAACATGAAAGGATAGTCATTCTTTCTGTTTTCCAGGTTAACTGAGTCATTTTGTGTTTTTTCTCTCTATAGTTATTAAAAATGTTTCCAGCTACAAAAAATAAGTACCAGAATTGAAATCCTATGAAATCTGATTTGATTTAGTGTTTAGGGAAAATCAAAGAAAATAGACTGTGCTCTTACTATTCTCTTATGTTTTATATATAATAAAGGTAGAAATGCAGCAGGATTCACATTAATAATATAATTGCAATTTATAGACAGTTTTCAGTAGAGTAAGTCATCAAATTTCAGAAAACCTCCTTTTAAACCTCATTTTCAAAAATGCCTTCATTTGACTAACAGTTTTCTGAAAAATAGAATATGGCCTAATGGATAAAATAATCTGTCAACTATTATATAATTTGTGTCCTGTTTGATGAAAGATCTTGGAAAAGCTCATAGGACCAAAGAATCATAGATGAAGACCTGGAACTAACCTCAAGAGCCACACAACTGGCAAAGGCATAGGAAGTGAGAGGAATTGGAGTCAGGATGGGGCTTTTCCCAATTATAAGTCCAGCAATCTATGTACTATAGTATTGGGGGGGGGAGGTTGGGGTGAAAGTTGGGAGTCTTTCTGAATTTAAAAAGCAGTTATGTTACTCTTCCCACAAGGATGCTGTTCAAATTTACCTGATTATAGTTTTCTTCAGATTCTTAAGGAATTTGAGCCCCTAAAGGTCCAAAGAGGAAGTAGTAAATTTTGAAAATAATTTTCCACAATTAGGCTGACATATATGAGCTAAAATTTCTTTGACCTTGCCTACAATTGTTGATCTACCCATTTCCTCTATCAATTTTTCCCAAGCATTTTAAATGTTTTATTATCACAAGATATCATTATCATGAATTGCTCCAACTTAGAATCAACTGGAATAGATTCATTATTAATGATTGTTTATTCAGTAATTTCAGTTGTGTCCAACTTTTTGTGACCCCCACTTAGGTTTTTCTTGACAAAGATACTGGAGTAGTTTGCCATTGTCTTCTCCAGTTTATTTTAAAGATGAGGAAATTAAGGCAAACTGGGTTAAATTTGCCCACGGTCACACAGCTAGTGATTGTCTGAGGCTGTTTTTGAACTCAGGTCTCACTGACTTCAGGCCCAGCACTCTACCCACTGCACCAAATTGTCACCCCTTAATGATTATTACAGTCTCTCAACCTCTCTGTCTCTGCCTGTCTCTCTTCAGTGCAATGACAGAATCTTATTAATTTTTGTGATTCCCACAGTATGTAAGAAAAAATAGTTGCTCAATAAATCTTTGTTGCATGGATGAATGATTTAAGAACTTTTAAAAAATCTGAAATAACTGGCTTTGTTTTTGCAAATTATATATTTTTAAAAGTGAGACAAATAAACAAATAAGCTAAAACAAGAATGTAGAGAATTACAACATAGATTCCAAGTCATCTAACACAGTAAATAAATCCTAAGGAGTTATCCAAGACAAATAGTGAGGTTAAGAGATCTAACCATATTTATATTGCAAAATTGATGCAGAAGTGATATTTGAACTTTGATTTTGCAAGTGTATCACTTTATGAAATATATCCTATTGCCTATATTTTATAATGACACTGAATTTGCAAAGACTTACCACAAGTTCTCACATCTTCTAGATTCTTGTACAATGATAATAATTGTTCATAATGTTGATGCTGAAATTGTAAAAGATGTTGGAAATCTTGTGAATCAGCAATAAATCACAGAGCATTTTAACGTTAGATATTTCAATGCATCTAATTCTGTCATTTTAGGATAGAGAGTCTCACCACCAGCTTGTCCAAAAAACATATTTTTACACACATACACACATACAATGTGTATATATATGTCTATGGATATATGTGCATATGTATGTATATATGTATGTGTATATATACACAGACATACATACACGCAGAGTAACACTCATGTAATTTATATGTAACACAATATGCATAATTAATATAATTATATACATGTATACATATGCACATATGTATACATACATATACATGCATGCATGCATGCATGTGTGTATATGTCACTATAAAACCTGACCCCATAAAGGACTATTAACTGTACATAAACAAGCATCGATCCTTTAATTAAAGAAATTTAATTCCTTGAAAATTGTTAATCTGTAATTAAAGTATCTATGGCTTTGAATGAGGCAAGTGTAGAACTGAAAGGAAACTCAGAGTCACCTAGTCACTTAGCAGATAAGCAAACAGACCCAGGGAGATTAAGTGATTTGTCAATGGACACACAGCAACAAATGAGAGAGCCAGGATTCAGCTCCAAATGCAGCACCCTTTCTATTGCTCCTTTAATGCATACATGGTAATCGTCAGCATATCTTGTTAAACACGTTTTTTATAATGTCAGTGCTCATACAATGTTACTTTATTTATTTGTTTTTAGGCTAGGCTATGAGGTTAAGTGACTTTCCCAGGGTCACACAGCTAGTAAGTGTTATGTGTCTAATGCTGGATTTGAACTCAGGTCCTCCTGAATCCAGGGCTGGTGCTCTATCCACTGCATCACCTAGCTGCCCCCAATGTTACTTTATTTAAAGTATGAGAAGCAGCTTGAAATAATGAATGGGGAGCTAGCCTTGGAGCCAGGAAGAACTGGCTTTAAATAAATCTTCTTTTCTATGTGTATATATATATATATGTATATATATAACATAAATACATACACAAATATATAAATAAATATATATAACATAAATATATATGAATATATACATAAATATATATATATATATATATATATGTATATTATATATACATATAAATATACGTATATATTGACTCTGTAACTCCAGGCAAGCTACCCTTCAGTGCTATAAGTAGCTTTCTACAAGTCTAACAGGAAGTAATGCCCCATGCTAGGAACACAGATTTCATCACTCAAGAGCCCCCTTTACCAGGGAAATAACATATGATCTTTGTCTATTCATAACACACTTGGAAAAGGTACTGGATTAGAGTCAGGCAACTTGATCCCTTGTCCCAAGTCTTTCACTAACTACTTCTGTGAGCATGAGTATATAATTTCACTCACCTATATGGATAGGAATTATTTTATGCATAGTAGGAGGGGTTTGTGATAGATAGCCTCACTGAAGGTCCTGCCCAATTCAAAATTTTATGATTTAAACTTCTGGGTTCTTTTGCATTTTTGTGTGATTTGCAGTTCTAAAGGACACAAATTCATGCTTCTGGAAAATGCAGAAAGACAGAGAAGTGAAAAGCAAGCCAAAAAGCCTCCCAAAGAACATATAATTATGAAATTTTCTGTCTAGTGGGTAAGACTGTGCTTGTCCACTGTGAGATTTATTTCCCTAGGCCTAAAACAACACAGAGTTTTTTTCCTCTTTTATTTCTTGAATATTTTTTATGAATAGGTGAAATTGAACGCCAAGGCATATATATTAGCTTACAGAAAGTTCTTCGCTATTTCTTTCCAGTAGAATTTGTCTAAAAGAGTGTTCTTCTCTGCAATTGAAAATGTTTTCTAGGTGGAGCAAAGATGGTGGGGAGAAGCCAAGAAGGTGCCTGAACTAACCCCAGTTTCCCTTGAAAATAGTGTTTAAATCAAACCTCTAAACAGATTCTGGAGCAACAGCACCCACATAAAGAAGGAGTAAAGCAATTTTATAAACAACATATTGTAGGATTCTTTAGGTTCTTAATCCACTTTGCTATCCATTTCTATTTTGTGGGAGAGTTCATCCCATTTACATTCACAGTTATGATTACTAACTGTATTGCTCTCTATCCTACTTCTTTCTCTGTTTACACTTTTCTCTCTCCTTTTCTGTTCCTCCTCATTAGTGTTTTGCTTCTGACTACCACCTTCTTCAATCTGCCCTCCCTTCTATCACCTCCCCCATCCCTTTTTCCCCTCCTACTTCCCTAAAAGGTAAGATAAATTTCTATCCCTGAGTGTGTGTGTTATTCCCTCTTTGAGCCAAATCTAATGACAGTAAGGTTCAAATAATGCTCACCCCTTCCCTTCTTTCACTCTACTGTAATAGGTCTTTTCCACCTCTTTATGTGATGTAATTTATCCTATTCTGCCTTACCCTTTGCTCTTCTTCCAGTACAATCCTTTTTTTTTTTTCTGTTTCTTCATTCACAAATATGACTAATGTGGAAAAATATTTAACATTATTATACATGTATAACCTATATCAGATTGCTTGCTTTCTTGGGGAATGGAAAGTGGAAAAAGGGAGGGAGAAAAATTTGGAACTCAAAATCTTGCAAAAATGAATTTTGAAAACTGTCTTTACAAGTAATTGAGTTAAAATATAATATTAAGGGGAAAAAGAAAGAAAACATTTCCTTAGAATTTCACTAAACTTAGGAAGAAAGCCCTGAGGACTATGAAAATAGTCTTGGAATTTGTTCTGGTCCAGGACTCATACTATCATGAAGAAATAAAACTATCAGGACTCATACTTGTTGTTTATCCTTCATTCTTGAAAAGGACCCTGACATCAGGAAAGGGATGTCATGACATGTGAGTGAATTGGATTTAAGTGAGGGAGGGCTGTGCAAAGTTACCAGCTTTACTTCCTCCTCTGGAGCCATCTGGGTCTAGTGGCAAGATATAAATCAGGAAGAGTAGAGAAGGCCCCTACTACCAAGAAAGTGAGACTACCATGAAGAATTCTTCTCCCACACTAATTGTGTCTCTATAGACAATTCAATACTGCCAATTGTTTTCTTTTGACAATCTGCATTGATTTTATGTTGTTTCAAATTATTGTTGTTGATAGTGGTTTAAAATGTTAGGCCATAAGGAGGACCACTTAGTGGGATGATAAAACAAGAAAATAGAGTCAAATGAGATGGCATAAGTAAGTACCAGTCACTTTTCAAAGCAATTAAGTGGTAGTGGCCTTTGTTCCTACACAATGAAGAGGCTGGTTCCATTAAGCAGACTGGCATGGCAAAATCAGCCTGACTCTGTAGTAGAACATACTTGGGGGGTTTTCTGATGGAAAAAGGAAGATGCCTTCTCTTTCTTCCCATCATTTCTATGTTTGCCACCATCAGCAACCTCTTACCAATATATGTGGGAAGTACCAGATCTCAAGTTATGCCAATTGATGCTAATTTGGAAGCGCATGCATATGACACCATGTGAGTCCTCCAATAGGCCTGCATTTCCAAACACATAATTTGTTATTGTTTGTTGTTCAGTTGTTTCAGTCATGTCTGACTCTTCATAATCACAGTTGGGGTTTTATTGGCAAAGATACTGGAGTGGTTTGCCATTTCCTTATCCAGCCTGTTTTCCAGATGAGGAAACTGAACCAAATAGGATTAAATGACTTGCCAGGGTCACACAGCTAGAAGCACCATCTGAGGCCAGATCTGAAAGTCAGGAAAATAAGTTTTCTTGACTCTAAGCGTGGCACTCCATCCACTGTGCCACCTAACTGAAGACTAAAAGATAGATAAAGATTACTGAAGACTGAAAGATAGATAATTCTTTCCTAGTTAGGAAGCTCAGAGTTACAAATTATGGACTGACCCATGATATGTACTGTAATTTGCATGAATTGCTATCTATTTATGAATGAACTAATGAAAATGTATTTTCAAATACCAATTAAATACCAGGAAATTTTGGAAGGATGCTAGAGATAGAAAGGGATATAAATACAAAAAAAAAAAAGAGATAGATCCTGTCTTCAAAGACCTTGCATTTTAATAGGTGGAGACAACTGTCTGGGAAGTCACAGGGATGTTGAATGCAACCATAACTAGGAATAATCACACCACACACAAAGTGTGACCTTTGTTCATTTCCAGAAACAGTGGAAGTATTTATTTGGTTACTGCACAACAAGCAAAAAATTGAAAGGTAGGGGAGGGGAAAAGGGAGACAGAATAATAAGTTTGCATTAGCAGGTTGGATATAAGAGTAGATGAAACATCATTCTTAAGACAATGTCTTAAGAATTGTTTCATTCAAGTGAGTTTCATTCATGTTTCATTCATTTGTCCACTAATACAAATCACAACTGTTCTATATATCATTAGATGATTAATATATTTATGTGGCTAAAATAAGAACAGATAAAAAAAGAAAAAGACCAAAAGAAAAGGAAATGATAGTAGAGAGGGGAGGGGAGGAAAGAGAAGAAAAGAACAGAAAAGAAAAGAGGAGTCAAGAAAGAAAAGAGAAATAAAGAGTAAAGGAATTGAAGGGAAGGGAAGAAAAGGGAAGGAGAAAAATTAAAAAATTAATATACCCTAGTGGCCAACCTTCTGTATATAAGACTCTCCAAACTTAACTAGGTTTGTCTTTGAATGACAGCCCTTCAGAAGTCCATACTCACAGCCTTTCCAACTTGATTGGATAATATAATTTGCTGATGACTTGTACTTTACTGCCCTAACTTTTAAGAACCCATTATTATCTCCATATCTAGTGAGCTATCAGGGTAGGACTTTAGTGGAGAATCTGTTCATGATCACATGTCAATCATGGCAGGGACAGCATAAGAATAGAACCTGTGGGGAAAATTGTTTTCCTTTTTTCACTCATTTATTTTTGGATTAAAATCATTCTATAACCACTGCCCCCTAAAAAAACAAAACCATGTAGCATGGTATTAGAAGATGTACCCTCTTTCCTTAGCCTACTGTGAATGGCTTTTGAAATGAGAATTTAGCAGTATCATATATTCTCATACTGAAAACGTAGGCTGCAGTTTTTGTTTAGTAGAAAATGTCAGCATTCAGTCTGGAGAAAGTTGAATAATTATTTTATTTCGCAAAAAGGGTAGCATATTGCAAGCATTCTTTACAATTAGGGTTTGATATAGCCTGCTGGCGATGTGGATCCTTTCTAGCATAGAGTTAATAAGCAAGTATTTAGTGGTTTAGAAGATAGATACATCCAGTTATTTAATATTATTTTGTGTATGTGGGTTTCTATAACCATATAATTTGAGACTCAATTTCCAGGACACCTTAGTGACAACGTGGTTGGACATTTTCACTTCTTGTAATCTCCTTTATAAACTCTTCAGCTTCAAGCTCTCTGTAAGGCAGGAGGGCACTGGAAACATTCCTGAGTTTAAAGGTATGTTTGTGGGTTGAGTGGGTGCAAAGTTAGGAGCTATTGCTTTGCTCTTACAATCCCTTAGTGCTAATTTAATCCTAGATGAAGGGTAAATGGTGCTGCTACCAATGCCACAAAAAGGCTTGTGCCACTTAAAGCAACATACTTCTAACAAGAGTTACACAGGGTGTACCTTGGACTGCCCTGACTTTTCTTGCCTGACCGTGTGTGCCAGCTCAGTACTTAGGAAGTTTAGGGCTAATGCATTCTTCTAATTGACTATTGAGCAGGAAGAGCTGACAACTCACTGATACTTTCAAAAAGTATCCTGACTCAATCTTCAATTCTCGCTTATGACAAATAGCTCTCTTTTACTAGACTTCCTGTAAAAGGATGTGGGAAAGGCTGGTTCCCTTTCTCCTACCCTCAGCATCATAGCCACAGCTCCTATATAACAACTGAAATATTCTGAGTGAATATCAATCTCAGGATAGATGTCCTGAGGCTTAGAGGTGACTGTGAAAGGACTACAGATCCTAGTTGCATCCAGTGTAGCTGAATCGAATCAGGGGGAGTTTTTGCACCACATAAGATGACCCCTGACAAGATGAAGATCCCCAGCCCTGGCTTGGCTGTCTGGTAAATATATACTTTGAGAGAACAGCGTAGAGCTGAAATGAAATGTAACACTGCCTATTGAGCAGTCCTACAAGCCTATTATTTTTTCTGATGAAATTTAAGCACCAGCCTACTTGGGGAACATAACTATAGTGACAAGTCAAGTTACTGACTTCTGTTTTAAGTCTTTCTTATTGTAAATGTTTTGTGTTCACACATCTTTCCTATGTAGGAAATGAACATGTTTCTCTTCCTAATTCGTACTGTACATTGATTACCTTTCTACTCCCCACACCCACCTCTGGGAAGACCTTTGACATGTGCCAAAATTGAGCTTTATGGAAATATTCCCCAAGACTGCCAAGTTTGCAATATAATAAGCCAATACGTTTGTGGAAAGGGCTCTCCAGGATTGAACACGGTCCAGATGATATTAAGGATGAAAAACTGAAGTTTCCATAGGAGAGAAGGAGAAGGTACCACGGTATGGTCTCTCCAGTCCTAGCACAGATTCTTTCCAATAGTTATTGTGGAATTTTTAGAGAGTTGGATCGTTGTGGGACTTAGGTGATTTCAGCTTTCAGGAACCTAGGCATCAGGTGATCTCATTACTGTAAGCAAATTGGCCTAGAGCAGTGGTGCCAAACTCAAATTGATGTGAGGCCACTAAATCATGCATAGTGATCCCAGTGGGCCATATATTGATCTAAAAACTACGTATTAAAGTTATCTCTGCTTTATTATTTTTTATTTATTTTGTTAAATATCTCCCAATTATATTTGAATATAATTCAATGAAGCCTGATATGTTTGCTATCTCTGGCCTTAAAATCAGAGGTGGTCAAAAAAGTGAAGTATGGGAGGCAGGGGTATAGATTTTAAAGGGAATCAGTGTAAAGAATGTCCTTATCTAGCAAGCCACATGTAGGCAGCTGGGTGATACAGTGGAAAGCCACTTGGCCTGGGGTCAGGAAGAATTGAGTTAAAATCTGGCCTCAGACATTTTACTAGCTGTGTAATCCTGAGCAAATCTCTTAACCTTTGTTTTCCTCAGTTTCCTTGTCTAATAATAGCACCTACCAGGGTTGTTGTGAGGATCACAAGATACAATTCTAAAGCACTAAGGGCAACGCCTGGTACATACTAAGCACAATTTAACATTACCTATTTATCATTATTTTATTACTATTTTTGTAGCCCAAATCTTGATTGTTAGGGGTATATATGTCCTAAAAATAGAATTTCTTCCTAGACTCAAGAATTAGGAAAGTTCAATTCCACTCTTGCCTCTTCCATTTTCTACCAGAGCTTTTTCCTTACTCCATTTCTCTAGGCCCCATTTACTACACCTGCAAAATGAGCTAATTGTATTCTAACACAGATGTCCAGCATGTGCCCTGTGGGGACAACTATGAAACAGAATCACTGAATTCGAGAGTTGGAGAGGACTTGGGCCATCTAGTCTGACCTATACACCAAAGGAATCCTCACCACAATATATCCAACAAAGGTTATCTATGCTCTGTTTGAAAACTTCTAATAATAAGAAATCTACTACCTCTTGAGGCAGCCCATTACACTTTTGGATAACTCTAACTGTTACAGCTAGGTGACTCAGTGATGAGCCTGGAGTAATGAAGATCTGAGTTCAAATTCAACCTCAGACATTTACTACCTGTGTGACCTTGGGCAAGTCACTTAACTTCTGTTACCTTAATCCCCCGAAGAAAGAAATGGTAAACTACTCCAGTATCTTTGCCAAAACAAACAAACCAAAAAACAAAACAAAACAAAACAAAACAAAAACAAAAAACAAAAACCATGAACAGTATTGGCATGCTAGGGTCCACGGGGCCATGAAGCAGCAGACACGGATGAATGACTGGACAACAAAACAACAAAAGTTGTTAGAAACGTGTGGGTTTTTTTTAAATGACATTAAGCCAAAATTGCCTCTTTGCAACTTCCATTCATTGCTGCTGGTTCTGTATTCTGGGGCCAAATTAAGCAAGTCCAATATCTCCAGCTCAGTGGTACAGCGGACAGAGCACTGGGCTTGGAATCAGGAAGACTCCTCTTCCTGAGTTCAAATCCAGCCTCACACACTAGCTATGTGACCCTCGGCATGTCATTTAACCCTGTTTGCCTCAGTTCCTCATCGCTAAAATGAGTTGGGGAGGGAAATGGCAAAGCACTCCAATATCTTTGCTAAGAAACCCCCAATTGATATGACAGAGTCAGACATTAATGAAAAATGACTGGACAACTAGAACAATCCCTCCTACACATGATAATTCTTCAAATATTTGAACCCAACTACCTACTTCCTCCTGATAGTCTATTGTTTGAGTTAAATATGAAAAATTCCTTCCCAACCCTCATATATCATGAACTCATGGCCTTCACCAGTTTTTGTTGTCATCCTCTGGCCATTTTCTAGCTTATCATTATCTTTTACATACTGTGGTGATCAGAACTGAACACAATATGCCAAACGAGTTTTGGAAGGACCATAGGACAGTGGTCTCTGATCACCTCTCTTTTCCTGGAAGATATGTCCTTTTCTTTTCTTTTTTTTAAATTTTATTAATTTACTTTGATTTATCAACAATCATTTCCATATGCTTTTGAGTTGAAAATTTTTCTCCCCTTCCTTCCTCCCACTCTCCCCAAGACAGCACACAATCTGATACAGGCTTTACATTTACATACCCATTAAACATATTTTCACATTAGTGAAGTTGTAGGTAAAAATTAAAAACAATAGGAGGAACCAATAGAATAATGAAACAAAACACAACAGAAGGTAAAAATAAGTGATAGCAATTCGACTTTCATAGTTTTTTCTTTGGATGTGGACAGCATTTTCCATCCTGAGGCCTCTGGAGATGTCTTAGATCCTTGTAATGCTGAGAAGGGTTCAGTTTAACAATATTAGTCATTGCATAACATGGCTGTTACTGTGTACAGTGTCCTCTTGGTTCTGCTCACTTCACTCAGCATCAGACCATATAAGTCTTTCCAGGTTTTTCTGAAGTCAGCCTGTTCATCATTTCTTTTTTTATTTTTTAAATTTATTTTTTTCTTTTTCTTTTTTATTAATTAATTAATTAATTGATTAATTAATTAATTTATTTATTAGATATGAATTTATTTATTTGTAGTTTTCAACATTCATTTCCACAAGTTTTTGAGTTCCAAATTTTCACCCCATCTCACCCTTCCCCCAATCCCAAGATGGCATGCATTCTGAATATCCCTTCCCCTAGTTTGTCCTCTTTTCTTTCTCTCCCCCTTCTTTTATCCCCTTCCCCTTCTATTTTCCTGTAGGGCAGGGTAAATTTCTGTACCCATTTCTTGTATTTCTTATTTCCTGGTATCATGTGAAAACATTTTTTTTAAACATATGTTTTTAAATTTTAGGTTTCAAATTTTCTCTCTTCTTTCCTCCCCACCCACCCTCATTGAAAAGGCAAGCAACTCAATATAGGTCGTACACGTGCAGTTATGCAAAACACTTCCATAGCAGACATGTTGTAAAAAACTAACTCTATTTCCCTTAATCCTATTCTGCCCTCCCATTTATTCTATTCTTTCTTTTGACCCTGTTCCTCCTCAGAAATATTGACTTCTTATTACACCCTTTTCCAATCTGCCCTCCTCTCTATCATCCCCCTGCTCTCTTGTCCCTTTCTCCCCCTATTTTCTTGTAGGGTAAGAGAAATTTCCATACTCAATTGAATGTGTATGTTATTCCCTCCTTAAGCCAAATTCTATGAGAACAAGATTCACTCATTCTCTCTCACCTTCCCCCATTTCCCCTCCACTGTAAGAGACTTTTCTTTTCTGTTTTGTTTTTTTTTTGTGTGAGATAATTTACCCCATTCTACCTCTCTTCCTTTCTCCTTTTCCCAGTATAATCCTCTTTCACTCCTTCTTTCAATTTCTATTTTGTCCTCTGGTTCTACTATATCAGGGCAGTTTTCCTTCATAATTTCTTGAAAGATGATGTCTAGGCCCTTTTCTTTTGATCATGGCTTTCAGATAGTCCAATAATTTTAAATTCTCTCTCCTGGATCTATTTTCCAGGTCAGTTGTTCTTCCAATGAGATATTTCACATTGTTTTCTAATTTTCATTCTTTTGGATTTGTTTTACAGTGTCTTGATTTCTCATAAAGTCACTAGTTTCCAATTGCTCTATTCTAATTTTAAGGAAGTATTTTCTTCAGTAGTCTTTTGGACTTCCTTTTCTATTTGGCCAATTTTTCTTTTTAGGGCATTTTTCTCCTCATTGGCTTTTTGGACCTCTTTTGCCATTTGAATTAGGCTATTTTTTAAGGTGTTAATTTCTTCAGTATTTTTTTGGGGGTCCTTTAGCAAGCTGTTGACTTATTTTTCATGGCTTTCTTGCCTCACTCTCATTTCTCTTTCCAGTTTTTCCTCTGCTTTCCTTATTTGCTTCTCAAATCCCTTTTGAGCTCTTCCAAGGCCTGGAACTGATTCATATTTTTCTTGGAGGCTTTGGATGTAGGAGCTTTGACTTTGTTTTCTTCTGGTTGTATATTTTGTTCTTCTTTTTCACCAAAGTAAGATAATATAGTCTGACTCTTTTTGTGCTGCTTGCTCATGATCCTGGACAATTACTTGAGTTTTAAACTCTTTGTTAAGGTAAGAGTCTGCTTCCAATGTGAAGAATGTACTGTCCCAAGCTTCAGGGGTTTGTACAGCTGTTTTCAGAGATGCTTGTAGGGACCTGTAAATTTTCAGTTCTTCCAAGGTGGTATGATAAGGGGCGAGGTGTTTACTCCTTTCCTGGCCTGTGACCACAAGTATTCCTTTCTGTCCTGTAACTGTGAGGAGGGGTTCCTCTCCACAGCCACTAAAAGCTCCACCCCGCCAGCTTTCCTCCTCATCCCAGCACCACCACCCAGAACTGTGACCCAGATCCAAACATGGGAAAAGCAAGAGATTCCTGCCTCAGCACTGGCAAAGAGATCCCTGTAATCTCTCTCTGATCAGCCACTGGATTTTCCCTCAGTCTGTGGGCCCGAGGCTTGGGAAGCAGGTACCCCCCGTTCCAGGGCCACCCTTTTGGTGAATGGAACTGAGACCCTGCATCCTTTCTCAGCACTGGCAGAAACAGATTTTTCCCACTGACCTTCTCAGTTGTCTTTGGCATTAGTGGATTGAGGAGTCTGGAAACCTCCACAGCTGCCCGTGATTCACTCCTCTGAGGCCTGCTCCAGATTTGCTGCAGCCTGCACACCCACTCTGCACTGCACTCCCAAGCCAGGTGATACACCTTTCTGATCAATCATCCAGGTTGTCTGAGGCTGGAAATTTGTTTCACTCTGTTTTTTGTGGGTCCTGCTGCTTCAGAATTTATTTAGAGCCATTTTTTTGAGTATTTGAAGCAGTTTTGGGGGAGAGCTTAAACAAGTCACTGCTTTCACTCCACCATCTCGGCTCGCCTCCCACGTGTTCATCATTTCTTATGGCACAATAGTATTCCATTACATTCATATACCACAACTTGCTCTGCCATTCCCCAATTGATGGGCATCCTCTCAGTTTCCAATTACTTGCCACCACAAAAAGAGCTGCTATAAATATTCTTGTACATGTGGGTGCTTTTCCCATTTGTTTGATCTCTTTGGGATATAGCCCTAGAAGTGCTATTGCTGGATGAAAGGGTATGCACATTTTTGTAGCCCTTTGGGCATAGTTCCAAATTGTTCTCCAAAATGGTTGGATCATTTCACAGCTCCACCAGCAATGTATTAGCATTCCATTTTTCCCACATCCTCTCCAACATTTATCATTTTCCTGTTTTGTCATGTTGGCCTATCTGATAGGTGTGATGTACCTCAGAGTTGTTTTGATTTGCATTTCTCTAATCAATAACGATTCAGAGCATTTTTTCATATGAGTATAGATGGCTTTAATTTCTTCATCTGAGAACTGTCTGTTCATATCCTTTGACCATTTACCAATTGGGGAATGGCTTGCGTTCTTATAAATTTGTCTTAATTCTCTATATATTTTAGAAATGAGGCCTTTATCAGAAAGACTGGTTGTAAAAATTCTTTCCCGATTTTCTCCTTTCTTTCTAATCTTAGTTGCATTGGCTTTGTTTGTGCAAAAACTTTTCAATTTAATGTAATCAAAATTATCCATTTTGCTTTTCTTAATGTTCTCTATCTCCTGTTTGGTCATGAATTCTTCTGTTCTCCATAGATCTGATAGGTAAACTATTCCTTGTTCTCCCAGTTTACTTATGGTATCAGCCTTTATATCTAAGTCATGAACCAATTTTGACTTTCTTTTGGTATATGGTGTGAGATTTGGGTCTATGCCTAGTTTCTGCCATACTCTTTTCCAGTTTTCCCAGCAGTTTTTTTCAAAGAGTGGGTTCTTATCCCAGAAGCTGGGGTCTTTGGGTTTATCAAATAATAGATTACTATAGTCATTGACTACTGTGTCTTGCATATTTAACCTATTCCACTGATCCACCTCCCTATTTCTTAGCCAGTACCAAGCAGTTTTGATGATTGCTGCTTTATAATACAATTTAAGATCTGGAATTGCTAGGCCACCTTCCCCTGCATTTCTTTTCATTAGTTCCTTTGATATTCTGGACCTTTTTTTTTCCAAATGAATCTTGTTATTTTTTCTAACTCTATAAAATAATTTTGGTAGTTTGATTGGTATGGCACTGAATAAGTAAATTAGCTTAGGTAGGATTGTCATTTTTATTATATTAGCTCGGCCTACCCATGAGCAACTGATGTTTTTCCAATTATTTAGATCTGATTTTATTTGTGTGAAAAGTGTTTGTAATTGTGTTCATAGAGTTCCTGGGTTTGTTTCGGAGGTAGACTCCTAAATATTTTATAATGTCTACAGTAAGTTTAAATGGGATTTCTCTTTCTATCTCTTGCTGTTGGGCTTTGTTGGTAATATATAGAAATGCTGATGATTTATGTGGGTTTTTTTATAGCCTGCAACTTTGCTAAAGTTGTTTATTATTTCAAGTAGTTTTTTACTTGATTCTCTAGGATTCTCTAAGTATATCATCATGTCATCTGCAAAGAGTGATAGCTTTGTTTCTTCTTTGCCTATTCTAATGCCTTCAATTTCTTTTTCTTCTCTTATTGCTAAAGCTAAGGTTTCCAGTACAATATTGAATAACAGTGGTGATAATGGACATCCTTGTTTCACCCCGATCTTATTGGAAATGCTTCTAGCCTGTCCCCATTACATATAATGCTTGCTGAAGGTTTTAGATAGATGCTATTTATTATTTTAAGGAAGACTCCATTTATACCTATGCTTTCTAGTGTTTTTAATAGGAATGGGTGTTGTATTTTATCAAAAGCTTTTTCTGCATCTATTGAGATGATCATGTGGTTTCTGTTGGTTTTGTGTTGATATGCTCAATGATGCTGATAGTTTTCCTAATATTGAACCAACCCTGCATTCCTGGTATAAATCCTACCTGGTCATAGTGTATTATTCTTGTGATAAGTTGCTGCAATCTTTGCTAGTATTTTTTTAAAATTTTTGCATCTATATTCATTAGAGAAATTGGTCTATAATTTTCTTTCTCTATTTTGACTCTTCCTGGTTTAGGTATCAACACCATATTTGTATCATAAAAAGAATTTGGTAAGACTCCTTCTTCACCTATTTTCCCAAATAGTCTATATATATGGAATTAATTGTTCTTTAAATGTTTGATAGAATTCACATGTAAATCCATCTGGCCCTGGAGATTTTTTCCTAGGGAGTTCATCAATGGCTTGTTCAATTTCTTTTTCTGAGATGGGGTTATTTAAGTATTTTACTTCCTCTTTGGTTAATCTGGGCAATTTATATTTTTGTAAATATGTATCCATTTCACTAAGATTGTCAAATTTGTTGGCATATAGTTGGGCAAAATAATTCCTAATTATTGTTTTAATTTCCTCTTCCTTGGTGGTAGCTTGCCCTTTTCATTCTTGATACTAGTAATTTGGTTTTCTTCTTTCTTTTTTTAATTAAATTAACCAAAGGCTTATCTATTTTATTGTTTTTTTCATAAAACCAGCTCTTTTTATTTATTAGTTCAATATTTTCTTAATTTCAATTTTATTAATTTTTCCTTTGGTTTTCAATATTTCTAATTTGGTGTTTAGTTGAGGATTTTTAAGTTGTTTTTTTCTAGTTTTTTTAGTTGTATGCCCAATTCATTAATCTCCTCTTTTTCTATTTTATTTATGTAAGCATTTAGAGATATAAAACTTCCCCTAAGAACTGCTTTGCTGCATCCCATAGGTTTTGGTATGTTGTCTCATTATTGTCATTCTCTTGAATGAAATTATTGATTGTTTCTATGATTTGTTGTTTGACCCAATCATTTTTTAGGATTAGATTATTTAGTTTCCAATTATTTTTTAGTCTATCTTTCCATGGCCCTTTATTACATATAATTTTTATTGCATCATGATCTGAAAAGGATGCATTTAATATTTCTGCCTTTCTGCATTGGATTGTGAGGTTTTTATGCCCTAGTACATGGTCAATTTTTGTGTATGCCATGTACTGAGAAAAAAAGTATATTCCTTTCTATCCCCATTCAGTTTTCTCCAGAGGTCTATCATACCTAACTTTTCTAATGTTCTATTCACCTCCTTAACTTCTTTCTTGTTTATTTTGTGGTTAGACTTATCTAGTCGAGAGGGGGAGGTTCAGGTCCCCCACTAGTATAGTTTTGCTGTCTATTTCTTCCTGTAACTCCCTGAACTTCTCTGTAAGAATTTGGATGCTATACCATTTTGCTATATGTTTAGTAATGATATTACTTCATTGTCTATGGTGCCTTTTAGCAGGAGGTAGTTTCCTTCCTTATCTCTTTTGACTAGATCTGTTTTTGCTTTTGCTTTGTCTGAGATCAGGATTGCTACCCCTGCTTTTTTACTTCAGCTGACGCATAATATATTCTGCTCCAGCCTTTTACCTTTACCCTGTATGTGTCACTCTTTTTCAAATGTGTTTCCTGTAAACAACATATTGTAGGATTATGGTTTTTAATCCATTCTGCAATGTTTCCGTTTTATGGGAGAGTTCATCCCATTCACATTCACAGTTATGATTACTATCTGTGTCTTTTTCTCCATCCTTTTCCCCCCATTTATGCTTTTCTTTCTCCTTTTTCCTTTCCCCCTTCACTAGTGTTTTGCTTTTGACCCCGCCTCCTTCAGTCCCTTCCCCCTTTTATTATCCCTTTCCCTTTTCTTCCCCTTTACTCTTACTGCTTCCCTCCCTTCTTTCCCCCCTCCTTTTCTTTCCCCTCCCTTTTCTTTCCCTTTTCCCTCCTGCTGCTATAGGGCAAGTTAGATTTCTATACCTAACTGATTATGTTATGCCCTTCTTGAGCCAAATCTGATGAGAGTAAGGTTCAAACAATGCTCCCCCCCCTTCTTTCCCTCTGCTGTAATAGGATTTTGTGTCTTTTCCTATAATGTAATTTACCCTTGTCTGCCTCCTCCTTTCTCAGTACATTTTCTAAGATCAGATTGATCCACTTATTTGGATCCATTTAACCCACTTGATTAGATTTTTTTTTATCATTACATCAAAGTCAACTAATATCCACCTCTTTATGTATACTCCTTTAACATGGTGTAATAACAATACAGTTCTCAAGGGTTGCAAGTCTGATATTCCTTTGTAGGGGTTTAAACATTCCCCCCCCCTTATTAACAACATATTGTAATCTTCTGTCCCATTTACCTTTTTAAGTCCTTCTTCAGTCCTGTATTTGAAGATCAAATTTTTTGTTGAGCTCTGGTCTTTTTATCAGGAAAGTTTGGAAGTCTCCCATTTCGTTGAATATCCATCTCCTCCCTTGAAAAACGATGCTCATTTTTGTTGGGTGATTGATCCTTGGCTGCATTCCAAGCTCCTTTGCCTTACGTATATCATGTTCTATGCCCTGCAGTCTTTTAATGTAGAAGCTGCAAGGTCCTGTGTAATCCTGACTGTGGTTCCATGATATTTAAATTGCTTCTTTCTGGCTGCTTGCAGCACCTTCTCTTTCATCTGGTAATTTTGGAATTTTGCTGTTACATTCCTTGGTGTTGTCAATTTGGGATCTCTTTCAGGTGGTGATTGGTGGTTCTTTCTATGGTTTTTCTCTTCTGGTTCTAGGACGTCTGGGCAGTTTTCCTTTATGATTTCCTGAAAGATACTGTCCAGGCTTTTTTTCATCATAATTTTCAGGTAGCCCAATAATTTTTAAATTGTCTCTCCTGAGTTGATTTTCCAGGTGGTTGTTTTACTGATGAGGTATTTTATTTTCTATTTTTTTCATTTTTTGTTTCTATTTGGCTGATTCTTGCTCTCTCATGGAGACATTACTTTCCATTTGTCCAATTCTAGTTTTTAACAGATTGTTTTCTTCTGTTAGTTTTTGTACTTCCTTCTTCAACTGGACAATTGTGTTTTTTAGGGACTTATTTCAAATACCATGCAACCACAGTTAGGATAACACAAGATTTGCCAGCTTGTACATGAAAGGATCAGGGGCTTGCAACATGATATTCCAGAGGACAAAAGAGGTAGGATTACAACAAAGAATCACCTACCCAGCAAAACTAAATTAATCCTTTAGGGAAAAATGGACATTCAATGAAATAGAGGATTTTCAAGCATTCCTGATGAAAAGACCAGAGCTGAATAGAAAATTTGATTTTCAGATACCAGATGCAAAAGAAACATAAAAAGGTAAATAGGAAAAAGAAAGCACAAGGGATTTGATAAAATTAAACTGTTTGTATTCCTATATGGGAACATTATATTTATAACTCCTAACAAATTTCTCATTATTACGGCAGTTAGAAAGAGCATGCATAGACAGAAAGCAGAAGTGTGAGTTGAATGTGATAGTGTAATTATCTAAGAAAAACAGAATTAAGAGTTGAGAAAAAAGATTGTGTTGTGAGAAATGGAAAGGTAGACATAGAATGGGATAAGTTCTCTGACATAAAACAGGCTTGAAAGAGATTTTACCCTGAAGGGGGAAATGGGGGGAGTGGGGAAGTGATCATATGAACTTTATCCTCATCAGAATTGGCTCAAAGAGGAAATAGTATATAAACAATCAGTTGGGTGTAGAAATCCATCTTATACAGGAAAGTAGGAATGTATAAAGAGAAAAGTGGTGGAAGCTGATAGAAGGGATGCAGTTTGGAGGAGGTAAAAGTAAGAAGTAAAATACTTTTGAGAATGGACAGGGTAAAGGGAAAGAGAGAGAGTAGAATGAAGGGGGGAAATAGGATGGAAGGAAATACATAGTTGGTAATAATTTCTGTGGAAAAAAAATTTACAGTGGGTTTCTCCAGTAAAGACTTAATTTCTCAAATATAAAGAAAACTGAGTCAAATTTATAGACTATGAGACATTCCTCAATTGATAAGTAGTCAAAGGACATGAAGAGGCAGTTTTCAGACAAAGTAATCAAGGCTCTCTATAGCCATGTGAATAAATGCTCTACATCAGTATTGGTGAGAGAAGTGCAAACTAAAATAACTCTGAGCTACTACCTCACACCTGTCAGATTGGCTACTATGACAGAAAAGGAAAATGAAAAATTTTGGAGGCAGCAAGTGAAAACTAAAACAGTAATGCACTGTTGGTGAAGTTGTATGCTGATTCAACCATTCTGGAGACCAATTTGGAACTATGCTTAAAGGGCTATAAAACCATGCACAACCTTTGACCACTAGGCCTGTATATCAAAGATATATAAAAAAAGGAAAAAGATACACATGTAGAAAAATATTTATAGCAGCTCTTTTAGTGGTGGCAAAGAATTGGAAATGGAGGGGATATCCATCAATTGAGGAATGGCTGAACAAATTGTTGCATAAGATTGTAATGGAATACTATTATGCTTTAAGAAATGATGAACAGGATGCTCTCAGAAAACAAAGAAATTGGAATAAGCAGAAGCAGAAGAGCATTGTATGCAGTAACAGCAATATTGTATGATGACCTGCTATGAATAACAGCTATTCTCAGTGATACAATTATCCAAGACAATTCTATAGGACCTATGATGAAAGGTGCTGTCAACTTCCAGAGAAAGAATTGATAAAGCCTGAATGCAAATCAAAAATCATTTTTCTTTATTTTATTTCTCTTTTTTTAACCTGTTTTCTTTCACAGAATGTCTTACATGTAAATGTGTTGCGCCTGACTGCACATGTATAATGTATGTTGAATTGTTTGCCTTCTCAATGAGGGGTGGGAAGACAGGAAGAAAATTTGGAACTGAAAATTTTACAAAAAAGAATGTTAAAACTGTTTCCATGTAATTTGGAAAAAAATATTAAATAAGGATTTTTTATAGAAATAAAATCAATGTAGCCGGGAATAGAAAGAATGAAGAAAATTGGGGGAAAACTTTCATGAACTATCTCTCAGATAGGATGTGATTACATTGGAATACTGCTGTAATGTAGGAAATGATGAGCTGATTAATTAAAAAAAATATATAGGGGCAGCTAGGTGGTGCAGTAGATAGAGCACTGGCCCTAAAGTCAGGAGGAACTGAGTTCAAATCCGGCTTCAGACCAAACACTTGACACTTACTAGGTATGTGACCTTGGGCAAGTCACTTAATCCCAATTGCCAAAAAAACCCCAAACAAACATGGAAAGACTTGGGCCTATCAAGAAAGATGCTATCTATGTCCAGAGAAAGAGATGACAAGTGGAAATTTGCTTAGCATGGTCTTACATATATATCTGTGTGAGTGTGTATGTGTATATATATATATATATCTGTGTGTGTATAAATATATATGTATAAATATGTGTGAGTACATATGTATATGTTTGTACACATATCTGTGTTTAATTGTAGCCTTCTTTAGGGTGGGGGCAGTGAGGGAAAAAAAATGAAGTAAAAATCATACAGTAAGTAACATAGGAAAACCTAGAAGGAAGAAAAAAGCTGGGGAGCTACAAAAACAGTATGTAGTATTTATTAAATAGCTTTTCTTAAAACAGAAATTGATTGTTTTATATTGAATCCTCTCTTATATTCTGCTGTGTACATACAAATGTATTTTTTCTTTTCTTGTTTTGTATTTAAGTTTAAAATGAATTAAAATTTACCAAAAACCCCTATATCTTTCTCTTTATTGGTGCCAAGGTTTGTATTTCTTGTTTATCTGGAAGAATATAGGCAATAGGAGAACCTCAGGTCCTAGACCCAGCTGTTTTGAGAACAAAGAAGTCAGTGCTATTGTTCATCAGCTTCAGATCTGTTCATCTGAAAGTGACTTGCATATAAATACTAACCATATTTCACCACATAATATTACATCACAGATTTTATGCCAAATGTTTTGCAAAAAAGTGGGGCTGCACCCATTATGTCAAGCTTTTAAAAAATTGTGCTGGTATTATTTAAAAATCATTTGTTACTAAACTGTCTTTGGTGTAACATTAGGTTGCATGTAATACTCATGAATACATATTAAAATTGGGAAGATGTAAGTCTTACCATATCATGTGACTTACTCATGGCAGCTTTGCCTGCCTGACCACTCACCTTGCACTTACACCCCTTCATTGGGTTGTGTGAAAATACCATTAGCACTGCAGAGCTCTAAACAAACCATGCAGGGCCGCTTTCAGAAATATACTGTCAATGCGCATGTGCTGAGAATTCTAGGCTCCAGGCTCTCAATGCACGTGAGATAAATGTGTGTCTGTATGCCACTCGTGAATACATTGCTTCCCTGTTTAACTTTTAAGTGGCCTGATGAACAGAATTATACCATGAGATGGTTGGAAAATGAAAGGTTATAAACAAATTTTTGGACTGAAAAAAGAGGGCACGATGCTTATACAGTGAAATACAGTAAATGTTCTCAAGTACTTTGCTTTCAAGAAAATTCCATTTCTCAAACTCACTGCTAATACGTGTTGTAATAAAGGAAGCAAAGTTTCCTTTCAAGAATTGTACTGGAGGGCAGCTAGGTGGCGCAGTGGATAGAGCACTGGCCCTGAAGTCAGGAGGACCTGAGTTCAAATCCAGCCTCAGACCAACCATTTGACACTTACTAGCTGTGTGACCCTGGGCAAGTCACTTAAACCCCAACTGCCTAAAAAAAAAAAAAGAATTATACTGGGCTACTCAGTTTAAAATTGTAGTTTACAGGGACAGCTAGGTGGCACAGTGGATACAGCACGGGTCCTAGAGTCAGAAGGACCTGAGTTCAAATGTGACCTCAGACCAGACACTTGACACTTACTAGCTGTATGACCCTGGGCAAGTCACTTAACCCCAACTGCCTAAAAAAAAGAGTGACATCATATAGTTCTGGGAACAAGACACATGCCCCAGTGCTATCCTGGAGTACATACATGAAGCATTTTGGAATAGTGAAGTGAGTATAGATTTGGGAATCACAGAATTTGAGATTTGGAAGACTTCTCAGTGCCACTTAGTCCTAACAATAAGGCATGGGGCCTAATACTGCTTTCACCTCCTTGGACATGGTCAAGTTGCTTAAATTCTCTGAGGTTCAGTTTCTTCATCTGTAAAGTGGGGATGATAATAATATCTATGGTACCTACCATAAAGAGATTTTGTGAGGCTCAAATCAGCTTCTGTACATTGTTTTGCAAACTTTAAAGCCCTACATAAATGTTAGTTGTTATTATAATAAATATTTTTGTATATTTTGGAGAAAATGGGGTATAAACTAGATTCCAATATTTATTAGAAATCTAGAGCAAAAAATATTCAAGAGGAAAAAAAAATACATACCCTAAGCATTTGCCTTAGATCCTACTATAAGGTTAATCATCAAAATATCATATCCAGCAAATTTTACTCCGGAGAAAATTAAAGTTGATGAGCCCAAGGTTCTTACAATTAACCTCTGCTCACCCTTTTGCAAACCCTTTTTCACTCCATCGGTAGTAATAACTTATCAATGGTCTCTCACAGTAGGATTTTCATGACTACAAAAGTAATCTCAAGAATTCCCTGTTCATAGTATCCACAGAACCATAAAACCTCAGAGGACATCAAATTTCATCCTTGCCTGAACCATAATCTCCTCTAAAATATTCCCTAGAAGAGTTTATCTATCTCTGCTACAAAGTTCTCAGAATGATGGAAACTAATTACTCCTCAGACAGCCCTACCCACTTTAAAACAGCAATCATTTTTAGGAGCTAATCATAGAACTATATAGATTTGGACCTGGAAAGAGACTTTGGAAGCCATCAGATCGAACTCCTTCATTTTACAGTATAGGAATCAGGGTCCAGAGAGATTGAGTTTATAATTTTACAAACTTGTTTTAGAAAAATCTAGCAAGCCTCTGATGGAGGATTTAAACTCAAGACTTGATTTCAGCTCCAGAGCTCTGCCCAATACCACCAGTGGTGTCAAACTCAAATAAGATTGATCTGTGCCAGCCACATGTTGCCTTATAAAACAGCAAATTAACATTATATTGTATTTTTATTACTTTATTCTGTTCTGTTCGGTCACTATTCAGTCATGTCTGACTCTTGATAACCAACCCCATTTGGGGTTTTCTTGGCAAAGATACTGGAATGGTTTGCCATTTCCTTCTCAAGCTCATTTTGCAGATGAGAACAGGACTAAATGATGTGCTTAGGGTCTGAGGCCAGAGTTAAACTCAGGAAGGTGAGTCTTCTTTACTCTAGGCCTGCCACTCTCTCCACTGCACCTACTGGCTACTCCATATTTTATTAAACATTCCCAATTGCTTTTCAATTTGATTCCAGCTGCACTCAGGTGTTTTGTGGCATCTCTGCACTACACATAATACCTCTCAATATATCCTTATCCTAGTTTAACCCATACTGAGTAGTCAAGAATTCTCCATATGATTAAATAATTGAGGAAATCAGTCATTCTCATTTCCTAAAGAATAAGAAAAGGGAGGAGTAAGGAGAAAGGAGAGGGAGGAAGAAGAAGTCATGCAAAATAGATGGGCAGGAATTAGGAATGGGACATATCTTCTCATGCTACCATCGCTGCTGTCATCACTCTGGCTTCAAAGGAATTGGCAGGAAAGAGGATGCCAAGATGTTAAGATAAAGACTCTAACTGTGTTATGGAGAATTCACATGAAAAACAAGAAGAATAATTTTTTTGCAATTATGTTACTCAAGCAGGACTAGAGATACAACAACTTTGTTGTCTGACTCTCTAGCCTGCATCCCTAATCTTTGTTTTATTACAAATTTGTTTTTATTTCTGTTTTACCATTTGTTTTTAGAAAAAAAAAAACTTCTAAAATGTTTATTCAATGAATTAGGGATTTGAAATTGTTACAAGGGAATTAAATACAGCCAAGATGGAAGCCAAGATGAATGATCTACAAAGGAAGAGTTGTAGATTTTATTACTGCTGGGAGGCATTCCATGGCACAAAATTGGGACTTTGGAACAACAAAAGACATTTTGTTGATGCATATTTAATAGTTTCCTAAAAGCACAAAGAACATATGAATGTAGACCAATACCAAACCTGATGAGCCTGAGGCAGTCTTATTGGAGGAATAGTTCTTTGAAATAGCCTGACAGAGGCAGATGCTTCTAAAGATGTTCTTTTGTTCTTCTTACAGCAGGTTTGAAAGATAACCCTCATACCAAGTGGCAGACTTTTGACTAAGGAGAAAGTCACACATGAAAAGAAATAAAAGGGGTGCTATCCATACAGGTATGAAATCAGGAACAAGGAATAACTAGCTTTGTTTACAAACCTTCTTCCCCATGCACTGGAAGAAGCATACTACCACCACTGCTTGATTTATGTCAAGTTTATATATACCTCGCCAAATTTTCAAATTCCTTATTATTTCTTCTTAAGAAAGACAAAGCAGCTTTCATATTTTTCACATGACAGTTTTTCACTTGACAGCTTAAAGTCAAGTGCCATAGTTCCCCTTTACCAGAAGTTTCTCCTTCTTACTTCCTAAACAACATAAGTGATTCACCTGTTTCTTATATAGTATGTTCCCTAATTCTCTCATCATCTTGGTCAAACTCTCCTGCATGCACTCTAGTTTGTCTGTGCCTTTCCAAAAATGTAGTATTCTAAATTGAACAAAGTATTATGAAAGTAGTCAGAATAGGACAGAGAGTGGCAGAAATTGAGAGACTTAAAAACCTATAGGTATAGTTCCTCTATGAAGACATTAGCTTCATTTGGGCATCATATCACACTTTTGATTCATACTGAATTTAGAGCCAAGTAAAACCCCCACATTCATAGGAATTGGCCTCCAGCTACATTGTCTTCTGTTTATCCTTGGAATTTGATTTTAGGAGCTCAAATTTAGATTTCTCTGAATTAAAATTGATCTTCATTGATTTGGCCCATCATTCTAATCTGTTAACATATTTTTGGATCTTGTCATCCATACCACCTATAATTTGATAAATATCATTTAGGCCTTCATACAATAAATGATTTTTTAAAAATTCTGAACATTAAAGATCCAAGAACAAATCTCTGAGGCAATCCACTAACTCCCATCTAATTCAGCATTATCAAAAATAACATTGATGATTGTTTGGGTCCAGCCATTATACCAGCCCTGTATCCATCTAATTGTATAATTTTTTAGCCCATATCCTTCCCTCCCATTGACAAGATTAACATGCAATAGTCAAATACTTTACTGATATTTAAGACTTTTGGTTTATTGTGTTTCCATATCTAGTCATCCTTTCAAGAAAAGAGATCAGGTTCATCTAGCATAAGAGGTAGAGATGAACTCATGCTGATAGCTTAATGATCACTGCCTCCCTTTCTAAACACACACATGCTGTCCCTTTAATAATACAGTATATTTTGAAAATTTTGCCAAGAACAAAACAGGTGGGTTTTTTTGTTGTTATCTACTTTCTTCTTAGCCACAGTCATCTGGAATAGCTGGATTTCCCAACATCTATGGTCTTATAGCACAACTAGTTGTCTAGATGGGCAGAGTTGCCCTGAAGTAAAAAGCACAGGCTTCATCTGGCCTAAGATTCTGAATTATGAGAATATTCCTTTTGGATTAGACTGCAACTTGCTATTTATTTACTTTTACTATACTTCTACTTGAGAACCATAAAAAATAAACAATTATATAATGCAAAGAGTAAAATTTTAACTCAAATACTCAGCCTTGAACAATACAGATGCAAATGAATTATTTAAAAAAAGGAAATAAAGAATGTGCTTTTGGTGTTGTCCACTTCTAGACATGACCCAAATCTTGATATCTTTAGCTACATTTTCCTTTCTTCTTTATGTCCTCTTCTGTTCTCTCCTAACTCATACTTAACTCTTTTCTTTTCTCCTCTACCCTTCATTTCTTCTATTCTGTTTTCCTTATTTCTTCCTATTTTCCTCCCTCTTTTCTTCCTTCCTTCCTTTCTTTTTCTTTCCTTCCTTCTTCCTTCCCTCCCTAAAGCCACACTAATTGTTTCTCTATTGCTCAAAATACTTAATTCCTTTTTCTAGTGCCACCATTTCAGTGAAGAACATTACTATTTTCTATTATATTTAATCATTCTTTAGGTTTGTTGAGTTTAAAACTTCAAGTAATTTTTAACAACTTCTACTTCTGTCATCTCCAAATCCAATGAGCTCCCAAACTACATTTTTACCTTACTGATTCTCCCTTCTGCACATTTCCATGATTTGTCCCTTCCTTCCCATTCTCAATATACTCAACCATATATTTTTACCTTTAGTCTCTTCCATTTCAAAATATGTCCTGATCATTTTCAAGCATTAAAGTTTATCCAACTTATTTTCCTGTTGAAGTCTATAATCTCTGTTACATATGAGATTAAGCCCTAAATCCTCTCTATGAAATTCAAGATGTTCATATAACTAATAACCATTTTGCCTTACAAATTCAGTATATGTTTTCATTGGTGTTGGTACTCTCTTCACTGAGATAGATCCCGATACCTCTTTCTAAATAATTTTTAATTGTTCTTGGAAAAAAACCATCAACCAGGTAATAAACTTATACAAATTTACCTAGGTGGTCCTGGGACAACAGGTATGAAGTCTATTACCTTTTCTGTACTTAAAACCTTTCCAGTTTGTGGGATCCTCTGTTCTGCTACCAAAGGCTTTGATAATCCAGAGTCATATTCGTGCCAACATGAGTTATCAGAAGAAGACATTGATGTGCAACCATCTGCAGATCTGTGCTTGGACCTATTTTCTTTATTTTTTAAAAAATCAATGTCTTAGATAAATACAAAAATAGCTTTCTTACCATACTTTAAAATGATACAATAATGGTAGGGATAGCAATCAGTGGCAGCAGCTTCCAGAGCTTTCAGCACATAGACAGTAAGGGCAACAGAAAACTGGTCATTAAAAATGCTCTAAATCACTATTTATTAGAGAAATGTAAATTAAAACAATTCTGAGGTACCACCTCACACCTACTAGATTGACCAATATGACAAAAAGGAAAATGACATAAAACTCTTCAAAACATGGTCATACAATAAAATTCAGTTTCCATATGTAAATTTATTAATTAACTTATTTGATAAGAAAGTTCTTAAGACAAATAAATTGATGCTGTGGTAGAAGTGATGTTGGGTACTTGGGAGCTTTAATTAAATTATGATTAATTTTCTAATATTCACAGAAACTGGGTTTAACCCATATATTTAATGTGTGGAGAAATCCTTTCTGAGAGAGAGAAATACTCATTCCTTGAACTATGACAGTAGATGCTTTTGGGATATATACTCATTTTTTTCTTAGGTGCTAATTCTAGAAAAATATTTTCAAAATACCAAAGATCAGAGGCTTCCCTTTTAAGTTTGACAAAGGAGTGCAAGTAGAAGTCACCAAGCCTCTTTGACTTTGAATAGCTTCTACCTTACTCTTTCAAATCACACCTGACTCTCCAAATAATAGGAAAGAGCACTGGCTCCAGAGTTCAACAACCTGGGATCCAATCACTTATGACAGTTCCTACTCATGTGAACCTGGACAAGTCACTTAACCTCCGTTGGTCATAGTTTCCTCATTTTTAAAATGAGTACTTTGAACTATACAGTCTTCAAGTTCTGTTGCAGATTTTATGGAATTTTTGCTTATGAACTTATGACTATCCTGTGGCTTAAATTCTCAGCCACAGGGAAACAATTATACTTTGACTGTTTCTAATATAATTAAATTGGTTTGTAGTTGCTAAAGGGAAAAATCAGAAACTGATTTTCTATTAGAACAACAATTGACTTTAAGACAACTCATCTTTTCCTATATCACTTGAAAGTAATTGATCATCTATGATTCATAGTTTGAGTGGCTCCCTAGTAACATCAGGATCATATTTATGTAATTTAATGTTGATCCCCTCAACCACTGGTGCCTTCTCCTCTAAACTACTTCTCAGCTACTTTCTGTATATAACTTGTATATACCTAGTTTATTTGCATGGTGTCTTCCCCATTATCTTTAGTGTCTTGAGGGCAGAAATTGTTTCTCTCTTTTGTTGTATCCCCAGTGCTTAGCACCATGCCTAGCATATAGTAAATGCTGGATAAATACTTGTTTATTGGTTGACCCTCATGATCTTTCTACTCAGATCACAATCAGAATTTGAAATTAAATTTGGTTTCTATCCTTCAACAAATTATATAATAAGGAAACATTCTTAAAGTCAAAAACCTCTGCCACATGATTACTATATTACAAAGCTTCTATTCAATTGATATGGTTTTGAAATACATATTTTGGAATTAGACCACTACCTGGCAATGCTATTTCATCAACAATCAATGATTTCATCATTACATCTCACTGTTATTTTTGATGGAGATCACAAGAAAGAGGAGACCTTGGAAGAGTTGTTCAGAAAATGGGTATTTCAGAATTAATGAATTATTGCATGAGTAGAGAGTAGATCATTTGAAATGCCAAAGATGATTCACTGCATTTGGAAGCTGTTAGATTAATGATGTCAATGATTTTTGTTTTGTTTGCTTGCATAATGCCAGGCTTGTGTAATAATTATTAGTGAGCCAGCAATGGACTAGAAGACCTAGACCCAAGTACTAACTCTGAAACATAGGTATATGACCATGGGAAAGTGACTTAACTTCTCAGTACCTGCAAGTAAACCTTTATGACTCTAAATTGCAGTTGAGTTCTAGATCTGCTTTGGTGGACAGAGTTTCCATGCATTGAAACATCTACATTGATGGAATGATGTGTACAGACCCCCCCAAAAAAAAGAAACAAAAATTATTAATAACCCTAGTTATTTCAACAATGTTTGTCCCTGTGTTTCAATGAAGGGAAAATTTGTAAAAAGATTTTTGCTATCTAAAAATGAGATAGTTTCCTTGTCCTGGTAGTCTTCTGATTCATAGCCTTATAGGATTTATAGCTAGAAATGAATTTAGAGCCATTTAATCCAGGAGTTCTTAACTTTTTTGGGGGGAGGGCATGCATGCCTTTGGCAGTATAGGTAAGCTGATAGATTCCTGAGAATGACAATTTTAAATGCACAAAATAAAAAGAAAAACAATTATATTTAAATAGGGTTATCAAAAAAGTTAAACATGTCCTTGGCTCAGGTAGGATAGTGTAATATAATCCCTACTCCTGGAAGGTCTGAGACCAGTGGATCACTTGAGTGTTGGAGTTCTAATCTGGACTCAGAATTCCAAGTAGGGGGTAGAGCTAATTGGGTATCTTAGTTCAGTCTAGCACCAATATGCCAGGTACCCAGTACATAGTGGGTGGCCACCAGGCTATGTAAGGAGGAGTAAATATTCCCAGGTTAGAAAAATAGAGCAAGTTAAACAAAGTTTCTATGCTGATTAGTACTGGAATTGGGGCAGTGAATTACAGCTGAACTTCCAGCCTGAACAAGCTAGAGATATGCAGCCTAAAAATAAATAAATACACAAATAACGAGATAAATAAATAGTGAATGAATTAAATAAACAATACAAACACAAATAAACCAAAACCAAGTGCATGGCTAAGTAGCCTACATGAAATTGGCAGGAACATAGTATATCAGGACCTCCAAATGGAACTTTCTTTTTGTGTGTGAGGACAGTTTTACTTGTGACTTTCTCACAAAATACATTTTAGATACTTTGAAACTCGAAGGTATTTGTGATCTTATATACATATACATATACATATACATATACATATACATATACAGTCCCTGAAATAATGTAATTTGCAATCTATCCATACCTGCCCATACTATTTGCTTCTAGTCTATGTCTTCCCATGGAGTTCTGCCCAATTTCTTTAGAACCTAGGAAACTTCCTCTAGAAACTTTGATATTGTGTGGATGAGTGAATAAATTAATTTATGAATGAAAATGCATTTTTAATCACTTAATATTTACCAGATATTTACTGTGGAGATATAAATACAAGTAATCAAATTAGTCCCTACTCTAAAGAAGCTTCTCTTCTAATATGAGTAGGAAACCCATTCTTAAGCAGTGAGTGGGAAGAATACTTTGTACAAGGCAGCTGCAAGCTTCAGAATGAAATCACAGGTTCATGTATTAATATATTTCCAAGAATGGCAGTGTTGATTTGATTAATGTTCTCAGAGGTAGTGTGAGAAAAATGAGTGAGGAAAAAGGGGGAAGAGGGGAAGAAAAGAGATGAGAGAAGATAGCTTTGAAGTGATATAGTAGATCTGATGTCAGACCACACATGGTGAATGCTCAATAATCAAAATTTTAGCTTACCAAAGAAACCTGGAACACTTGGACTACTCTCAATATATATCCGATCTAGTCTTTTCTTTCTTTCTTTTTTTTTTTATAGTTTTGGACTAGGAACTTGATAATCATCCTAAAATATAAATATTTCAAAATAGGGAAGGTAATTTCATATATAACTATGAACCTCTGTTACATAGATTTGTGGGTTTTTTAAAAAGTAAATACATGCATGAAATTTTTTAAAAGCGGTAAAATTATTCTATTTATGGTATATCCAATTTCTTTTTTTTCTTTGAATCAAAAGAAAACTTTCATTGATGCTTTTTTATGGTGTGGATTGCTGTTAACCATTTTTCTTCTCCTCCTACAAGTAGAAACCTTCCTTTATAAAAAATAAGCATAATGAAATAAAATAAACCAACACATTCAATATGTCACAGAATGTCTTATTCTGTAACTCTAGTACATCACCTCTTTCCTAAGAGGTGGTATATATTCATCTGCAATACTTTGAAATTAAGATTAATTGGGAATTTGGTCAGAGTTCTGAGGACTTTTCACTGTTATTTCCCCTTGCAATGCAATTAAAGGTTTCACCAAGACTTCTCAGAGCTGCTCTGCCTACTTCTGTCCAGCTGTGTGCTAGTTTGGTTCTTGGGCACTTTGAGGATTACAAAATCCCTAGTTGGTTCCAGCTAGTCATAAACAACAATGTTGAAGAGTGATTTGAGCTGATGGAGAAACTCAATAAAACTTTAATAGGCAATGAACCATCCTTTTCTGTTCTATTCAGTTCCGGTCTATAGAGGGTGTTAAGTACATTGAGGGAGTTATATGAGTTGGTCAAGGAAGACTAGTACCTGTGATATAAAGACTTGTCAGACATTTTTTTCAGGGCTGCTCATCCACCTTTGATGCCCACCTGGCACTCAAATCTCACCTGTGGCTCTAAGAAGCTGCAACATGTGCAGCAGCCACACCTAGTAAAACCATCTTAGCAGACAGGCTAAACCAGGTTGATGGAAACTGATAGGCCTTAAACCAGTAGGTGAGTTAGGCTGATGTCTATACCAAACATGAAGACTTCCCTAAGAGGAATTGGTAGATGAGAACAATTTGTTCCAATGGCCATGAAGGCAGCTTAAGCAGGTGCTGTTGAGTGCTTAGAGCTTGGTCAGACATTGAAGACAGCAAAGTCATCCATGGCATCCAGGACATCACCAATCATCCTGACTTTTGTCTTACTACTGGACTTCAATGAGTCTGGAAGAGAGAGTGAAGCTGATGATTTTGTGCAACTCTGCCTCACTTAAACACACAAATCAAGATGTCACCAGTGATGTCAATGTTCCTCTTCAAAATGAAGGAGGAACAAGTACACTGAGTATATTGCAAGAAGGGAACACAGCCCTATTCACATGTTGATTGCTCATACATGGTACATACAATAAGGAAACTTGTCTAGGCAAACTTCAGCTCCAGCCTCTGGCTTACTCTCCTATTTTGCATTTCTTCTCTGAGAATAGTGAGCAAACATCAATACAAAGATGAATGTGTTCAGGTTTGAAGGTAACTTTGTGAGGTTGAGACATCTGCAGGTACTTTGGCATTCAAGTGGATGTGAATGGAAGCAGATAAATTCTTTGAATTAAGAAGAAAAAGCCAAGAGAAGGAAATCAACGCCTGGCCTGAATTTTCAGGAAAAATGAACTTTCAAGGGAGAGTGAAGAGCTAAGGTAAAATAAGAAAAAGTCTATTAATTCTTCAAATTGCAATTTTTTTTCATTGAGGTTTAAACAACTTCTCTGGAAAACAGGGCATGATAGTAGTTGTAAGTTAAGTTATTTTTATGCCTTTCTATCAATACAATGTGTTTTGTTTTCAGAATTTTACTTGTGCATAGGAAATAGATATAAACATAGACATAGACATGGAGAGGGAGAGAAACAGGCAGACACACAGACAGAGACAGACAGACAAAAACAGACACAGAGAGAGACAGAGACAGAGAGAAGCATGTTTCTCCATGTCATAAATTAAGTATCAAAGTACCCATTTTAGGGAGACCCTAAACATGAATGAAAACCTAACTTTATAATACGTCTTCCCAAGGGATGGCAATGGCAGGGCTATAATGAGTCAAAGTGCATGAGAAAAGTATGATTGACCTTCTAGGTGGCCAGATTCTCTGCAGTATTAAACCCAATTCGAATCTCATGTGTGAGTCCAGAGCAGAGTGATCTCTTAGTGGAGTGGGACAGGGGATAGCACTCTTGGCTCAGTAGTAGTTCTATTAGATGTCAATACATAATATTCATTATTTCCTTTGTTACATCAAAATTCTGACATATTTAGATAATATAATATGTTAATGTAGTCCTAGTTTGATACCTATTTTGTTTACTGTTCTTTCCTAAAATAAAGTATATTGCTATAAATATTCCTGTGTGTATCTGGGTGTTTATACACATACATATATACAGACATATATGCATGTACACACAGACATATATACATATATGTGTGTATATATATGTACATATATATGTATGTATATATATATATATATATATTTTGTATATATATATATATATATATATATTTTATTTATCTTTGTGGTGTGCATGCTCAATAGTAGTGGCAGGCTGTTGGGTATTATTAATTTTAAGATGTTTGATGTTTGTTAAAATTCAATTTTATTTTATTTTCACATTTAAATTCTCTCCTACCTAGCTCTCTCCCACCTTCACACCCACTGAGAATTTAAGAAAAGCAAAACCCACTAGGAACATGTATAGTCAAAAGAAAAACAAATTCTCACTTTGGAGGTCTTGGGCCATATAGATTAAGAGGTACATTTTTAATTATTTAAAGTTACTGGGTACTGCTTAGATATAGATCCCCAGAATGTCATAGGTAAAGTGCATTAAGGCTCCTTTTTGGTGAATCCTCTATAACATGGCAGGAAGAAGATAGTGAAGAAATAGTGGAACCTTTGGACTTGACAAAATTATTCATTTTTAAGCTCTTATTATTGACTTACTTGGGTCCCCATGGATAGTAACCTGGGAAGCCAAATCTATATATCTATTCATCTTTAACCTTTGTGAATGTTTGTTTATTTCTGGGGGAAATAGTTTGCTTTATTAGTTATTTGCCCCATTGATTCAATCTTGACAACTCATAAGCTTGCATTTGGGACCAACGTGTACCTGAGCTAAGTCACTGGGTCAAAGTTTACATACATTTTAGTGACTTTGGGGGTAAGTTACAATTTTTGTTCAGTTTGGTAAGAACAATGAATAGCCTCTCTGCTTATTTAAGCTTCTGTCCTATCACATGTTCTCCTAGAATTATGACTTTTTTCTTGTTTTTGACATCTTTTTCAGTCTAATATGTGTAAAGTGGGACTACAACACTTTTAATTCACTATGCCTTTATTAATAATTTGGAAAATATTTTCATATGACTATTAATAAATTGCAATTGTTCATTTGAGAACTGCTTGTTCATATATATATATATATATATATATATATACACACATATACATATATATGTATATTTGACCATTATCTGTTAAGTATGGTTTTCTTCTATATTTATATGTATTATTTTTATATACTAGATATTAGACGTTTGTCAGCTTATTTTTCCTTGAAGGTTTAAAAAGGTTTCCTTTCTGAGCCCAACTGGATTTATTTTGCTTGTGAAGCTTTTCAACTTTATGGAATTGATATTGTCCACTATGTGTTTAGGAACATCTCTAACATTCTTAGTGCATAAGACAACTTAGGAGGTCAGAAGGAAAGATATGTGACATGAGGTAGAGACTGGCCAGGAGCTCTTAAGGTAGAAATATCAGTGGTGGGAACAGGGGGTGATGACAGAAGCAGCAGGGGATTCATGACCTATTAAGCCAGAGACCTCCAAGGGACCTGGCAACTGATTGGAAAGACATTATAAGGCATCCTAGTATTAGCACTAGACAAAAGAAAGGACATTGTTTGGCACCTCCATTGTCTATGTCCATTACTGAGTCACAGTTCAAGGGAGGAGAAGAGAACTTTTGATCAAGAGTGAGAAGAGACCCTGAGAACAAATATTTTTGTTCACAAGGGATCAAGGACAATATCACTTCTAGTCCCTAGGGAATAATGATCCAGAGCAGCAGTGTTGATTGCAATCCCAAGGAATTAGGAACCATTCCTAGGTAAGGATGACAGCATAGACCAGAAGAGCCATGACCACACCTCTTCCAAGAACATATCACTTTGGAAGTACTGAAAACTTCCATAACCCCAGAACTAGCTCTGAAAGTGGTGTGCAAAAAAGCCTAAAGCTTAGGATAGTGCCCTCTATGCCTCAGGAAAGGAACAGAGACAACTTTAAGAAAAAATTTAAAATCAACAAATAAGGTGAAAAGTGAGCAAACAAATAAAGAACCTGATCATAAAAACTTACTATACTGACAGGGAGGATCAAGGTACAAACTTAGAAGACTATGAAGTCAAAATAGCTACAAGCAAAGCTTCAAAGAAATATGTGAATTGAACACAAGCCAACAGAATATATTGGGAAGAGCTAAAATTATTTCCAAAATCAAAAAGAGTGGTAGAGGAAAAAATAGATAAAGAAATTAGATAGGAGGGAGAAAATTATGAAAAGACAATTTGCCAAAATAGGCCAAAAATACTGAAGAAAAAAACACTTTATAAAACAGAATAGCCCAAATGAAAAATGAGATACCAAAGCACTGAAGATAATACTTTAATGATTCCATGAGACAGCAAGGAAAAATACAACAAAAACAAAAGAAGAAAAAAAAAGAAAGTGTGAAATACCTTATCAGAAAAAAAAAACTGATCAGGAAAATAGATCAAGGAGAGATGATATATGAATTATTGTATAACCTGAAAACCAGGATTTAAAAAAGACCCTAGGCAACATATTTCAAGAAATATCAAGGAAAATTGCCCTGATACCCTAGAATCAGAAGGTAAAATAGAAATTAAAAGAATCCACCAATCACCACCTGAAGAAGGTCAAAAAATGAAAACTCCTAGAAATTTTATAGTCAAATTTAAGACCTCCAAGGTCAAAGAGAAAATACTTTAAGCAGGTAGAAATAAATTTTTCAAATACTGTGGAATCACAGACAGGATCACACAAGATTTAGCAATTTCTATGTTAAATGTTCAGAGGGCTTGAAACATGATATTCTGTTAGGCAAAAGAGCCAGGACTGCAATCAATAATAACATATCCAGTAAAATTGAGTATAGTCTTTCAAGAAAAAAAAGGCATTTAAAGAAAGAGAAGACTTTCAGACATTTCTAGTGAAAAGGCCAGAGATGAATAGAAAATTTTAATTTCAAATCTAAGACTCAAAAAAATCATAAAAATGTAAACATGAAAGAGAAATCATAAGAGACTCAGTAAGATCAAACTGTTTACCTTTCAATATGGGGAAATGATACCTGTAACTTCTAAGAACTTTATAATTATGAGGGCAACTAGAAGAATTCTACATAGACAGAGTACATGGGAGAGAGTTGATTATGATGAGATAATGTTGAAATAAAAAAGATGGGCAAGAGAAAGGTGTGTCCTGGAAGAAGGGGAAGGGAGAGGAAGAATGGAGAAAATAATCTCACATAAAAAAAAAAGGCAAACAAGAAAGAATATTTACAATGTGTGGGAAAATAGAAAATAGTGGGGAGGTGGGCAATGCTTGAAACTCACTCTCACATGATTCAAAGAGATTTTATATATATATAATACATATATATATACAAATACATATATATGTATATATGTATACACATACATATATATGACCTCTTTGAGAGATAAATATCTTTGAACTGTGTGCATGTGTATTCACACACATATATACATACACACACAATCAAGGGTCTGTAGAAGTAAATCTCTGCTGTGAAGTAAGAGGAGGAGGGAGGGAAGGGGATAAGAGATTAATAGAAGAAATAAAATAATTCTCACTTCTAAAAAGCATTTGAACAAGCCATCAATGAACTCCATAAGAAGAAATTTCCCAGGACTGGATGGCTTTACAAGTGAGTTCATCCAAACATTTAAAAAATAACGAATTCCAGTATTAAATAAATTATTTGAAAAAAACAGGTAAAGAAAGAATCTTACAGAATTCCATTTATGACACAAATATGGTTTTAATACCTAAACCAGGGAGAACAACAATTACAAAGAAAACTATAGACAAATTTTCTTAATGAATGTTGATGGAAAAATTTTAAATAAAACACTAGAAAAGAGATTGCAGCAATATATCACAAAGATCATAGGCTCTGACCAGGTATGATTTATACCAAGAATGCAGGGCCGGTTTAATTTTTTTTTTTTTAGGGAAGAATAACTGTTTTATTTTTTTGTATAAGACACAGCAGCTCTGTAGTAAAAGCTTAATCAATTTTGAAAGGATTTTTTTTAAAGTTTAATCCATGGTATCAATTTAGTTCCACATACAAAATGTTTCATAAAATTACACTTTATACTTCCATTTGAATATATCACTTGAATTTCCTGATTCAAGAAAAGGAAACCACAGGAGGGTAAGAACATAGCCAAAACATAAAACAGAATATCAACTTTACTATGACTTCCTAAAACAGTTCATAATTTTCTCAGCTGTATTGATTTAGAAAATGAATGACATCTACATATTACAGTTAAAACATTATCTCCACCATATTTGCATAAACTAGGTCCTAGTGAATATATGTTTTAAAACAGCTTAAAGCCATCATGAACTATTAACTAGTCAAATAATATGCTAAGCTATAAGGAACCAGGAGGAAACAAGAAATTTCATATGTTTACATTTCTGTGGATGATCACAATTATTAGAAAGAAAGACACATCAATCATCCTATCTAAAAGTATATGTCTAAGTTAAGCTGTCTAAAGGAAAAGGATACTCTATAAGATGGGATAAAAAAATGGAAATGTTAATCTTACATGCCTCAATTGTAAAAAATTCATTTTAAGAAAGACAATGACCATTTTATAATTTATTTAAAGCTTGTTTTGATTTGAAGAGTTCCAAAAGTTTATACATCATTATTGCTGGAATGTTTGAAGACAGTTATAAACAGCAATGGTAATGAGTCAGAATCATTTGCCTTTCATCTACTAATATGTAGGAAACTAATAATATACTGGATTTTTTTAGCAGTTGATTATTCCTCCAAAATTAGGTCACATTGTAATGTTTATATAGCATGGACAGTGATACCTCATTTAACCTGCATCATCAAAAAACACACTATTCTTTGTAAGTGAAACTATTTTCCAATAAAAAGTGCTTTTTAACAAAATGTATGAGACACTTCCCCTACTGGCTTAAACAAAATGACATAAGTTCACAATATAGTCTTATTACTTTATAGTCACATCTCCAACACTGAAGGAGAACTGACTTCTTTTTGGTAACTTATCAAAAAGTCAGTTACTGTTTTGTGCTGATAGAATGATGCTACCAAGACACAAACAACTTTTTAATCCTTAAGTCTAATCTCTGCTATCAATTGTTATTTATTCAATTCTTATTCTTTCTATTCTGCTGGGTATTCTTATATCTAATTAGCTATATAAGGGCACCTCCTTTACGATCAGATTTCCAGTAACTGAGGAGACTGGTAGACTGACCAATTGAGAGAGGTTTTATTATGCTTTTTTAGATGCCTGTGTAAACCTAATCTAGACCTGTATCATTATGTCCATGTGTTATGTGTGGATAATTCTACCATTATTAGGATCCTTTTTTGGGGAGGAAGCTAGATCTGTGATTTCATTGTTATGGTGAATTGTGTTTGAAAATTCCCTCCATCAACACAAATTAACTTACAAACTTAGGGAATTAAGGCAAAGAGAAGTTAAGTGGTTGACCTTTGGTAAACACAGCTGGTATGTGTCAAGGCAAGACTCAGACCTAGGTTTTCCTAACTCCAATGTTGGCCTTCTATCAATTATGTCACACTGCTTCTTCTTTTTTCTTTTTTTTAATTTATTTTTTAAATTTCTTTTGACATCAACAATCACTTTCATATGCCTTTGAATTTAAAACTTTTCTCCCCCCCTCCTTCCCACCACCCTCTCCAAGATGGCACACAATCTGATATAAGCCATACATTTACATTCCTATTAAACATATTTTCACATTATTGAAGTTGTAAGTAAAAATTAAAACCAATATGAGGAACCATCACAAAGAGAAAACAAAACTCAACAGAAGAGGGAAAAAAAAAGATAGCGATCAACTTCCATAGTTCTTTCTTTGGATGTGGACAGCATTTTCCATATTCACAGCTATGATTACTATCTGTCTCTTTTTCTCCATCCCCTTTTCCCCCCATTTATGTTTTTCTTTCTCCTTTCTGCTCCCCCCCTCAGTGTTTTGCTTTTGACCACTGCCTCCTACAGTACCTTCTCCCTTCTATTATCCCTTTCCCTTTTCTTCCCCTTTGCCCTTACTGCTTCTTCCCTCCTTTCTGTCTCCCTTCCCTTTTCTTTCCCCTTTTCCCTCCTACTGCCTATAGGGCATGATAGATTTCCATACCTAACTGATTATGTCACTCCCTTCTTAAGCCAAATCTGATGAGAGTAAGGTTCAAACAATGCTCACCCCCCCTCCTTTCTTTCCCTCTGCTGTAATAGGATTTTGTGTCTTTTCCTGTAATGTAATTTACACTTGTCTTCCTTGTCCTTTTTCAGTACATTTTCTAAAATCAGCCTACTCCACTTACTTGGATCCACTTAACCCACTTGATTAGATTTTTTTTTATCATTACCTCAAAGTCAACCAATATCCACCTCCTTTATGTATACTGCTTCAACATGGTGTAATAATAATACAATTCTCAAGAGTTTCAAGTGTCATTTTTCCTTGTAGGGATGTAAACAGTCCACCCTTATTAACAGCATATTGTATCTTTCTGTCCCATTTACCTTTTCATGTCTTTCTTGAATCTTGTACTTGAAAATCAATTTTTTTGTTGAGCTCTGGTCTTTTTATCAGGAAGGTTTGGAATTTCCCTATTTCATTGAAAATCCATCTCCTCCCTTGAAAAATCATACTCATTTTTGCAGGGTAGTTGATCCTTGGCTGCAATCCAAGCCCCTTTGCCTTATGGAATATCATGTTCCACACCCTTCAGTCTTTTAATGTAGAAGCTGCAAGGTCCTGTGTAATCCTGACTGTGGTTCCTTGATATTTAAATTGTTTCTTTCTGGCTGCTTGCAGCACTTTCTCTTTCATCTGGTAATTTTGGAATTTTGCTATTATATTCCTAGGTGTCGTCAATTTGGGATCTCTTTCTGGTGATGTGCAGTGTATTCTTCCCATGGTTCTTTTACCTTCTGGTTCTAGGAATTCAGGGCAGTTTTCCTTTATGATTTCCTGAAGATGCTGTCCAGACTCTTTTTTTTCATCATGATTTTCAGATAGTCCAATAATTTTTAAATTGGTTGTTTTACTGATGAGGTATTTTACTTTTTCATCTATTTTTTTCATGTTTTTGTTTCTGTTTGACTGATTCTTGCTCTCTCATAGAGTCATTAGTTTCCATTTGTCCAATTCTAGTTTTTAACAGATTTTTTTTCTGTTAGTTTTTGTACTTCCTTCTCCAATTGGCCAACTGTATTTTTCAGTGATTTGTTTTCTTCAGTGTACTTTTTTTTCCAGTTTGCCAATTGTGTTTTTAGGGACTTGTTTTCTTCAGTGTATTTTTTTTTCCAATTGGCCAATTGCATCTTTTTAGGACTTTTCTACCTCTCTCATTAGCCTTTAAAACCCCTTCTTGAGCTCTTCTAAGAAGGCTTTTTGGGCTTCAGACCAGTTCATATTCCCTTTTGTTGTTGCAGATGTGGGTTTGTTGACAATGTTGTCCTCTTCAGAATTTCTGTCTTGATCTTCACTCTTCTCATAATTTGAATTTATGGTACATTTCTTTTTACTCGTGGTTTCTTTATTCCCTGGCCTTTAAAGAGATTGAACTCTCCTGCTGGGGAACAGAGGGCACTGACCCAAGCTTTGCATGTTGGGAGCCTAGGTCTTGGTCACTGGCTTTGTGTGCTGGGGCCTCTTATGTTGGCAATTGGAGGCTGTAGGCTTCTGGCAGCTTACCTGGTATTGGGCTGGAATCAGCAAGGCTGGAACTTTCAGGCAATTCTAGGTTGCCTGCTTTTCCTTTCCTTTAGCTTTCTTCAGCTCCTTTTAGATGGGTGCTGCAAAGTCTGGGGCCCCTTGCAGTGCTGCCTTCCTTGTTTCTGCTAATGCATTGGGAAATTCCTTTGTGGTAGAGTGCCAAGGCACCTGGTGGTTTTCTGAGTTGCTTTCCACCCATTTCCCTGCCCTCACTGAGGCACTGGGAGGTCCAGATGTTGGTGTTTGCCTGCTCTACCACCTGGGCTTCAGGATCTCCTCCTGATTGACAGTTGGGGGCTATAGGATTCTGACAGCTTACCTGGTATTGGGTTGGAATCAGCAAGGCTGGGACTTCAGGAAGACTCTAGGTTGCTTTCTTCAGCTCCTTTCAGATGACTGCTTCAGGGTGCTAATCTGGCTGGGGCCTTTTGTAGTGCTGCTTCCCTTATTTTTGCTGAGGCACTGGGAGACCTGTTTCCTGGGCTGCTGCACTGCTATTCCCCATCTTTCTTCTAGTTCAGCTGTTCCAGGGTTTTTTTTTCCTGGGGTGATATTTTCTGGGTTTTCAGATGTTGATAGGGGAGGATGAGAGCAACTACCTTTTTATTCCACCATCTTGGCCCACACTGCTTCTTAACATCATAATTAGAATCACTACAACACAAGTTATAATCACACAGTAAATAGCTATCCCCTCAAAATTTTTGAGGATTTTGTTAAGAGTTGCTAGCCATTTAGCAATAAAAATTTTCCTCCTGAAATTAATGAAAAGAACATACAGTGTGAATTTCACAAGAACTTGACTGAACATAGAGTGAATTAGATATTTATTGTTCAGAAAAAGAAAATTTCTAAAAGTAAGTGGCTCTAAGTCAACTACAAAAGGAAATTGTAAGAAGCAGGTGGTATTAAATCCACAGGGTAATAATTTTCTGCCTTTATGTGCAACCAAGGGGCAGTTATTGATTAATGTGAAAACAATTTTAATTTACTCTCATTACTGAGTAGAATTAAATAAAGCATAATAATATTTTCCAGTCTATAAAAAGGTAGTTAACCAATTAATCAGTACAATTAGGGAAGGGCTGATTTAATATTAAGAAAAGCATAAGCAAAATTGACCACATCAATAACAAAAACAAGAAAAATCATATTATATCAATTCAAGATTCAAGCTTTTGACAAAAAAATTTGGGAAAACTAGAAAGCAGTGAAACTAGGTCAAGACCAACATCTTATACTGCATGGTAAAACAAAGTCAAAATGAACAAATTGTTTGGACATGGAGAGTGATATAAATAAACTAGGGCAATGTGGAAAAAAAATGTTTCTGTCATATGCGTGAATAAGGAATGAGTTTACAACCAAAAAAGAGATAGAGAACATCATGGAAAGTAAGTAAATAATTTTGGTTGTATGTAGTTAAAACATATTTTGCACAAAACTAATGCAGCCAAAATTAAAAGGAAAACTGGAAAATAGGAAGTGATTTCATAGGAATTTTCTCTGATAAAGCCCTCCTTTCTCAAAGAAATTGGAAACTAAGACAAATTTATGAACATATGAGCCATCCATAAATTGAGAAATGGTCAAAGATATAAGAAGACAGTTTTCAAAAAAAAGAAATTGAAGTTATCAATAGTCACATAAAAATCTCTCAATCACAACTGATTAGAATAATGCAAAATAAGACAATTCTGAGACACCATCTGACTTCTATCAGAGTGGCTAATGTGACAAAAAAGTAAAATGACAAATGTTGGGGGGAATGTAGAAAAACTGGGACACTAAAACTTGTTCTTGGTGAATAATTCCAACAATTCTGGAGAACAATTTGTAACTAGGCCCAAAGGGCTATAAAATTTTGCATACCCTTTCACCCAGCAATACCCCTTGTAGATTTGTATGCCAAAGAGATTTTTAAAAAAAGAACTTATTTGTAGAAAAAAATATTTATAGCAGCTCTTTTTTTGTGGTGGTAAAGAATTGGAAACTAAGGGGTATGGCTAAATGAATTATGTTATATGATTGTGATAGAATGTTATTGTGCTATAAGAAATTATAATCAGGGATGATTTCAGAAAAACCTGAGAAGTTTTATGTGAACTGGTGTAAAGTGAAGAGAGCAGAAACAGAAAAATATTTTATATAGCAACAGCAATATTGTAACAATGATGAATTATGAAAGACTTAGCTATTTTGATCAATACAGTGATCCAAGAGAAATCTAAAGGACTCATGATGAAAAATACTATCCACCTCAAGAGAGAGAACTAATGAATTCTGAGTTCAGATTTACTTTATTTTTCTTGTTTTGTGAGTGTGTTTTCTTTTGAAACATGACTGATACATTATATATATATACATATATATGTATATATATATGTATTTACATCATTTCCTATGTATAATTGATATTTTATTGCTTGTCTTCACCACATGTCATAGAGGGGCCCAAGGGAAGGAGAGAATTGTAACTCAATAATTTAAAAATGAATATTAAAAAGGTTACATATAACTAAGAAATACTTAATGAAGTAATTTTAATTTTTTAAAAGATCATCTCTATCTCTTATTGAAGTGAACATTATCCCTCTCACATAATCGAGCAAGGTATCACTATCCTCCAGCCTATTTTTTTTTCTTTTTGGTGAGGCAGTTTGGGGTTGTGACACACCTAGTAAGTGTCAACTGTCTGAGGCCAGGTTTGGACTCATGTCTTCCTGATTCCAAGGCCAGATCTCTATCCACTGCACCCTCTGCAGCCTATTTTTAAAGAAAGATATTTTGTAACTCATTTATTCATTTCAGCTAATTGTGGTATATAGGTTAAAATGTTCTGTAAACCTAACTTCTTACAAGCTACTTATCAATTTCCTCAGTAGTTTTTTTTTTAATTAAATATTGAATCTTTTCTCTGGCAATAGGTATATTTGGGTGACCTTTGATTCCAGGTTACATTAACTCAATATGTATCATTTATTGACTTTCTATTTTTTAGCCAGTACTAAATTTTTTTGATGGTTATTACCTTATATAATGGTACTAGTTTGTGACGGTTAGCTGTGTTTTTACCTCCATCATATCCTAATTTAATGTTTTTTCTCTTGTCCCCCAGTTAGTCTCTTTTTACACATCAATGGGAAGTTTATCAACAATAGTAATCTATAAGTGGAAGGATCTGATACTACATGCTTATTGTTCAACTTTTCAACTGACCTAGACCTATATTTCCCTCTTAGCCTTTTTACTCTCTTTTTAGTTCCCCTCTTATAGTTTACCTCCCATAGATGAAATCGACTTACACCTTAATCACACCATTTGCATATATTTTTCTATTGTGATTCAGTTATAACACACAGTACCCTCTCTTCTTCCTCATTTCTATCATAGTATATTTTATTCTCTTCCTTATCTTTATTCTTTTATTTTTTTTTAAAAAAGGCAAAACTCCTCCTTGGCCTTGCACTTATATTTCTTTGTTGCCTCTTTGGTTCAGACAGCAGAATTTTAAGGTGACAATAATATTTTCTCCTATTAGAATATTAGTAGCAAATTATCATTTAGCCCTATACAATTTTTCCAATATAATTATATATTCAACTTTCACTCATTGCTAGCATTTTGTTGTATAGATTTTATCCAGCTATGGGTTTCTCCATAGGAATGCAGTTTTGCAATGTTATTCTTGATTGTAAAGGGTTTTTTTTTCTTTCTTCTTTTGTCTTTCAATTGTGAACTTTTCTTTTCCTATATAATAATTGTAAAATCGTGCATAATCCACACTGTGGTTTCTTGGCTCTTCTTTTCTTCCTAGATGCATACAATATTTGATAAGGCAGCTAGTTCACTGATACAATAGGCAGACTACTGGACTTAGGGTCAGGATTATTTTTTTTTCAAATTTAACCTCAGACATGTGAAAAGGCAACTCCTGGCTAGTAACTTAACATCAGTTTGCCTCAGTTTCCTCATCTTCATAATAGGGATAATTGTATGACTTACTTTTCTTGGTTATGTGAGCATAAAACAATATTTGTAAAATGTTCTGTAATTTTTAAAGTGCTATACATGTTAATTATTTTTCCCCTTTAACTTGAAAATTCTTGATTCTGACTATGACATTTCCTCGGTATTCGATTTGGTTGGGCATTCTTTCATGAGGCAACTTGTAGAGTCTTTTTATTTGCCCTGTGCATATAAAATTAATGGGTAGTTTTAATTATGATTACTTAAAATTACATATAAATGGTCATTTTAAGTTTGTTTGGTCATGGACTTTTAAGGGAATCTAATGATTATTAAATTATCTCTTCTCATTCTGTTTTCTAGCTCAGTTTTTATAGTAGATAATCTCACTTTTTTAGTCTTTTCATTTTATTCTAATATTTCTGTTTGCCTCATTGAATCAAGGGCTCTATTAACTACATCGAATTTTTCAAAGAGATTATATTGGTAATGTTGTCCACTTTTAGCTCATAATTATTCTCTTTCTATGTTTTCTAATTTCATATTAATCTCACTTTATCCCTTTTTCATTTCTCCCATCTACTGTAGGAGTACTTGCGGCTAGTCTAATTTTTTCCCTTCCTCCCCAAACTTCTACTTATGGTTATTTCAATGAATTTATATCTCTGGAATTTTATACTGAGGTATCTCTTTACCTTTAATATTTCTTTATCATACTAGTAGATAGGTAGTTTTCTTATGTTTCCTCATGTTTACAGCTTCAATTATTAGAGCATTTTTTGTGCCAGGGCCAGGATCTGCTTTCCCCCCACCCCCAAACTGATAGAAATGGTGGCTAGGACCAAATCCTGCCTCCTTCTACACTACTGGAATAGGATGTTGTACTGTAGCTAGGTTCTGCCCCCTCTGTTATACAGAAGCTATTTCTTGGGTTTCCTGGGACCAAAGATTGCCTTTTGGCAAAGTCTTGGCTGGAGATTTCAGAACTATCATGAAACTGCAAGATAGAGATCAAAGTGTTACCAAGTTCCACACGTGCTTTAGTCTGAAGCGTCCATATTCTAGAGCTTTCTTGTTGTTGGTTCTGCTGGTTTTGTCAGTTTCATCAGTCAGTTACCTTTCCAGACTTCAGATTTTAAATCCTGTAGTTGCTCTGCCCTGATCACACATCTTCAGGCCAATCTTATAGACCATCCCCAAAACCAAGTTGCATTAGCCTTAGTACATTTCCTTACACCATGTGATAAAAGGAAGCTTTGACTCTTGGAGCAGCCCTGACTTCAGGTCCTTTATTTTCAAAGCCTTTATGGTAAGAAGGAGCTTAACAGTGTTTTTTGTTTGTTTGTTTTAAGTTTTTAGTGTTTCAAATGATACATGTTCTCATTACCAATAGGTGAGTCTTAGGAAAGCCAGGTTTGGCTATAAACACACTAACTTTACTACCTTAGCTGGAATTTCACTACCCCAGCCTGCTTGTTTGTTTGTTTGTTTGTTTTTTCAGTTCCACATCTCTCTGATGACATTCTTTACCTCAGTTCTCCTGTGCAATATATCACAGCCTATTAATATCCACCATGAGCCTCTCCATTGTCCCTTTGGTTGATCTTCAAATTAAATTCCTTCAAGTCTGTGGTATTCTATGATTAACAGTCTTCATCACCAGAAAATGTTGTTAAAATACGGCCTTTTTAATTTCAGGAAGAAGCTTTAAATCATTAAATAAAGATTGCAACTGAGTAGATAGTTATGATCTGTACAGGTGTCCTGAGGCAGTGTGTCACAGTAGAAAAAATGCTGGAACTGGAGTCAAAGGATTTCAAATCCTTTTTCTGCCACTTATTACCTGTGTGATCATGAACATGTCATTTTTTTTTTGGCCCTCACTTTCCTCAATTATAAAATGAGGGGGTTGGCTTCGGTGATCTTCATATTTTCTTCCACATGGAAATCTATTAACCTACTTAATGGCCAACACAAATCATTAATCTATTATTTGGGTCATCAACACCAGTATCAATGTACTTTTAAGAGGTCACAATGATTTCTAAAGTATTTTGAATATAATGACTTTAATTAAATGGACCAACCCAAAGGAGAAAGTATGCACTTTCCTTCAAACATCACACAAAAGAGAAAGCTTTAGATGTTTTTGAAAGAAGTCAGATATATTTTTTTAAAAAGTCTGATTAGTAATGGCAGGAAGTAGAGGTGATTCTGAAAATCACTGGGGGCAACTAAAAATCACGTGTTTAACTGCACATTGAAGCAATTAATGATCAACTCCAGTTGCCTCTGGATCTTTTAAGAGAAAAAGTACCACAGTCTGAAAAGAAGATGAATATTTTTCCTTCCTTTTGATATCATAACTAAGGAAAGTCACAGAATTTATCCCAGAGTAAGAAATGAGTTAAATTCATCTGAAGTGGGCTTGTCAATAACTGTCTTTACACTGGATTGGACAGGCTTTGGAGAGAGGATGCACATCTCCAGCTTGTATGAACATTCATTTACTTACGGAAAGGCAAAGAAAATTGCAAAATCTTATTTCCTTTGTCTAGAAATTTGAAGAAGTGAACTACAAAGTTCAAGACTTCTGGGTCTTATTGTGCCCTATTTTACCTGCTGCTGACAGATTTCAATTCTAATTCAACAATGCAGAAACAGAGAATTGGTTGGTTGCCTGGGCCTAACAGGAGGCATTATTATATGGGTTTGCATAACAGTTTCTCTGTATAATGGTTGTGCTCTGATTTTATGAACTGAAAAAGCCAGCATCCAAAGTGAATGCCACTGAGGCAATACAGTGGCAGGATATGCTTTTGGAGAGAATCTCCATGGAGGTGATTTGGATGTGCAAAGATTAATAACTAGTAAAGAAATGATGCGGGGCAACTAGGTGGTGCATGGATTAGAGCACTGGCCCTGAAGTCAGGAGGACCTGAGTTCAAATCTGGCCTCCGACCAAACACTTGCCACATACTAGCTGTGTGACCTGGGCAAGTCACTTAACCCCAATTACCTAAAAAAAAAAAAATGCATTGCAAGCTAAAGCCAAGATGGCAGAGTAAAGTCAGACACTCACCTGAACTTTCCCCCAAATCCCTCAAAATACCATGAAATAATGACTCTAAACAAATTCCAGAGCAGCAGAACCCACAAAAAGAGGGAGTGAAACAATATTCAAGCCCAAGACAACTTAGAAATTCCACAGGAAAGGTCTAGTTCATCAGGGTGAGAGAGCAGTTCAGTCCAGCAGAAACCAAACCATCAGAGACCAGGCCACAGCAAACCAGGAGCAAACCTTGGGAGCCACTGAATCAGCAGCAGTAGCTGCTTCTGGAGCTCTCATCCCACAGATGGTAAGGAGGTTGAACAACTGGTCAGAAAGAGACAACCGGGGTCTCTTTGCTAAAACTGAGGTGAGACTCTGCCCATACTTAGATTGGAGTCACAGTCCTGCGTGGCAGTTCCAGGCAAGAAGGAGTACTAGTACAGCAGAGCTTTCCAGTCACAGTGGAACAGGGACCTTTGTCACAGTTCCAAGGCAGAAAAGACCACCCATGGTCACTGACAGACCAGAATACAAGCCAGTAGAATAGTAAACACCTCTCTTTAGATCATGCCACTTTGGAAGAACTGAAAACTTACAGGTCCCTACAAGTATATCTGAAAACAGCAGAGACAAAACCCCTGAAGCTTGAGAAAGTGTGCTCTCCCCCCAGGAAGCAGAGCCCTACTTTAACAAAGAGTTAAAAGTCAAGTAGTAGACTGGGAAAATGAGCAAGCAACAGAAAAAATTCTGACCATATAAACTTGCTCTGGTGACAGGGAAGATAAAAATACTTACTTAGAACAAGAATATAACAAAGTCAAAGCTCCTACATCCAAAGCCTCCAAGAAAAAAACCCGAATTGGCCTCAGGCCATGGAAGAGCTCAAAAGGGTTTTGAAAATCAAGTAAGAAAGGTAGAGGAAAAATTAGGAAGAGAAATGAAAGTGATTCAAGAAAATCATCAAAAAGAGTCAACAGCTTGGTAAAGCAGACACACAAAAAATATTGAAGAAAAAAAATCTTAAAATCAGATTAGGTCAAATGGTAAAAGAAGTACAAAATGCCAATGAGGAGAAGAATGCCTTAAAAAGCAGAATTCACCAAATGGAAAAAGAGATACAAAAGCTCACTGAAGAAAATAATTTCTTAAAAATTGGAATGGAACAAATTAAAGCAAATGACTTTATGAGAAACCAAGAAACAATACAACAAAACAACAACAAAAAAAGAAGATAATGTGAAATATCTCATTGGAAAAGTAACTGACTTGGAAAATAGATCCAGGAGAGATAATTTAAAAATTATTGGACTACCTGAAAGCTATAATTTAAAAAAAGAGCCTAGACATCATCTTTCAAGAAATTATCAAAATAACTGCCTGATATTCTAAACCAAAAGGTAAAATTGAAATTAAAGGAATCTACCAATTACCTCCTAAAGGAGATTCCAAAATGGAAGCTCCCAAAAATATTATAGCCAAATTCCAGAGCTACTACATCAAGGAGAAAATACTACAAACAACCGGAAAGAAACAATTCAAATATGGAGCCACAGTCAGAATTACACAAGATTTAGCAGCTTCTTTATTAAAGGATTAGAAGATTTGGAATATGATATTCCAAAGGGCAAAGGAGCAAGGATTACAATCAATGAATCACCTACTCAGAAAAACTGAGTATAATCCTTCAGGTGGAAAAAAAAATTGATATTCAATGAAATAGAGGGCTTTCAAGCATTCTTGATGAAAAGACCTAGGCTGAATAGAAATTTTGACTTTCAAATGCAAAACTCAAGCAACACATAAAAAGGTAAACAAGAAAGGGAAATTATAAGAGATTTCATAAGGTTAAACTATTTTTATTTCCACGTGAGAAGATGATACTTGTAACTCATAATAAATTTCTCATTATTAGGGCAGAGAGAAGGAGTATACATAGACAGAGGGCACAGGTGTGAGTTGAATATGAAGGAATTATATCTAAAAATAAAGTTAAAAGGTGAAAGAGGAAGGAACTGGGAAAAGGGAAAGGAGGAGGCAGAATGGAGTAAATTACCTAACATAAAAGAGGCAAGAAAAAAGCTTTTATAGTGGAGAGGAAGTAGGGGGGAGTTAAGGAGGAGTGAGTGAACCTTACTCTCATCAGAACTGCCTCAAAGATGAAATAGCATACACACTCGATTGAGTATAGAAATCTATTTTACCCTACGGGAAAGTATGAAGGGATGGGGATAAGAGAATGAGGGTGGGTGATAGAAGGGAGGACTGATTGTTGGAGGGGGTATTCAGAATCACTTTTGAGAGGGACAGGGTAAAAGGAGAGAGAGAATAAAATAGAGGGGAAGGATGGAGGGAAATAATATTAGCAATGGTAACCGAAAAAAAGTTTTGAAGCAAGTTTCTCTGATAAAGGTCTCATTTCTCAATCATATAGAAAACTGAGTCAAATTTATAAAAAAAAATGAGCCATTCTCCAACTGATAAATGATCAAAAGGTATGAACAGTTTTCAGATAACACAATCAAAGCTATCTGTAGTCGTATGAAAAAAAATTTTCTAACTCGCTGTTGATTGGAGAAATGTACATTAAAAGAATTTTGAGGTACTACCTTATACTTATTAGATTGGCTAATAGGACAGAAAAGGAAAATGACAAGTGATTGAGGGGATGTGGGGAAAATGAGACATAAATGCACTTTTGGTAGAGGTGTGAACTGATTCAACCATTCTGTAGAGCAATTTGAAACTGTGCCTGAAGGGCTATAAAACCGTGCATACCCTTTGACATAGCAATGCCAGTACTGGTTCTATATTTCAAAAGAGATAAAAAACAAAATTGAAAAGGACCTATATGCACAAAAAATATTTATAGCAACTCTTTACTGGTAACAAAAAAAAATGGAAATTTAGGGGATGCCCATCAATTGGGGAATAACTGAACAAATTATGGTATGTGATTATAATGGAAAATTATTGTGCTTTAAGAAGTGATGAGTGGGATTCTCTCAGAAAACCTAGAAAGACTCATATGAGAAAATACAAAGTGAAATGTACTGTGTATAAAGTAACAGCAATATTAGAAGGTGATCAGCCGTGAATGACTTAGCTACTTTCAGCAATAAAATCATCCAAGACAACTTTGAAGGACTTTTAATGAAAAATGCTATCCATCCCCAGAGAAAGAACTGATGGTGTCTGAATACATTGAAGCATATTTTTTAAATTTTTTCTTTGTTTTTCTTGAGTTTCTTTTTGTTCTGTTTTCTTTCACAACAGGACTATTATGGAAATGTTTTGTGTGACTATACATATATAACTTATATGGAATTGTTTGCCTACTCAATGAAGGGGGTGGGGAAGAAGGAAGGGAGAGAATTTGGATTGCAAAGTTCTAAAAACCACTGTTAAAAATTGTTTTTACATGTAACTGGGGAAAAATAAAATAGTAAATAAACACAATAAAGAAATTATACACTGCAAAGAGGTATATACTTCTTTCTAAAGTAGGCTATATACTCTTCTTAAACTATAGAGACTTTGCTAATACCATCTTTCCTTTTTCCTAATGAGCACTAGCCTAGTTTTATTTTTTTAAGAAAAAGGTTTTCCTAAAGCTCTGCTGTTATTGAAATTCATGAGAGGAAACAGTGCATGTTTTAAAAAGTTATTTTCTTCAGTCAAATTGGGTGGAATCTCATTAGTAGAGGCATTACTCTACTGAAAACAGTTTCCACAGTCATGGATAACCTCCTGCACCTCTCAGAAACCCAGACCAAATTGGCTGCAAATGAGCACCGAAATGGGTCTCAGTTTGTGCCTCTGTGTTTGAAAAGCCGCCAAAAGGTTTCCATCAGAAAAATAAACAAGCAGAAGCAAAAGAGCACCAGCAAAATCAATTCCAGACCAATCTGACTGAAACAATAACCTTTTGGAAAGTATCACATTTACTTTGGGATTCTTCATACATAGCTGCTTAATTTAATGAATAGATTTTTACCCCAGTATTTTTTTCTCTTTTCACTTTGAAGACATCTTCCTTTGGGGGATCCTTCACACCCTGGCAAATGTCCAGATGGCAGCCACAGGACTAACTATTGTTTATTTTCTTAATCTATTTTCTCTCCTAGAGTTATCCCCTTTTAGCTTTGAGTGGGAATTTTGGGGTATTAGATTGTTCTCCTGCTTTTCTTCCTTTGTAGCACCTTCTGGAGAGCATCGTTCATCTTTGTAAAGCTGATAATACATCTAGCAAATGCAGTAGTACTTCTGTTCATGGTTCCTTTTCATTCATTTTTCTAGGGAGTAAATAATAGTACCAGTGACTATGAATGGTAGGGATTTGGACAGTGAGAAATGTATGTGGGGGTGATAACTGGGTAAGTGTGATGAAGTGGGTGGAGATGTGTAAGTTCTTGATCAAATTGTCTGGGCTTTCTTCTACCTCTGCACACTAATCCAGTCACACAACAAAACCCAAACATTTTTTTTTTACTTCATTGGGCCTGCCATCTCAACAACATATAGAGCCCCTCAAATAATGCAGTAGAAAATCCATACGCATTTTACTCCATGCAATTAAAATCCATGTTTTCACATAAATCCTCCAAAGAGAATATATTCAATGTGCTGGAAATGTACCACTTGCAGTATTTATTGAAATTGTCTGGATCCTAGTGTTCTATTCAGGCTGTACATCTATTATTCTTATTCATCCATGAACAGCCCATTTCTTTCTTTCCAAGAAACATTTCCTCAATGACATCTTTTCTCCATTACTTACATTCACATCATCTCTAGTGGTATCTATGAGTGAAAGCAAGAATAAATTAAATATATATTTTTTAATAAATCCAATGTATCCTCAATGGCTAGAATATTATTATCTAACATTATCAGCCTGTTAGCTATTAAAGAGTAAATATTTTCCTCTTTCATTTATCAATGTAATATGAAACAAATGCCACATATGATAATGATGATGATAATAATAGCATATATTTATATATTTCATAATTTCACAGTGTTTCTAAATATCCATATCTATATATCCTTATCATTCTATCATGCACCTATATCTTTCAACTTATCAGCTATTTTCTATCTATATCAATCATCTAGTATTTATCTACATCTATCTTTCTGTTATCTATTTTGATCTTCACAATATTCTTGCAACAAAGATAGTATGAGCTTAGTAACAAATTTTGATGAGTATATTGAGGCTCACTGAGGCTTAGTATAAAAATATATTGAATAGATTATAAACACACATCATATATCACATATATATGCATATATTTGCATATATGTAAAACATAGATCTATTGATTTCCATTCTAAATGGTCTTTCCCAATAGTCAATGCTTTCTCTGTACTGTGCCTGGATTTCTACTTATGCCAAGCATATTTGATGGACTTCCCACCAATCTTTTGGGTTTTGCTCAGGAGCTACAAATCTGTTTTACTATTTACCTAAAACAAAACATAATTAGAAAGAAATAATTTATTCCTTCCCATATCCCTTCTCTGTTCCCCTCTGCAATCACATTTATTATTCCTTTCCTTTAGTATTCAACATCTACAACTCATTTTTGCCCAATTCAGAACAATTCTAGGAATTCCCTAATGGATCCTGAGACATACCATGTGGATTAGATACGTGATTTTATTGTTACAGGATCTACTGGGGAGGAATTTCTACCAATGCGCCTAGATTGCAACTTGAAATTTTAGAGCATAACCTGAGTTACTGAGTGGTCAAGAGACTTGCTAAGTGTCATGTATACAGTCAGCTGCAGAGGTTGACCTTGAATTCAGATCTTCTGACTCTGATCCTGGCTCTGTATTGCACTACACTCTGTCTCATTCATACACAGGTTTCCCTAAAGTTGAAGAGCAGTTTTAATTTCAGCACACACACACACACACACACACACACACACACGTAGATATATATGTGTTTATGTGTGCGTCTATGTGCAATTAGGATATTGCATTATAGCTGTTTATCTACTTATATATGTGACATTTAAAAAGTTCCAGAAATGTAATTTCTGGTAATCATTTAATTAATGAATCATGTTTAATATTAAAATTAAATTATTTTTAGCCATTAATCATTTTAGTAATAATGCTAACATTTTATTTAAAAAAAGAGTTCGGTGACACTCTCAAATCCCAAAGATTTTTCATGGTGATGGCCTCATAGTTTATATACTTTTGGAAGATGGGTGTTCCTGAGGGTGGCAATCAACTTTGGTTCACAATTGATGAGAGAATGAACTATTGCAACCAGAGGTAGACCTATTCTGATAAAGGGCTTGGAAGCTAACTTTGATTATTACCCCTAACCTTGGGCAATGTAATCAAAGAATTTATCCTACCCATACCTTAGTAGAGCACAATGGTCTTTCTCACCTTAGGGTATGATCAAGATTAAGGAGAAAGTTAATGCCACCTTCAGAGACTAAGCTTTAAAATGAGGACTTTAGGAAATGGAGGAACTCTCAATCTCTCCAAATCATTGGTAATTAATAATAATTTATCTTATATACATACACTGAATATATATCTGTATCTATCCATATTGATCTATCTATATACAGATATATACAAATAGGTATGTAAGGATGTATCCTCAAATTTACGAGAGAGAGAGGGAGGGAGAAAAAGAAAGAAGGAAAGAGAAAAAGACAGAAAGAAAGCATTTATGGAGCTCTTACTATATAGCAATCACTGAGCTAAACACCGTGAATACAAATACAAGGCAGCTGGTAAGGAAGTGGAAGAGTCAAGAAAAGCAGGAGTGGAGTCACAGGTGAAGTGAACAGAGATGGCCTGGGCTTCTTACTAATGGTGCTCTGGGTCAAGATTCGCCAATGAGTGAAAAGCGCCACAAGGTAGGACCATCTCCAGGGTGAAAAGTCTTCTTGCAGGGTGGTAGATATGTCTGAAGAGAGATGACAAAAGCCTATAGTAATTGAGAATAGAACCAGAGAATTCGGAAAGGAAATATTGGTGTCCCTTTTCTATATTCTTAGCTTTCTTAAATATCTATCATAATGTTCTCATGATTTCTATATTCCCTATCCCTATACTCTTACCTCCTAACTTCTGTATCTGGCAGACCAGCTGGATCTATACTATCTTCTTGGAGAACTGAAACTAGTATATCACTTCTTTCCTCAACAATCCCTTTCTCCTTCTCTCCCTCCTAAGGTTTCACAGGCACTCTCATAATGGCCAAGAAGTAAAATGCTGTCTTCCTTACTCCCCTAAACCTGACTCACCTGACATTTAGCAGGCAGGCTTGATTCCATGTTGGTGAAACAGGCTGCTTTATTTCTAGCTGAAAGCACATTTATTTCTACTTTCCCCATCTTGTGTGTTGTGATAAGCTACTTCTAACCAAAGTCCACAGCAAAATTCCTGACATGGAATTTGAGGTGGGAAGGGGAAAAATTAAATTGAATTGAATGCATGAAAAATATGAGTGAAAAACAATGCTTTTCTTGAATGAGAAGAGTCTATTAAATGAGCATTTATTAAATGTCTGCTATGTTCTGAGCATTGGAGATGCTAAGCCAAAAATGAAAAAGTCTCTTCTCTCAAAGATAAAATATATGCAACATGTATAATTCTGTACAAAGTGGTAAGTACAAAGCAAAGGAGACATTAGCAGCTAAGGGTGTCAAGAAAGGTTTCACATAGGATGGCAGAATTTAAACTGAATTTTTTAAGGAAAAAAGGGGTTGTAAGGGACAGAAGTGAGGAGAAGATACATTTTAGATAAAGGGGATAGTGAGTTCAAGAGCACAGAAATGAGAGATAAAACATCATGTTTGAAGAACAGCAAGAAAGCTGTTTTGTCTGTACCACGGAGTATGTGAAAGTGGGGGCAGGTTGTAAAGGCTTTAAATGACAAATGTTTAGTTACATTTGATATGAATTGGGGTAAAATCAAAGGAATCATGAAAGCAGAGAATTTTGACCAAGAGTATCCTAGGCAACTTAACAAGAATAACAGATGGGACTTTTGTTCTGAATTTGAAGATATTTTGATTATGTCTTCTTAGAGGGATATGAAGACTGCCTTTTTCCTGAGGTACTTGGTGGCTTATTGATAGTATACTGGGAGGGAATGACTGAAAAATGACTAGGAATGGAGGTCAAGATTTAGCTATAGGTCTCTCTCTCCTGGCTCTGCCTTTTGCTGTTCCTTTACTGAAAATTATAGAAGATAAATATGGAATAGAATGGGAAAAGAAAAATTTTTAAAGTACTATGCAAGGTTCATAAAAAGAAGAATTATTTTTCATATGAAGAAAACTGGAGAACTTCCTAGAAAAGAAAGCATTTGATTTTTACATTGAAGTCTCAGTGAGTGCTGATGAAAGAAATGCCATGTATAATATATACAATGGTATGACCATGAGCATGAATACAGTAAAGCACAGGTTAAGTCTGAGGGAGGGCATTTGGCAAAAGCAAATAAAAATTGGGAGGGCATTATGTGTAATTAAGAGCAGGGTAATATATTAGTGAACTAGGTGGTACACTGGATAGAGTGCTGGGCCTGAAGTCAGAAAGACTCATTTTCCTGAGTTCAAATCTAATTTCACATGCTTACTAGCTCTATGACCCTGAGCTCTATGGCCCTTAACCCTATTTGCCTCAGTTTCTCGATCTGTAAAATGAGCTGGAGAAAAAATGGCAAATCACTCCAATATCTTTTCCAAAAAAAAAAACAAAAAACAAAAAAAATGGGATCATGAAGAGTCAAACATGACTAAAATGTCTGAACAATATTATATTAAGAAGGCCTTACAAGCCATGTCAGAGACTTTATGCTTTATCTGATAGGCAATATAAAGAGCTACATGTATAGATCTGGACATATGTCAGTAGTATAAATGATAGATAGCAGAGGGAAAAAACTGAAGGGAAATGGACTATTGCAAAAGTCCAGTCATGTGATAATAAATGCTAGGACTAGGATGCCAAGTGTAGAAATTGAAAAAGGGGAAATAGATGCAAGATACATTGCTGTGGTAAAATTGGCAAGACTTGTTAACTGAATGCATGAAGGAAGTAAGAAAGGAAAAAGTCAGAAATGATAGATGTTTAGAAAATAGAAATAACTTGGCTTTGTAGAGAAAAGCAAACTGAGAATTAAAATCCTAAGCACATGGCAAAGATAGAGCCAGAGTACATTAATTGAATAGGATTTGCTAGTTTGAAATAATAATAGAAAGCAAGTAAGAGAAATACAAGGAAAGAATAGGAAGCAAGGAAGAGAAATAAAATTTCCCAGAGTTTACAAAAAGTACTTGTCAGTTTTACCATATGAATCTAAATAATAAATCTGTATTACAAATTTTATGAAAATGAAGTCCATATTTTAAAATCCTTGGACTAGATAATCTTACAAGGCACTGGACATAATCTTGTCCCAGGCTGCCAAATTCAGGCTACTCCCCTTTACCATCCCTGAGATGTAACCATACAGTCTGTCTTGACTTGAATAGATCTACTTTGCTATTTTTTTGAATTACCCATTACACTGTTAGAAAATGCTGTTTGTTAGAAAATTATTTGTTAAAATGTATTCTTAATGCTCAACATGATATATATGCTCAATAAAATGCTTATTGATTGAAGAAATGTTTACTTTCTTGGAATTTCCACACTTTGGCCCTAGCTCTGCCTTAGGGGCTAGAGAGAGAAGACGAATTCTTCTTTCCCCTGACAGAACTTAAAATATTTGATGAAAAATGTCATGGTGCCCCTCCACCTCTTCTGTTCTGAAAATTAAATTCCATGAACGTACCCTTGGATATTGTTTTTAGATCTTTACTCATCTTACGACTTTCTGCTAAAGCAGGGGTTCTTAACATAGAGTCTGTTTTTTTTAATTGATAGCTGTATTTCAATGTAATTACTTTTCTTTGTGAATTTTTTTTATTTTATACATTTAAAAAATGTATAAGGAGTCTATAGCCTTCACCAGGCTGCCAAAAGGGACTATACCGCAAAACAAGTTAACTTCTTTCTAGGCTCACTCGACTATGCCCTTGTTTATCTTAATAAAGCTAATGAGGATTTAGCGTAAAGTGCACTAACCAGGAGTGTACTGGGCTCAGCTCAAACCAGCTTACGATGATTATTGAATTTTCCTTGTGACCATTTACACCTCTGAAATTGGTAAATACTACATATTAAAGTTTGATTCATTGTTTTTGTTATTGACTAAACTTAAGAAAGTGAAGAAGAAAATGTTAATAATTCATATTAAACTTAAATGTGTGCCACACATAGGGTTTTTCCCTTCTTCAAGGGCTGATTGTTAAGTATTTACTAGCTCACCATTCATCAGAAAACAAGCTCTGGCTCTGGCTACTTTCTAGTTCTATAACCTTGGGTAAGTCATTTACCTTCTCTGAGCCTCAGATTCTTCTTCTGTAAAAAAGGTGATATTAATATTTTTTCCTACCTAACTTTTAGGATGATAGTGAGGATCAAATGAGACAAAATATATAAAATGCTTCATAAACATAAAGTGTTATATGAATGGAAGGTTTATTTAAAAAAATAAAAGTTGATCATGAGAATTGAAAAATGCACCTGGACGAGTCACTTAACCCCAATTGACAAACAAACGAACAAAAAAAGAACTGAAAAATGCTTCAGATAATTTGTTGTATATTTGGAAGGAACAGCAAGTCTTGCACAGTAGATTTGCAGTTTCGTGTGCAATCATCTTTTTTTTTATTGTACTATGTTATGGAAATGCTTATTTTATTCCATAAATTAAAAACAAAAGAAAAAAAGAAAAATGCATCAGATATGTCTTGATTAATGTAGAAAGTTGGGTGGATTATTACTGTCCTTGATAGGAACTTTACACTTTTCATTTATGGAGTCTGTGATCAAATGCTCTTCAAACCACAACCAAAATTCATGGTTATCATTCCCAATTGATTCCCATACCACTCACCACAGCAGGGCCTTCTCTTTCTTCCTTAATCCTCCTATACCACTCCCTCCCTCTTCCCCCTTAGTTGAAGATTTTACTTCTTACTTTACTAAGAAAATAGGGGTTATTCAACATGAGTTCTCTCCTTTTCCTTTCTCTTCATCTCAAAACTCCTTAACATCATTTCCCATTCTTTATTCCTTTCCTCTAGTATCTGGTTAACCAGCCTGTCTCCTTACAAAGACCCACTCCTTCACCTGTCCCCTCAATCCCAATCCCTTTGGTGTTCTTCAATATTTTGTCCATACTATTATCCCTACTCTCTCTAATCTTTCATCTCTCCTTACCTACTGGCTCCTATGTTGCTGTCTTTGTATATAACCAAGCCTCCACTAACCTTAAATATATATATATATATATATATACACACACATATATATATACATACACACATATACATATATATGTATATATATATATATTTTTTTTTACTAGAGCCAACAATCCACTCAGTTATCCAGTATGCCTTCTTCCTCGTTCAAACTTCTCAAAAAAGTAGTCAGTCTACATTAATTTCCTCTACTTTCTCTCCTCTTATTCATTCCTTGATGGTGGATAGAGCACTAGACCTACATTGACAAAGAATTGAGTTCAAATATGGCTCTAAGACTTTTTCTAGCTATATGACCATGGGTAAGTCACTTAACCTTTGCCTGCCTCAGTTTCCTCATTTATCAAGTGAGGATAAGCACCTACCTCTCAGTGTTGTTGTGAAGATCAAATGAAATATAAAGTGCTTAATACTATGACTCAGTTAAAGTATCATCTCCAAAAGTATTAATAAATACTTAATTGCAAAATCTAATTTCTTTTAAAATTCTAAACCATTTTGATCTCTCTACTGTTGACACCCCTCTCCTTCTGGATACTATCTCTTCTCTGACTTTTTGTGATACTACTCTCTTCTGGTTTTCCCACTGTGTATGGGGCTTTCTCATTCCCTCTAGTTTTCTCAGCAGCCTTAAGATGACCCTCCCTGGATCTAATTCAAGACTCTGCTTTAGAAATTTCTCTCTCTACATTCTCATGTATTGACTTCATCAGCAACCATTGTTTAACCATCGTCTATACTCAAAAGGTTCCCAGATTCATTAAGTCAGCCCTAGTCTTTCCTCTGAGTTTAATCCTACATCACACACAGGCTATTGAACATTTCTAACTGCTATGCTATAAAATACATCTCTAACTCTACATGACAAAAACTCAACTCTATTTTTCTTTTCAAAACCAACCCCTCTTTTGAAGTTTCTTATTTTTATCAAGGGCATAACCATGCACCTGATCACAGACTCAATTCTCACTCTCACTCATGTGACATAGGCAAATTCATGGCCAAATCTTAAAGTTTCTACCTCTATAAGGTCTCTCACATCCATCACCCTTCTATCTAGGCACTACCTTAATTGAGGTCCTTATCATCTCTCATCTAGAATACTCAACCCAATCTATGTCACTTTCTTGCTCAAAAATGTCTAGTGACTTCTAGAATAAAACATCTTTTTATTCTGTTTGGCTTTTGAAAAGCCCTTCACAAACTAAACCCAAGGTACATTTCCAGCTAGACTCTAATTCCCCCACTCCACAGTCAAAACAATCTGTTGCTCTTGCTATTCTTTATACATGAAATCATCTCCCATTTCCATGTCTTTTCATTTCTTATGCTGATAATTCATTCCCTTCTGATATCTATCTCACAGAATTCCTGACTTCTTTCAAGACAGCTCAACACTTTCTACATGAAGCTTTTCCTGATCCACCAACTAGTGCCCTCCTACTCTAAAGTGCATCATATTTGTTTTGTATATGCGTATATACACATACATGTGTATATATACACATGCATATATATACATACGTGTTGGCTATCTTGATGAAGTTTTACCTTTATGAGATGAGAGGTCATTTCATTTTTCTTTCTATATCCAGCACCTTGCACAATACTTCTCACAGCATGGGTAATTAATGAAGGTTGACCGATTTTGAGCCAAATTAAATTCCCTAAATACCTTTTTTTATGTTGACTGAGAATTAAGCCAGTTTTCCCCTTATTCTTCAGTGGAGAGAAGGGAGATGCTTTGGAGTGGAATGTCAAGGTTTTCTAAGATTTCTTCATTGGTTGGAAGATTGAACTCTATGGGTTCTTTCCAAATAATATCCAAGCATTTCATAATTATTGTTACACAAATTAGATTACAGAAGACATTAAAGATATGATGGTAGATAAACTAGGTTATTAAAATTTACCAGAACTCCCAAGAGAAAGGTTTTGTAAAATTATTGATATTTTGGCAACAGAATTGAGTTGTTCCATTTCCTTGAGGATAATGCTCTACTAGTAATATATTAAATGTTAAGGCATATCTGGTATGAGTTGACTGTGGAAAAAAAAGGGAAGTGAGGGAGAAATTATTCTTCCTAAAGCACTAGCAAAGTGGATTCCATCTATATATGCCCTAGTCAAATGACCTATGAGGAAAATATACATATTACACCAGGAAATGGGCAGATCTTCCTGTCACAGTTATTCTTCCATAATATCTCTCAATCCCTGACATGCCCCTCAGGGCCAATATCTATAAGTTTTGAACATGACTACAGAGATGAACTTTTTCTTATTACAGAATAATTGCATTGCTTTGAAAATAAATGATTTATGTTAAACATTTGCATAATATTTCTTTTTCTTGTTATAAGGTATTTTAGTTCTGAATATTGAGGTCTCAAGTACATTTTCCCAGTGGCACTCAAACAATTCAATATTTTTCATGTACAGAAAAATTTCAATTATACCTGAATTTATCTGTGATTAAAACAAAATCTGATTGACAAGTCAGACACAATACCCTGAAGACAAGCCAACTGGAGATTATATGATGAGAAATCATATCTCAAAGTGTTCTTACTTCTTTCCTAGCTGTCATAAACATTAAATAACAAAAAGAGATGTATTGGATCTACTTTGTCAGACAGAAGCCAGCTTGGAATATTCTGGAGCTATAAATTCATCAAAGGCAAAGTACCTTCACAATCTGATTGGTTCAGACCAGTTCTCCTAGTTTATCTTCCCCATAGACATACTTAGATATCAGGTCACATTATGAAGCATCCCCATTGTCCTAGGAACACAGAAACACAGCTTTCTAAATTAACAAATGAATTGTGTAGTCTCAGTAAAGTCACATTGACTCACCCAAATGGATAAGGGGTAAGAACAGCATTCCAAAACTTCATACAAAGAGCTTCCCCATTCTCACAGTCCTATAAACACCTGAAATGTGGCATAAACCATGATTAATAAAATACAAACTCTTTGAGATCATGGATGCTCTGTTTAGTTTTGTTTTTGTTTTTCTCTGTATTCGTATTGACACAAGAGTGGTACAATAGATACAGCACCTAGACCTGGAGTCAGGCAGATTTAAATTCAAATGTGTCCTTTAAAAGTTTCTATTTACTAGCTGTGTGACTTTAGTTAAGGCACTTAACCTCTTTCTGCCTAAGTTTCCTATACTGTGAAGTAGGGATAAGAATAACACTTTCCTCCCAGGGTTGTTGAGGGATAAAATGAGATAAGCTTTGTAAAGCACTAAACACAGTGCCTGGCATAATAAATTGTCCATCTCTTCCTTCCTTTTTTCTTTCTTCCTCCCATCTATGAATGTTAAATCCTTTACTCTTCTTCCTTCAAAGGCCCCATGTAGGCACCATATTCTCCATGATGCTTTCATTGGTTTGTTTATTTATTTGAAATAAATAACCCACCTTTCTAAAATTGAAGCAAAAGGACAGATTAGGTGACAAGTGTGAGGCTTGCAGGCCCCTTGACTTTATAATCATCTTTCTTTCACAAAGATGAGGCCCAACAGCTGATAATTCACCTACTGTCAATGCAAATCTTTTAGCTTCCCCACTTTCCTGATCGTTGTTTATACCAAAAAGTGTACAATGTATCTCCACTGTATCAGTGTAGTATATAGTATATGGGTGATGAAATAGAGGTCAATATGTTAAACAACTCACAAAAATGTCACATGGGCATTCAAAAAGTTTATACTAGAAGCTAGATCTCTAGATTTCCTATTTATTACTCTTTTCTTATACTCTATTATCTGATAAAGAAGGGTGGGGAACCTGTGGCCTCAAGTCCACAAGTGGCCCTCTAGGTCCTCAAGTGCAGGGGCCCATTGACTAAATCCAAATTTCACAGAACAAATCCCCTGAATAAAAGGATTTGTCTTATAAAACTGGGACTCAATCAAAAGGCCATACCTGAGGACCTAGAAGGCCACTCCTGGCCTGGAAACTACATGTTCTCCACTCCCGTTAGACTAACAGATCTAGTATATTATTCTCTGTGGTCTCTCAGCACTGAAACCCAGTATGTCTTGGCAAGAGACACTATGGACAGTGCACAGTGAACTATCATGGCAGAATGCAAAGTAAAGTAATGATTTGGGTAACTGTACTCTAAATGTTAAAACTCACTAAGACTAAAACCTAAAGCTGTACTAGAAGCAAATATTAGCTGTCTATCTAACACTCGTTTTTCATAGAATAAAAGCTTGTATTGTAGGAAAAGAGCTAAACAAATACTGCCGATCAAAAACATTTTTGTTGGATTAGATTTTAATCCCTTGTCCAGGTTTTTTTTTTTAATTTAAATTTTTAAGTTTATTCCTGATATTCAGAATGGGGTACCGGAGAAAGAGTTTGCCAAAGGGCAGTGGTAAAGGAAATCTCATACGCATTTCCCTACACCAATAAAAGGACTGATTCAGTCCAAAAAAGGGGGAAGGGAAGAGCAGAAAAGTAATGTAATTGCAGGCAATATAGCTTATTTAAGGAAATAAAATTTCATGAATATTCAAATAATTAAAAATTCAATGGAAATATTATTTCTAATTTAAAGAAAATATGTGAAATATATTTCCCTTTGGGGCTTATGGTGTAATTAAATCTCCACTTCCAGATGTGTTACTTTTGCTCTGTTTTAAATGAGGAAAATAGCAGCTTAGCAAGAAGTGCATGAACCTTAAAAACCTACAATATTTCAGAGGCAGAAAAATAATTGCAATGCTTTTCATGCACAGATGGGCAATTGACCTTGTAAATCTACTGAATTTTAGCAGATAGAAAATTATAGACATTTTCAGGTGCTCTTCAGCAAGAATCTCATTTCAAGTTTCTAAAAATGAGTGTAGCCTGATCACAGGTTTTAGTTTGTGGTTTGGGTTTTTTTTTTTGCACTTTTTTAGTTTAATATTTAATATTCACTGCTTGGTCCAAGGGGCTGCCTCTTCACAAAGGAGGCTCTGAGCCTGACCCATGCATAGTATTGGACCAGATACATTCCTGGAGGAGTCTAAGTTCTAATGAGAGGGAAGTAGGGTGCCTGTCCTTACACTCTTCAACTCAATATCCCCCCCCACACATGCACACACCTAACACCCTGTCAACAATTACTTAAAGCTAAGGTTTATGACTTTTGTCTAAGCCTCCCCAAAGTGGGGAGTAAGAGGTCACTGGATGTTCAGTATGAGTCAGGTTTGGGACAGGTATTTAATTTCTACATATAAAACAAACATAAGTCTGAAAAAAAAACTGTTCATTGACAGGATAGTTTGAAATAAGATTCAGTAATTTAACGTTACCTACAGTTAAATCTGTTGGGAGGCCGATACTTAAACCTCCACTGAGTATAACATTATTTGCAGGTCTGCTGAATAAGAATTTTGAACTTCACCTTGGCTTTACACTGTATTCTTCACAGTCCAAGTAAGGACAGGAATTTGGGTTCCTCCTCTAGTTGCAGTAATTTTGTCCAATAAAGAAAATCCCTCTTGTCTATAGACAGCTTAACAATAATGATAATAATGATGAAGATAACAATAGTGTTAATAAAACATGTTTAGGTTTATAAAGTATTTTACATATCTAATCTTTTTTTGGTACAACAATCATATGAGGTAGGTGCTATTATTTTCTCCATTTTGAAGATGAGGAAATTGAAGTTCAGAGAGGTTGTGACATACACAGGGTCATACTACTACTGTATGAGGTAGAATTCAAACCTAGGTCATCACTATTCCGAGTCTAGTACTGTATGCAGTGCACCACCTGGCTTTACTCAATGGATATTGAATCTCAGGACCTTTCAAATTCACAATGTTGCCTCCAAACCTAGACATACTGATCTTGAAGTTACTGCTCAGTCAATCACTGAAAATACCAAACACAAAGCAAAACTTGTTGACAAACTCAAAAACGAACTTTCTTAGTACAGTCCCTATATTACAGCTGTCTGAGAGTAGAATGAGAGTAAGAGCCATAAAAATGAGGTAAGGAGAGGTCAATCTATACTTAAACTCAATGGAAGTCTAAGACTTATATGACACTACCTGGAGTGACTTTTTAGGACAGTGACATAAGCTTCCTGGCTGTTTTTTTCAATACCACATTCCATGTATTGGCTCCCGGTGTTTTCTCTGGCTGTCCCCCATTCATAGATTGCTCTCCCTACTCAGCTCCACCAACTGACTCCCCTGGCTTCTTTTAAGTGCCAACTAAAATCTGATATTTTACTATAAACCTTTCCCAACCCCTTTAAATTCTAGCTTCTTCCCTCTGCTAGTTATTTCCTATTTATCCTATGTTTAGATTGCTTTGTATATATCTGATTTCATGTTATCTTCCTCATCAGACTGTATGCTCCTTGAGGGCAAGGACTGTCTTTTACTTCCTTTAGAATCCTCAGTGCTTAGCCCAATGACTGGAACCTAGTAGGTGCTTAATAAATGTTTATTGATTGATTGTTTGCATTATTGAAGGAAGAGAGAGTGACTGCAGAAGGTGCCATTTCTTTTTACCTCAAACCCCTCCACTATCATTAGATAATGAAAAAAAGAGACTATTCCATATCCTTTGCTAATTTGTAGAAGAGAGAAAATGAGTTGTTTTCCCTATAATATTATTTGTAAACTACAAATATTATCTTTGATGACTTTGGTGAACAAGAAAAGTTATATTACCAATCCTTCCTCACCAGTCACGATGATTCTGAATGAAAATTCACTTCATTTTACAGGCTTATGTGTGTGATTTGGTGGAAAGGAAATCAGGTTACTGCATAATATACTATAATTGAAGGTCATTGTTGCTCTTTAAGTATTTAAATACATCATAGATTCATAGAATCTTTGAGTTGGAAAGGAGATAAAATATTATTATCTAGTCTAACCCCTTTCCTAATAAATTTCCTCATCTACAAAATTTCCCCAAAGGCAGTCATTCAGCCTCTGTTTGATCAAATCCAGTGATGGGAAACTTGCTGTTTCCTGTGGTAACCTATTTTGTTTTGAGGTAGCTCTTATTGTTAGGACAGTCTTCTTTATATTAGGTCAAAATTGGCAATCTTGCAACTATATAGGACCAAAGATTTACAGGTATCAGAGACCTTGTAGTTTAGCTAGTCTAATCACTTAATTTTATAGATGAGGAAACTGAGAAACCCAGAGGTTAAATCACTTGTCTAAAGCTGAATAGGTAGTAAGTGGCAGAGCCAATATTCGAACCCAGATCCTCAGACTTCAGACCCAGGACAATTTCACTCTTCCATGACTTCTTTCTATCCATTGGTCCTAGGTCTACCATTTGAATCTATACAGAATAATTCTATAAACATTTTTAATGCTTCTTAAAAAATTATATTCCTTAAATAATTTAATATAGTTATCCCTCTGCCTCCCAGGTGTTTTCTTCTTTAAGATTAAGAACACTAATATCTTCAACATTAATTCACATAGCATAGTTTCAAGTCTGATATCCTTTACTATAACAGTCTTCTAGACCATTTTCAAATTTCAATGCACTTTATAACAGCATCCCAAACTCATAGTACAAAAGGAGTTTGAGCACCAGACTATGATTTCACTCATTTTGGAAATACACACACACACACACACACACACACACGCACGCACGCATGCACACACATGCACGCACGCACGTGCACACACACATGCATGCACACACGCACGCACACACATGCATGCACGCATGCACACACACGCGCACACACACATGCATGCACACACGCACGCACACACGCACACACACACGCGCGCGCACACATACATGCATGCACACACACGCACGCACGCACGCACACACACATGCACGCACGCACACACACATGCATGCACACACGCACGCACACACACATGCATGCACGCATGCACACACACGCGCGCACACACACATGCATGCACACACACGCACGCACGCACACACACATGCACGCACGCACACACACGCGTGTGCACACACATACATGCATGCACACACACACGCACACACACGCATATTATATATATATATATAATCATAATCTAAGATCACAGAATTTTTGTCAGTATGACTGTGGATAGAGCTACTCTTATACTACTGGACTTAAGGATATCTGAGTTTACTTCCTCTCATCTGTATAAACTGTGGGAACACGGACAAGCCTCAGGGCCCAGTCTACTATCTAGACCATATGTTGAAGATGAGGGGCTTTCCACACTAAGAATTTCCACGTCATATTTTTCACTCATATTGATCTTCTAGCTAAATAAAAACCCTTTCACTTTTTCATCAACTTTTGCCATAACACAATTTCCCCCCCTTCAATAACAAAGAATTTGATTTTTTTCCCCATCTAAGTATTACCCTTCATTCCTATTACATTTCTTCTTATTTTATTAGACCAATAGTTTCAGGCTGGCTAAGATCTTTTCAGATCTTAATTCAGTCATCCAAATGTGCAAATGTATTAACTATTTCTCAAATCTGTGTGTCATGCTCATGTTCTCTCTCTCTCTCTCTCTCTCTCTCTCTCTCTCTCTCTCTCTCTGCTTGCCAGTCATGTCTTTATCTAAATTCACAGATAAAACTGTCAACCAAGACATGGCTGAGAGCAAGCCCTAGGGCAGAAGGCTGGAGCCTCCAGGGGCATTATTGATCTATTAATCAGCATGCAGAGAATCACAAAACATGACAGTTGGAACTTAAATAGTTTTCTAGTACAATCAATGCCTGAAAGGGAAGCACCACTAAAACACACCTAGTAAGTATTTTTCCAAACTTTGATTCAGGTTCTAGTGAAAGGAAACTCACTACCTCCCGTAGCAACTTACTCTGCTTTAGGGTACTTATAATTGTTATTATTTTTTGTTTGTTTGTTTCTGACACCAAGCCCAAATTTCTCTCTCTTCCCGTCATTTTTTTCCCCTTCATTTTACTGTAAGAGTCAAAAGATAATAAATTGTTTTTTCAACATGACACCTCTCCTCAACCACAATCCTTTTCTTCTCCAGGATTAACATTCTTTGTTCATTCAACCAATCCCTGTATTACAGGGAGTTGATAATGATGTGGTACACTTTAAATGTTATTTGGAAGCTAAATGGGAAAGTGAATAGAGTACTGGGCCTAAAGTAAGGAGCTCTTGAGTTCAAATCCAGGCTCAGATACTTATTAATTATGTGACCCTGGGCAAGTCACTTAACAGTCTCAGTTTCCTCAACTATAAAGTTAGGATAATAATAGCACATATCTCCCAGAGTTATCATGAAGATTAAGTGAGATAATATTTATGAAGCACTTAGCATAGTGCCTGCCACACAGAAAGTGCTTTTTAAATGTTAGCTATAAAAAGTGATTATTTTGTCCACCCCTCCACTGTACACTCTCTAACTAATCAATGTCCATTTGCAATGAGTCACTCAGAAATGAACATGATTCTAGAGACATGGTTAATACCAGGGCAGAGTAGAGTGTGGAATCACTTCGCTTTTGCTGGAAACTGTTGTTCTTAGTAGAGCCCAATAGGACTTTCCCTCTTTGGCAAATTCGTATCAAACAGATGAACAATATTGAGCTGCCATTCACTAGGGCCATCAGATATTTTCATAGAGAAACTGCTGCCTAATCATGTCTTTCACATACAATGTCAAATTCATTTTTAATACCTTTATTTTATTAAATATTTCCAATTATATCTAACAGTTTTAAAAAAAATTTGAGTCCCAAATTTTCTCGTGCTCCTGTTTGTCCTTCATCCCTTAAGAAGGTAAGCAATGTCCTATTGATTGTACATGTGAAGTCATGTAAAATATAGTTCCATATGAACAATGTTGCAAAAGAAAAGACACAGAAAAAAGGAAAATAAAGTTAAAAAGTATGCTTCAATGGTCAGTCAGACTTCATTAGTTCTCTTTCTTGAGGTAAATAGCATTTTTCTTTATGTGTTCTTTGGAATTGTCTTGGATCATTGTCATGATTGGACTAGCTAAGTATCTCACCTGCTTTTGCTATGTACAGTATTCTGGTTCTGCTCACTTCACTTTGCTTAGTTCATACAAGACTTAGGTTTATTTTTCCCCCTGAAATTGTCTTGCTCATTATTTCTTAGACTACAATACTACCCTGTCACAATCATATAACACAATTTGCTCAGCCATTCCTAAATTAATGAGCATCCCCTTAATTTCCTATTCTTTGTCACCAAAAAAAAGCTGTTATAAATATTTTTTGTAAAAATAGGTCCTTTTCCCTTGACTTTGATCACTTTGGGAGATAGAATTAGTAGTGATGTTATTGGGTAAAAGAGTAGACACATTTTTATAGCCCTCTGGGCATAATTTCAAGTTTTTCTCCAGATTAGTTGGATCAGTTCACAAATCCAACAATGGTGTATTAGTATCCCTATTTTTTTTCACATCCCCTTAGCATGTCATTTTCCTTTTCTCTCATATTAGCCAATCTGATAGGTGTGGGGTTGTACCTCAGATTTGTGTTGGCATTTCTGTAATCAATAATAATTTAAAGAAGTTTTTATATGGCTACTAAAAATTTTGATTTCTTCTGAAACCTTCCTGCTCATATCCTTTGATCATTTATCACTTTGGAAATTGCTCACATAATTATAACTTTTGCTCAATTCCTTACACATTTGAGAAATGCGGCCTTTAGCAAAGAAACTCACTAATTTTTTCCCCTCAGTTTGCTGCTTTTCTTTCAATACTTGTTGATTAGTTATTAGTTTTTTAATTGTTATTAGTTTTTTAGTTATTACCTGTTGTCGTTGTTGTGTGTATGTGTATGTGAAAAATATTTTAATTTCATGTAATCAAAAATATCCATTTAACTTCCTGTGAACCTTTCTATCTCTTGTTTGGTCACAAATTCTTCCCCTATCCATAGTCTGACAGGTATATTTTTCCATGTTCCCCTAATTTACTAAGGATATCATCCTTTATATCTAAATCAATTATCAGTTTTGAACTTTGGTATGAGATTTTGGACTATGCTTTCCAAACTGCTTTTTAGCAATTTTTGTCAAATGGTGGGTCCTTACCCCCAAATCTTAGATCTTTGTATTTATCTAACACTAGATTTCTATGGTTATCTACTAATATATATGGTTTACCTAGGGCAAGCTAGGTGTTGCAGTTGATAGAGTACAGGGCCTAAGTCAGGAAGGCCTGAGTTCAAATCTAGTCTCAGACACTTACTATCTGTGGACGCTGGGCAAGTCATTTAACACTATTTGCTTCAGTTTATTTTTTCTCCTGTAAAATGAGCTGGAGAAGAAAGTGGCAAACCACTCCTGTATCCTCGCCTAGATAAACCTGAATGGGGCCACGTAAAGTTGGATATGACTGAAATGACTGGACAACAAAATCGTGTACCTAATCTATTCTATTGTTCCACCAGTTTTTTTTTTAAATAGTACCACATGGTTTTGATGATTATCGCTTTGTAATATAGCATGAAATCTGATACTTCTAGGCCACTCTCCTTCACTTTTTCCCCCAGTGTTTCCCTTGATACTCTTGACCTTTTGTTATTCTAGATGAATTTAATTATTCTTTTCCCCCTTAATAGTATTTTATTTTCTTTTTTAATTGCATGTAAAGTTTTCAACATTCATTTTTGTAAGATTTTGAGTTCCAATTTTTCTCCCTCCCTGTCTTCTCTTCCCCCTCCCCAAGACAGCAAGTAATTTGATATAGGTTATACATGTACAATCATGTTAAATGTATTTCCACAATAGTTATGCTGTGAAAGCAGAAAGAGAACAAAAGGGAAAAAAACACAAGAAAGAAAAATAATAAAAATAGTCACTTTAATCTACATTTAGACTCCATATTTCTTACTCTAGATATGGATAGCATTTTCCATCATGAGACTTTTGGAATTGTCTTGGATCATTGTATTGCTAAGAAGAGCTAAGTCTATCATAGTTGACCATCACATAATATTGTTGTTACTGTGTACAATGTTCTCCTGGTTCTGCTCACTTAATTCAGTATCAGTTCATGAAGTCTTTCCAGGTTTTTCTGAAATATGCCTGTTCATCATTTCTTATAGCACAATAGTACTCCAGTACATTCATATACCACAAGTTATGCAGCCATTCTCCAATTTGATGGGTATTACCTCAATTTCCAAATCTTTGCCACCACAAAAAGAACTGCTATAAGTATTTTTGTACGTGTGGGTCCTTTTCCATTTTTTATGATCAGTTTAAGATATAGACTAGGAGTAGCATTGCTGGATCAAAGGGATCAAATTTATAGCCCTTTGGCTAATGGTTTGTTCAGTTCCTAACTCTACCAACAAAGCATTAGTGTTCCAATTTTCCCATGTCTCCAATATTTACAATTTAATTTTTCTGTCATATTAACCAATCTGTTAAGTGTGGGGTGGTACCTCAGAGTTGCTTTAATTTATATTTCTCTAATCAACAGTAATATAGAGCATTTTCATGTGGTTATAGATAACTTTGTTTCCTCTGAAAATTGTCCACTCATATCCTTTTACCAGTTATCAAGTGCTGAGATACTTGTAGTTCTTAAAAATTTGACTCAGTTCTCTATATATTTTAGAAATGAGGCCTGTATCAGAAACACTGGCTGTAAAAAAATATTTCCCAGCTTTTTGCTTTCCTTCTAAGATTTGTTGCATTGATCCTTCTCTCTTTTTATCTTGTCCCTTCTCTAAAGTCTGTTTTGTTTTTTACCACTGTCTTCCTTTATCTGCCCTCCTTAGTATCACCATCTACACTTTCTGTTATCTCTTTCCCTTCCTACTTCCATGTTGGTAAGATAGATTTCTATTCTCATTTAAGTGTGTATGTGTGTGTGTGTGTGTGTGTGTGTGTGTGTATTCCTTCTTTGAACCAATTTAGATGACAGTGAAGTTCAAGTGTTATCTGTTGTCCTTCATTTTTCCCTCTAGGGTAAAAGCTCTTCCTTGTGTGCCTCTTTTATTTGAGATAATTTTCCCCATCCTTCCTTTTTCTTCCCCCTTTTTTCTACCTCTTTGTTACCTCTAAGTTGTTATTTGGCTTTTCATAATTTTCATCACTAGCTCTATTTTTATTTTATTTTATTTTATTTTATTTTATTTTATTTTTTACCGCTCATTTGATTTTGATTTTTTTTAAAATCTCTTTCAGGAATTCTTGTGTCTAATTCACATTTACCTTAAGGTGTTGTCTATAGTTGTTTTCTTCTGAGTTTGTGTCTTGATCTTCCCTCTCACAATGGTAGCTTTTCATGGTCAGGTTCTTTTTTGTTGTTTGCTCATTTTTCCACCCTATTTCTTCTTTGACTCTATGTTTAGGTTGGTGTCTGTTCTTGGTTTTGCTGTTTTCAGAGCAAGTTCTGATCAGTTGGAAATTTTTGGTGCTTTTGAGGTGGCATGATCCAGGGAAAGATATGGTCATTGCTTTCCTTGTCTGGGCTCTGATCCATGCCCAGGAAGACCTTTTACTCCTAGGCACCAGAAGTGGTACTGCTCTTCACCACTCTTGTTCCCTTAGGATTGCAAGTGATACCTCCTCAGGGCCCTGACCTCTTGTGATCAAAACTGCTCTTGAAGTGTGCCTGCCCTGAACTGTGACTCAGAAGTGAGCATAGACAGTGGAGCACCTGGTCTTGTGCTCAGTGCTAGTACAGGAGTCCACTGTAATCTCTTTCTGACCAGTTGACTGATCATGATCATCTCACCATCTCTAGCTTGAGAGTTCTTTAAGCTGTTGCTGTTGTCATCACAAAGTCCCACCACTGGTGTTGGATTCGTTTGAGTTCTAGGCCAGGCTCTACCCCTATATCCCAGATCTCTCTTTCTCACCTCCTAAGTTGTCTTGAACTGGAAGAATGTCTCATCTTGTCTTGTCTGTGCAACTCTAGAATTCAATTTGTGGTATTATTTTAAATTTGGAAGGTAATGTTGGGAGAGGTTGGTTGTAGTGGTTCCTCCACTTTTCCATCTTGGCTTTCAAAGTCAATTTTTTCAACCCAATTCTAATACTTTATATCTATCCCTTTTACATTTCATCTTATTAGGTTTAACTCAGTGTTTTCCCTGCTAAGTTCTTTTACACACACACGTACACGCACGCACACACACACACACATGCGTGCATGCACACACACACACACACACACACACACACACACACACACATACATTTCTGTGGAGGGTAGAATAGATGACCACTGGAGAGTAATGGAATTGTTTTGACTATTTATGGACTTAGATGCAAATTCTTCCTCCTTTGTAGTAATTTTCAAAATAAAGGCAGCCTTGCAATTGATTCATTGTCTACATGAGTACTTGCATAAGACTTGAGGTCATTTTGATCTTCTCTACATGGATCTGGATATGAGCTACATTTCTCATTTTCTCAGTAAAAACCAAAAGTGGGGACTCAAGTGAATGTGTGTGCTTATTAAGAAACCTCTATCATTTCACTGAATATAAACCCAGAATTTTGTTTCTGGACTATCGATTGAATCTGAATCTGCTTCAGGGAATTTGGTTGAAGCAATATAAAACAAAGTGGAACAATATTCCCTGAGAGTTGTAACTCTTTCTAGGGAGCAGTGAGCCTCCTTCTGTTCCCTTAAGGTTCATGTAAAATCCAGTGAGAGTTCAGTTTTTCCTTTGTTCTTGAAGAGGACCATGACGTCTGGGAGGTGATGACAGGACATGCAAATGAATTGGATTTAAGTGAGGGAGGGCTGTGCAAAGTCACCAGCCTCACTTTCTCCTCTAGAAGCATCTGAGTCCAGTATCCAGACATTGTTCAGGACAACTGGAGATGGTCCAGGATGCAGTGGGGGACCTTGGCCTTTTCAAGCTAAGGTCTTTAACAGGTCTCAGTATATAAATACATAAGCAAAAGTTTTAGCTGCTTCAGTGGAGCAAGAATTACAATGATCCTGAGAATTCAATGAGTCTCCCGTCTCTCTCAATGTGGTTGTTATTATCTTAGGCTCAGTGATTCATTAATATAATTTCTTCTAAGTCACATGCACTTATAAATTGTCACCTATTCTTGTTGAGAAACACTAGTTTAAGTATTTATTTGGATTTAGACATAAGAACATGAAATTTATAGCATTTGTAATTCATGTCTCATTCTGGCCTAAGGGCCAGAGTCCCAAAGTTTTCAGAGTTCTCAAAGCCTGTGCCAACAAAATGCCAGTATTGGCACATTCTAGGAAAAGCTAAAAAGACTGATAGCAGTTTCACAACAGACTGTATGGATGCTCATTGTCTGAGGACTAGCACAAATGAGTGCAGAAATGGTTATAAAGAGAAAATGTTAGTTGAAGGAGTATGTGCATGCACAATCACATGTGTATTTGTGTGCGTTTGTACGTATGTGTATGTAAGTTTGTATGTGAGTTTGTATGCATGCATACATGCATGTTTGTGTGTAGGAGTGTTTTGTGTATAGGTATGTGTATGTAGGGATGTATGTATGTAGGTGTGTGTGCACACACGTGTGCGTGTGTGTGTATGTGTTTTATCTAAAATAGCTCCCAAAATCTAAGGTTCAAGAAAGCTTATACACTTCATGGGAAAATGCCCTCCTCAAAGTTACCAATGATGTCTCATTCACCAAATCTAAGGGCCTTTTTCTAATCCTTATCACGTTTGACATCTCTGCAGCCTTTCACACTATTGGCCGACCTCTTCTCCTTGATAATCTCCCCTGGACCTCCTCTTACCTGTATAACTTCACCTCAGTCTCTTTTCCTGATGTTCACACAGGTCATACTTACAAACCATGGTCTATCTTGTGCTTTCTGCTCTTAACCTTTTATACTATTACATGGGGTGATATCATCAGCTCCAATAAATTCAATTATCTCACCGATATCAATGATTCTCAGATCTAATTACCTAGTACTAGCATCTTTTCTGACCTCCTAAATCCTATCTCCAATTTTTTATTGAGTATCTCAAAGTTTATTTACCATAGACATCTTAAACTGTATTTTTCCATAACTGAACTCAACATCATTCACCCCAAGACTTGCCATCTTCCTAATGTTTCTTTTACTATTGATTACAGCATTATCTCAATCACCCAGGTTCACAAGCAAGGTATCATGTTTAGCTCCTTACTCACATATAATCTGTTAGTATGGCCTGTTAATTCTAACCTATGCTATCTCTCATAAATGCAACTCCCCCCCCCCATTGGCAGTGCCATGATCCTGGAGCAGACCCTCATCATCTTGCACCTGAACTATCGCTCTAGTTTTCTGATTGGTCTCTCTGCCTTAAGTCTCTCCCCACTCAGGTCCATGCTCCATTCAGCTGTCAAACTGAGCTAGTTAAATGGCAAGTCCAACCAGATCTCTCCCTTATTCACTAAACTCTGATGTTTCTCTATTATCTCTAGGATAAAATGTAATTTAAACTCCGTTCCATTCTTAAATCTCTTAATAGGTCCCTTTCTGCTTGTCCAGTCTTCTTATATCCTGCACCCCTCCACATATCCAATGGTATTGCCCCCATTGCAATTCTTCACACAAATTGCTCTATCTTGCAACATCATGAATATTCACTGGCCACTCCCTCTCCTTAGAACTCTCTCCTTCCTCATCTCCAACTCCTGGCTTCTCTGGCCTCATTCAAGATTCAGCTGAAGTCCTGTGTTCTTCAAGAAGCCCTTCCCAGTCCTCCTTAATCTTTTCCAATTAATCCTTTTTGTAGATTTACATGATTTGTTGTTGCCCTTCATTCTCTGAGGGAACAAAATGACATCACTATGCTAGAGTTAAGGTTCAGTGTGCCCCACTGTGGCTGATCAGACATGGTCTGGCCTGTAGTAGACAATTAATAAATGTCTGTTGACTTGACTCATGCTGATGAAATTACAGATGCCTGAAGAATAAGTGAATAAATTACAAATGATAGGAAAGTCTTTCACATAGATTCATAGAATTTAAAAGCTATAATGCATTTTCCAGAGCTTATACTCATAGGATCATAGATATAAAGGTAGAAGGGACCTCAGGGCCATCTAGTTCCAAGTCTATCTTTTAATAAATGAGGAAACTGAGGACCAGAAACCAGGTCTTTTGATTTCCAGACAAATGTCCTTTAAACTACTAAAGCTTCATAAACTAAGTATTTTGGGAGACCCTGTGTAAAAGATGTATATGTTTTATAGGCAAGAGCAGTAAGCTGACCACACATACATTAATATTCAATAAAATAGCTTGTTAAAATTACTTTTAATCCTTTTATCATTATTTATACTTCAACAAATGTAAAATAACATCATGCTTTATATATTTAGGAAGAAAAGTCAGGTAGAAACAAGATACTAAAGAGCATAACAACTGCTTATTTTAATAAATTTTGTTTCATCCTTATTTATCAATACATCAATAGGTGCTGTTTATCATTCCTGTATTTATTTTTCAATGAGCTTTGCTGTTCTTCATATTCTAAAACTGTATATATGATAGTTTCTTTATAATACGTCTCTGATAACTATTATCTGTGTGACCTTGGGCAAGGAACTTTTCCTCTTTGGACTTTGGTTCCCTTGATCATGAAAGAGTGGTTTGGAGTAAATAATCTCTAAAGTATCTTCCATCTCTAATTTTCATGATTCCTATGATTGAGTCTATGATGTATAGGAATATATATATAGGAACCTTCCCTTGTTTTAGTCCCTTGATCTCTATAATCCCTATTAACTTCTTGAAAAGCACTGAAAGCCAGTATGTGAAAGCAGATAGGACAGTGAATTTCAGGTTAGAAATAATTGGGTTCAAATTCAACCTGAGACACTTACTGGCTGCATGACAATGGGAAGCTCTCTTAGCTTCTCTGTGACTCAGTTTCCTAAACTCAGATAATTGAAGCTAGACAGCCTCTACTTTCCTTTAAGCTCTAAATCTATGACCCTATTGTGTGATCTCTACCCCATAACAGCTAGTTTTTTTTTTTTGCGGTACTTGAAAAGAAACAATTTATTGTGAAAAACTGAGAAGAACATACAAGACGAAATTAATGAGGGAAGGTGAAAATGGAGAGGAATTAGAAAAAGGAACTGAAAAGAAGATGCAGATTAGAAAAGCATATTACAGGGAAACAAGCAAGGTCAGAGTTTCTTCACCTATCTGTGAGAACTTCTTTTTCCTCCACACTGAAGTAGTAACAAATCACAATTGTTCAGCTGCTCTGCTCATGCCTCTAAACAATATTGTCCCAGTCTATCACAGTGCTTTAAGGAAACAGAAGTTTGAATCAATCAATTGATGATTCAGTTAATAAGTGTTTATTAAACCCAGACTAAGTTCTACCTCTAGTTCATGGTGGTGGTGGGCACTAGGACTACACATATAATTATTAGAACAAACCCTAATCTCAGAGTCCCATTTCTAATGAGGACAACATGTATGCACACACACCCCCACATTATATTTATTATGTAGATGACATAATACATAATGTTTTTGCAAAATAAATATAAAGAAAACTAATCAAAATTAATACAAAGCCATTAAACATAAGGCATTAAAAGTTCATTAGATCAGAAAAAGTACCATGTAGAAGGTAGCACCAGACCTATGTATATTGAAATAAGAAAAGGTTTTTCAAAAGGCAAAAGTGAGGAGGGTGTACGTTCCAGTTCAAAGACATGGATATGGAAAATGGTAGAAAGAGTACAGTGTGTCAGGAACAGAGAAAGGTGTGGCTTGATAGGAGACTGTAGGAAGGGAGTAATGTCCAATGAGATTTGAAAGAAAAGTTGGGGGAAGGTAGGTCAAAGGGTTTTGAAATGTAAACAGAATGGGGGGCAGAGCCAAGATGAAAGATTAGGAGCAGAAAACCAGGTGAATTCTCCCAACATTTCCTCCAGAGAACTTTAAAATGATACCTCAAATCACATTTTGGAGTGGAAAAGCCAATATAAGGCCAAGGTGAGACATTTTTCTGGCCTAAGAAAACTAAAGAGGTTAGCAGGAAAAGTCTGTGACACCTGGGTGGAGGCTTGTATGAAGCCTACATAAGCTGTGGCTGCAACATTGGCCACAGGAGCAATTTCAGAAGCTCTCAGCATAGAGCGAGTAAGGAAATCAGACAACTGGTCAGAAAGAAATTACAGGAGACCCTTTTCTAATACTAGGCACAGCTAGATCTCATTGGCCACTCTATTGTTTGTATGCAGTTCTGGGTCTCAGTTCCAGGGTGGAGAGGAGTGCAGGCAGTTAGTCATAAGGCAGCAGGGTTCCTGATCACAGTTCCAAAGCAAAGATGAATCCTAACATTTGTAGCTGCAGTAGACCAGAGGGCCCTCTTGGGTAAAAACCAGAGCAGTGACCAGGAGAGCAGTGACCACATCTCTCCTAGGATCGTACTATCATGGAAGTAGCAAAAACTTGCCCTCAAAACTAGCTCTGAAAATAGCAGCACCAAAAAGCCAGAAGTTTGTGACAGTGCCTCCCCAACCAAGGTGAGTGGAGTCCAACTTTAAAATAAAGTTCAAAGTCAAGAAATACAATGGAAAAATGAGCAAAAAACAACAAAAACTAATTTGAATATAAAAAGTCACTAACATGGCAGAGAAGACCAAGACATAAACTCAGAAGAAGATAATAATGTGAAAACAGTTTTTTTTTTTAAAAAGCATCAAATAAAAACACTGTTTGGACACAAACCCAACAAGAATTCCAAGAATAATTAAAGAAATATATGAGTGGTAGAGGGAAATTTGAGAAAAGAAATGAGAAAGATGCATGAAAAATTATTAAAGGGGAATTAACTACTTGCTAAAAGAGGCACATAAAATAGTGAAGAAAATAATATCTTAAAAGACAGTATTGGCCAAATGGTAAAAGAGGCAGAAAAATCCACTGAAGAGAAGAATTTAAAAAGGAGAATTGGCCAAATGGAAAAGGAGGTAGAAAATCTCACTGAAGAAAAAAATACCTTAAAAATTAGAACTGGGTGAATGGAAGTTAATGACTCCATGAGACATCAAGAAACAATGATACAAAATATAAGGAATAAAAATAATAAGAGGAAATGTGAACTATCTCATTGGGAAAACTACCGACCTGGAAAATAGATCAAGGGGAGTTAATTTAAGAATTATTGGACTGCTCCAAAGCCATGATAAAAGAAACAGCCTACACATTATATTTCAGGAAATTACCAATGAAAACTGCCTTAATATCTTATATCCAGAAGTAAAATATAAATTGAAAGACTCTACTAAGCATTTCCTGAAAGGGATCCCCAAAAAATAAGATCCACTTTGTGACTGATAAATGGTTAAAGGACATAAAGGGGCAATTTTCAGAAGAAATAAAAACTGTCTATTGAAAGTGTTCTAAATCATTATTGACTAAGAGAAGCATATTTTTTTTATTTTTATAATCTTTTTTTTAAGGCAATTGGGGTTAAGTGACTTGCCCAAGGTCACACAGCTAGTAAGTGTCAAGTGTTTGGTCTGAGGCTGGATTTGAACTCAGGTCCTCCTGACTTCGGGGCCAGTGCTCTATCTATGGTGCCACCTTGCTACCCCTAGAGAAAAGCATATTAAAATATCCCTGAGGTACCATCTAATACCTATCAGAAATTACAGATGCTGGAGAGGATGAGGAAAAAATAGGTGCATTAATGAATTGTTGGTGAAATAGTGAACTGGTCCAACCATTCTGAAGAACAATTTAAACCTATACCCAAAAGGGCTATAAAACTTTGCATTCCCTTTGACCATGCAATAACACTAGTAGGTTTGTATCCAAAAAAGATAAAAGAAAAGGAAAAAAATGACATTTATGCCCAGAATATTTATAGCAGTTCTTTTTTTTTTGTGGTGGAAAAGAATTGGAAATTGAAGGGATGCTCATAAATTGTGGAATAGCTGAACAAGTTTTGGCATGTAATTGCGATAAAATAATATTGTGGTATAAGAAATGACAAGAGATGCTGTTTTAGAGAAAAAAGCATGGGCAGGGCAAGAACTATATAATAACTGATGTAAAGTGAAGTGAGAAGAACTAGGAGATCGCTGTGCACAGCAACAGCAATGTTGTAATGATGATCAACTATGAAAGACTTGGCTACTCTGATCAAAACAAAGATCTAAGACAATTACAAAGACTTATGATTAAAAAAAAAATACTATCTACCTCCAGATAGAGAACTGATGAAGTTGAAATGCAAATTGAAGTATAATTTTCTCTCTTCATTTTTTCTTTTTTTTTTAAATAAAATGGCTAATACGGAATTTTGTCTTACATTATTTCACATGTATACTTATTTGCCTTCTCAGTACATGTGGAAAGAGTGAGAGGAAGGAAGAGAATTTGAAGCTCAAAATTTAAAAAGAAGAACTTAAAAATTAAAAATAAATCATAAATTAAAATATTAAAAAAATGTAAACAGAAAAGTTTATATTTGATCCGAAAGGCAATGGGATATGCCACTTAGAATATATGGAGCAGGGCAGTGTAATTGTCAGCTCTGTTTTCCACTAAAGAGGCAAGTATACATTACAATTTTCAATTAGAGAGAAGATACAACTATTTTTCTAGAAGGATTGAATAAGATCTAGATTTAAATATCAGTGATTATTTAGACCTCTATTTAGATGACCTTTGGGCAATAGCAAGGAAGAGATGCAGATGCATCTCTCACACTGGTGCCCAGGTCATGTTATGTTTCCTGCTTTCTCTCCTTCAGGACAGGAACTCTTGGGTCATTCCACATAATAATACTGTTCCAGAACATAGATTAGGAACAGAGAATGTATAGGGAGGAATAGGATAATGTTTTCCTTCATTGCATCTGCTTGATTTTCCACCCTAGCAGTTTATTCCACCCATGTGATCTCACCCTGGAAAATCTTAAGCACCCTACCTCCCTACAGCCCCTGCAACCTCTTTGAACATCCTCTTATTCATTGTCTTCTCCCATTGGAACGTAAGCTCATTGAGAGCAATGATTGTCTTTCTTTTTGCTTATATTTGTATTCTCAGTGCATAGAACAGTGACTGGAATTTAATGAATGTTTATTAACTTGATTTGACTGTGCTCTCACTCACTCCACATATCCAATCAATGTCTTGCCAGATTTTGTTGTTTTGGCCTTAAAATATACCAAACACTTTGTGTGTGTATATGTATATATGCATACATGCCTACATATGTTTATATTAATATCTCCTCTCCACTCCTAAAGACGCAAACTTAGTTCAGGCCCTCATTACTTGTCATCTGGGTTATTATCTTCCCCCACTACAAAACATCTTCCACTTAGCTGGCAATGTGATTTTCTAAAATATAGTTCTAACCATGATATCCCCTACTCAATGAGCTGCAGTGGCTCCCTATTACCTCTAGTAATAAATGTAAAATCTTCTGTTTGGCATTTAAAGCATTTAATAACCTTCCTTCCTGTTCAGTTTCCTCATAACTTATTCCTTTAAAATCCAAAGACATTGGGCTACATGAAAGTCCTCACACACACGCAATGTGCCTATTCTCCACACTTTTGTAATCACTATTGGTCAGACATGTGATGTTCTGTATCCTCAGTTCCGCAACTTCACTTTTCTGTTTTTTCAAGGGTTAGCTTAAATCAATCCTTCTATAGAAGGGTTTCCTTCTCATTCACACTCCCCACCCTGATCCTAATGCTTTCTCTTTCAAATTACACATATACACATACATGCATGTATATACATAGATGTATATATACAAACATACATGTGCACATGCATACATGCATGTGCATATATATGTATTATATCCCCAGAGCTTAGTATAGTGCCTGGTAAATTGCAAATGTCTGGTAACTACTTCTTGATTGGCTAACAATTGTATAACAGGTAAAGACAGGCAGTCCCAGAAAAGGAAGAAAAAGTCGAATGAATAGATTAAATGTGATTATCAAATAGCATTAAACACTCTTGTTCCTATGACAGTGTGCAATTTTTGTATAAAGCAGCCTACATGTGTCTCCACTGTAACATATTCTATAGTGAGTAGCAGTTATATACTTCCGCTTCCAGGAGCCAAGATGGCAGAGCAAAAAGCTAGTCACTCTCACCCTCCCCTATCAACCTCTGAAAACCTAGAAAATATCACCCTAGGAAAAAAAAACCCTGGAACAGCTGGACTAGAAGAAAGATGGGGAACAGCAGTGAAGCAGCCCAGCAAACAGGTCTCCCAGTGCCTCAGCAAAAATAAGGGAAGCAGCACTACAAAGGGCCCCAGCCAGATAAGCACCCTGCAGCAGTCATCTGAAAGGAGCTGAAGAAAACAACCTAGAGTCTTCCTGAAGTCCCAGCCTTGCTGATTCCAACCCAACACCAGGTAAGCTGTCAGAACCCTATAGCCCCCAGCTGTCAATCAGGAGGAGATCCTGAAGCCCAGGTGGTAGAGCAGGCAAACACCAACACCCAGTGCCTCAGTGAGGGCAGGGGTACCGGTGGAAACCAGCTCAGAAAACCACCAGGTGCCTCGGCACTCTACCACAGAGGAATCTCACAGTGCATTAGCAGAAACCAGGGAAGCAGCATTTCTAGGGGCCCCAGGCAGATAAACACCATGCAGTACCTATCTAAAAGGAGCTGAAGAAAGCTAAAGGAAAGGAAAAGCAGGCAACCTAGAATTGCCTCAAAGTTCCAGCCTTGCTGATTCCAGCTCAAAACAAGGTAAGCTGCCAAAACGCTATAGCCTTCAATTGCCAACATAAGAGGCCCCAGCACACAAAGCCAGTGACCAAGACCTAGGTTCCCAACACACAAAGCTTGGGTCAGTGCCCTCTGTTCCCCAGCAGGAGAACTCAATTTCTTTAAAGGCCAGGGAATAAAGAAACCATGAGCAAAAAGAAACGTATCATAGATTCATATTATGAGAAGAGTGGAGATCAAGACAGAAATTCTGAAGAGGACAACATTGTCAACAAACCCACATCTGCAACATCAAGAGGGAATATGAACTGGTCTGAAGCCCAAAAAGCCTTCTTAGAAGAGCTCAAGAAGGGTTTTAAAAGCCTAATGAGAGAGGTAGAAGAGTCCTTAAAAAATACAATTGGCCAATTGGAAAAAAAGCACACTGACGAAAACAAGTCCCTAAAAACACAATTGGCAAACTGAAAAAAAAGTACACTGAAGAAAACAAATCCCTTAAAAGTACAATTGGCCAATTGAAGAAGGAAGTACAAAAACTAACAGAAGAAAGCTATCTGTTAAAAACTAGAATTGGGGGCAGCTAGGTGGCACAGTGGATAGAGGACCAGCCTGGGATTCAGGAGGACCCAAGTTCAAATCAGGCCTCAGACACATAACACTTACCAGCTGTGTGACTCTGGGCAAGTCACTTAACCCCATTGCCTAGACAAAAAAACAAAAATAAAAACAAAAGAAAACCAAAAATAATAAACAAAACGAAACTAGAATTGGACAAATGGAAACTAATGACTCTGTGAGACAGCAAGAATCAGTCAAACAGAAACAAAAAAATGAAAAAATGAATGAAAACATAAATACCTCATTGGTAAAACAACCAAGCTAGAAAATCAATCCAGGAGAGACAATTTAAAAATCACTGGACTACCTGAAAATCATGATAAAAAAAGGAGTCTGAACAGTATCTTTCAGGAAATCATAAAGGAAAACTGCCCTGAAGTCCTAGAACCAGAAGGTAAAATAACCATAGAAAGAATACACAGCTCACCACCTGACAGAGATCCCAAATTGACAACACCAAAGAATATAATAGCAAAATTCCAAAACTACCAGATGAAAGAGAAGGTGCTGCAAGCACCCAGAAAGAAACAATTTAAATATCATGGAACCATAGTCAGGATTACACAGGACCTTGCAACTTCTACACTAAAAGACTGCAGGGTGTGGAACATGATATTCCGTAATGAAAAAGGATCTTGGATTGCAGCCAAGAATCAACTACCCTACAAAAATAAGCATGATTTTTCAAGGGAAGAGATGGTTATTCAGTGAAGTAGGGGACTTCCAAACCTTCCTGACAAAAAGACCAGAGCTTAACAAAAAATTTGATCTTCAAATACAAGATTCAAGAAAGACATAAAAAGGTAAATGGGAAAGACAGATACAAAATGTTGTTAATGAGGGTGGACTGTTTACATTCCTACAAAGGAAGATGACACTTGTAACTCTTGAGAACTGTATTGTTATTACACCATGTTAAAGGAGTATACATAAAGGGGGTGGATATTAGTTGACTTTGATGTAATGATAAAAAAAAAAATCTAACCAAGTGGGTTAAATGGATCCAAATAAGTGGATTAGTCTGATCTTAGAAAATGTACTGAGAAAGGAGGAGGCAGACAAGGGTAAATTACATTACAGGAAAAGACAGAAAATCCTATTACAGCAGAGGGAAAGAAGGGGGGGGTGAGCATTGTTTGAACCTTACTCTTATCAGATTTGGCTCAAGAAGGGAATAACATAATCAGTCAGGTATGGAAATCTAACTTGCCGTATGGGCAGTAGGAGGGAAAAGGGGAAAGAAAAGGGAGGGGGGAGGGAAGGGAGGGAAAAAAGAGGTTGGGGCGAAGGGGAAGAGGAGGAGGGGGATAATAAAAGGGAGGAGAGACTAAAGGAGGTGGTGGTCAAAAGCAAAGTACTGGTGGGGGGAAGGGAGAGAGGAGAAAGAAAAGCATAAATGGGGAAAAAAAGGATAGAGAAAAAGACACAGATAGTAATCATAACTGTGAAAGTTGAATCGCTATCTTTTTTTTTCTCTCTTCTGTTGAGTTTTGTTTCCTCTTTCTGATGGTTCCTCCTTTTGGTTTTAATTTTTACTTACAACTTCACTAATGTGAAAATATGTTTAATAGGAATGTAAATGTATAGCCTATATCAGATTGTGCATAGTGTTGAGGAGGGTGGGGGAGGAAAGGGGAGAAAAATTTTGAACTCAAAAGCATATGGAAGTTATTGTTGATAAATCAAAATAAATTAATAAAAAAAATTTTTAAAAAAATAGCAGTTATCTGAATAGCCTGAGAATCAGCTATACACATGCTGAGTAAACCCTGTAGGGGCACATAAATATTTATTATCATTATTATTAATTATATAGTAATGGTGTCAAGCTACTTTCTGATGCACCAAAAATCCATGTTTTTAACACCCACCTTCCCCTGGCATTCTTATATGTGACTGTGAATCACTGAACACATGATTCTAAAGAATCAAGGTGGTGGGTGTCCCAGAGCACAATGGATAACCATATGATGTCTGTAAGCAGATGGCAGTGTAGTACATTTCATCTTTATATAGCACTTTTAAGTTTGCAAAGAGATTTTCTCAATGATGACCTACATCAAGAAATGGAACAAAGATGTCATCAAGGAAATATATGACCAGAAAAAGAGTTGGGTGATTTATGTATCAAGAGCAAGGGATAATGGATGGACAGTTGGATAGTCTGAGGATTACATCAGTAACTATGCTATGTAAAAACAAATAAATAAAAAAACAAAAAAATAAATAAACAGATAGATAGATGGATGTGGATGGATGGATGGATAGATAGATAGATAGATAGATAGATAGATAGATAGATAGATAAACTAGCAAACTTGAAAAAAGCCCTCCAGTACATTATACAAAATGTATGCTCTGTGCAAGATTGGGTTTGTAAGACTTCAGGGATAGGATGATTACTTGTCAGATATGTTAAAGTACAGATTCCTTTTGCATGTGGGATGGACTAGATGACTACTAATATCCCTTCAAAATCTCAGATTCTATGAGTCTTTGAAAATATATTGGAGGACACAAATGAGAATTAAATTTAATGAGAACTCATGGATGGTGCACAAAGTCCAACAGTACAGAGAGTACCTATATCAGTGATATCCTTTCCAGAGAAGTAGTAATAATAAAAAAAAAAACCTGTCTTAACCAGAACTTTTTGATAAATTAATTTTGCTTTATTTAAGGAGTTGTGGAAAGAAGGATTTAAATGAATGAATGAAAAAAAACATTCAGGAAGTCTTTACTAGGTATAAAGCTCTGTGCTAAGTGTTAGGGATACAAATAGAAAGTGACAGTCCCTATTGTAAAGGAGTTGACATTCTAATGGGGAATATGAACCCCTATGGAGGTAAGCATTCATAACTGCTGTAATCTCCTAAATACTACTGAGAGTATACATAGTGCATATCATCCATATCAATGCTATTTAGTAAAGGTTAATTATTGTCAAAAGGCAACATATAGGAAGACTATGAGCCTGGGAATCAGGAAGATCTGAGTTCAAGTCCTACCACTGACATATATTAGCTGTGGGACAATGGATAAGTTACTTGACCTGCATTAAATTGAGAATATAGGTTCCATATGGGTTGCCATTCTTCTTCTTCTTCTTCTTCCTCTTCTTCTTCCTCTTCTTCTTCTTCTCTTCTTCTTCTTCTTCTTCTTCTTCTTCTTCTTCTTCTTCTTCTTCTTCTTCTTCTTCTTCTTCTTTTAGTTAAGAAGTTGGGGTTAAGTGACTTGCCCAGGGTCACACAGCTAGTGAGTGTCAAGTCTTTGGTCTGAGGCCAAGTTTGAACTCAGGTCCTCCTGACTGCAGGGCGGGTGCTCTATCCACTGCGCCACCTAGCGGCCCCTGCCAATCTTCTTCAATGTCATTGTTGACTCCAACATTCTTTGATGATTTTTATCCCTTGAATTTTTTTTTTAAGAAAGTAAGAAAGCCAATGAAGTAGAGAGCCTAAATGAATTGCTCAAGGTCACTCAGCTAGCAAATAAAAGAATAAAGACTTAAACGCACATTTTCCTGGCTGTAGGCTCAGTGCTCTCCTTCACCATACTTCAGGAGGCAAGAACTAAGTATTCTTTTAAGTATGTCAGTAGATTCCTTTTAAAGTAAAGAATCTAATATACATTCCCAAACTCAAACATCAGACCCAGAAGCTTGATGTTGTAGTGACCAGATCACTGGGCCTGGAGACAGGAGATCCTGAATTCAAATCCAGCCTTAGAAACTTTTTGGTGCTGTGACTTTAGGCATGTTACTTAAACTCTGTCCACCTAAGCTTCTTTATATGTAAAATAGGGATAACTATTGCACCTACCTCACAAAGTTGTAGTAAGGATCAAATAAGACAATATTATAATAGCACATTATAGACATTATACAAATGCCAACTATGTTATTTATTTAATGAGTGGTCAGTCGTCAGATTCATTATCTCTCTTATATGATTTTGCTAAATACCTATTTCCTCAGAGATATTTCAGGAAAAATGTCCCCAAATATCTATGTTCATCTCCTCACTTCCCCCCCCAAAAAAAATAGACAGTCTTCCACACACAAACACATGAATCTACACACACACTTCTTCCTTTGGGGAATTTCAAAAGGTAATGATAAGCAAGACAGAGAAGGAATGAGGTTCAGATGGTGAAGTTAGAGTTTCCAGAGTTTGAGAAACAAAGAAAAAAAAAAGCCCAGGAATATATTCAAACTCACATGTGTTTACTTTTTTTTTTCACTTTTGCCCTTTCTCAATGAAAGGCTAATATAAATCCATAATTACTACCTACTCTAGAATATTTTCACACAGATTTAGAGATAAAATGCTTCCATCTGTCATTTGATGTCTCCAGTGACTTGTAGGCACTGTCTCATGCTGCTTTCTTACCATTTTTTTTTATTGCTTTGCAATATGTCCAATTTCAAGAATCACCATTTAGCTGGGGAAGTAAAAAGAGATGGTGGATTATCACTATTGTCCAATGATGTTTCAGTTCCTCTTTCTTTATTTTCCATTTATCCAGGTTGATAATCTCTATGTCTCTAGTGCTCTCCCACCTAATCTTCAATTTAACTCCAACTCAGCTCCAATGGCACCCCCTATAAGAAGCCTTCCCTGACTTTCCCCATTAGCATCCTCCCATTACATCTTTAAAATATATAAATTTCCTTCATGTTTAAAATGTATGTTTCATACTCAAGTAGGATGTAAGTTAATTTCACTTTTGTCTTTGTATCTTCTAGTATATGGGAAATGTTTAATCAAAGTTTATTGATTGGTATTCCATAAATTATCTTGGGCAGACTTGAATTTGCATTAAGAAATAGTGACTTTAATGAGCCTTCAGCAAGCAGCAAAAGATAAAGTTAGAAGTTTATGGGTGACCTATTGTGGATATAATATCATTTTAACTACAGAAATGATATACTTTCAAAGGAACCAGAAAGCGATGATGAGATATTTCTTTCTTCCACTCTCCCTTTCTCAACCCTAATACACACATCTCTTCTGTATGGTCACATATTTGTGGTCATATTTGTTATCTTATATTACGCTATGTTATAATACACATGAAATGAATGTACATAGTAGACACACATGTATAACTCTAGACTCCCACATTCTATATACTGCAAATTCTTCTAGCAAGTTCTACCTGGAGCAAATGGAAGCTTACGACTTTATGAGAAATCAAGACATTGTAAAACAAAACCAAAAGAATGAAAAAAACCCCCGCAAGATAATGTGAAATATCTCATTGGAAAAAAACAACTGATATGGAAAATAGATCCAGGAGAGATACTCATAAAACTATTTGACTACCTGAAAGCCATGATCAAAACAAGAGCCTAGACATCATCTTTCAAGAAATTATCAAGGAAAACTCCCCTGATATTCTAGAACCTGAGGGTAAAATAGAAATTGAAAGAATCCACTGATTACTTCCTGAAAGAGATCCCCAAAAAGAAAACTCCTAAGAATTTCTTAGCCAAATTTCAGAGTTCTCAGGTCAAGGAGAAAATATTGCAAGCAGCCAGGAAGAAATAATTCAAGTATTGTGGAAACACATTCAAGATAATACAAGATAGAGCAGCTTCTCCATTAAGGGACCAGAGGGCTTGAAATATGATATTCCAGAGGTCAAAGGAGATAGGAATAAAACCAAGAATCACCTACCCAGCAAGACTGAGTATAATCCTTCAGAGAAAAAAGTGGAAATTCAGTGAAATAGGGGACTTTCATGCATTCTTGATGAAAAGAGCAGAGCTCAATAGAAAATTTGACTTTCAAATATAATTCTCAAGAGAAGCATGAAAAGGTAAACAAGAAAGAGAAATCGTAAGAGGCTTATTAAAGTTGAACTGTTTACATTCCTTCAAGAGAAAATAATATTTGTAACTCATGAGACCTTTCTCAATATTAGGGTAGTTGGAGGGAAAATATATAATACATCATATATACTTATTATATATATACATATATATGTATGTATATATACACACATACATATATACACAAACATACACACATATATACATGAATACATACATATATATGTATGTATGTGTATGTATATGTAGAGACAGAGGGCACAGGGTCAGTTGAATACAAAGGGGTGATATCAAAAAATAAAATTAAGGAATGAGAGAGGTTTAAACTGGGAGAAGGAGAAAGGGAGAGGTAGAATAGGGTAAATTTTCTCACATAAACAAGAAAAAACTTTTACAGTGGAGGGGAAGTGGGGGAAGGTGAGAGAGAATGAACGAATCTTATTCTCATTGGATTTGGCTTAAGGAGGGAATAACATACTCAATTGGGTATGGAAATTTATCTTACCCTATAGGAAAATAGGGAGGGAAGGGGATGAGAGAGGAGAGGATGATAGAAGGGAGGGTGGATTGGGGAAGGGGTAGTCACAAGCAAACACTTTTGATGAGGGACAGAGCCAAAGGAGAAAATAGAATAAATGGGTGGTGGGATAGGATAAAGGGAAATATAGTTATTCACAACGTGAGTATTACAGAGGTGTTTTGCATAACTACACACGTATAACCTGTGTCAAGTTACTTGCCTTCTCAATGAGGGTGAGTGAGGAGGGAATAAGGGAGAGAATTTGGAGCCCAATGTTTTAAAAACAAATGTTAAAAATTGTTTTTACATAGAACTGGGAAATTAGATATACAGGCAATGAGGTACAGAAATCTAACTTGCCCTAAAGAAAAACAAGGGGACGGAGATAAGAAAAGTAGGGGAGGATAGATTAAGGGAAAGGGTATTCAGAATGCACACAATCTTGGGGTGGGGGAGGGGATAGATAGGGAGAAACTTTGGAACTCAAAATCTTGTGGAAATGAACATTGAAAACTAAAAATAAATAAATTCATTAAAAAAAGAAAAATGAATAAATAAATATATCTTGCCTTTCTTATTTTTGGACTCAGTGACTTGGGAACGAAAATCACTTTTGCACAGCCTTGGTGGAGGGAATGTTTACAAACTTAGGAAATACTCACTTACAAATTTTGAATAAAAAAAACTGTATGAGACTTTAGGAATTATGTCCCTAATGTTGTAAAGCAAGAATACCAAGGCCTAAGAAGCTGTGGCTTGCCTAATGTCAAACAAGTAATCATTGACAGGACAGAATCCATCTCCAATCAGTTGCCAAAGAGCATCAATTATACCTTCATAACATCTTTTCCACTTACCCCCTTCTCTGCCTTTACTTGACCACCATCCTACTTCAGGCCCTCATCAAATACCATTTGTACCATTACAATATTTTCCTAATTGTCCTATATCTTTCCTGCTTCTTCTCTCTATAATACATCTATGAAAAGATTATTCTTAAAGAAATCTTATATCTAATGAATCCTAATCTTATGACTTGTTACCATTAATACCACAATAGCCTATAAAAGAGTTATTACTTCATAAATGTTGATTGATGAAATGACATACAAACATATAAAGCAAACTGTAACAGACACCAGTTGCATTCAATTTTGTCGTATTCTCTCACTAATACAGGGATAATTTACTGATGTATTCTATATTGTCAAATTAATGGGATGAATTTAGAAGAATTGTGGTTCATGGTGTGTTGTCTCAGAGAATTCAGAGTCAGACCATCTGTAATCCACAGATAGGCATATATTGAGAATTGAAGCCCCTCAGAAGTGGGCTAGGTTCCAAGAGGAACCATTCCATTGGTAAGACAACACAGGTGGAACAGCTAGATGGCACAGTGAATAGAGCACCAGCCCTAGAGTCAGAAGGATCTGAGTTCAAATCTGACCTCAGACACTTGACACTTACTAGCTGTGTGACCCTGGGCAAGTCACTTAACCCCATTGCCTAGCAAAAATCAATCAAACAAACAAAAAAACAACACAAGCAAATTTATAGTATAATGATGCTGATTATACGACAGAAATTAGGAATATTAAAAAGGCAAGAGGGGTTTCTTAAGTGATTAGGTAATAAGGAGGGATCCCTTCTATGTTTTGGTGGCCAAACATCCTGTTCATATTGCCTTCTGATTGGCTAGCTATTGTGGTCCTGTCTGGTCAAGATGGATAGTTAGGTATCGTGGTCCTGTCTTGGGCTAAATAGATGATGTGATTGTGGTTGAGAATAAGAACACATCTCTTCAAATATGTGAATTGGATCTGGGGGCAGTGGTTAGCTAGAGGCAGTGACTATATTGAGTCTGGGGGCTTGGGGTGTGGTTAAAACTAGATTGCATGGTAAAATCAGGATATGATTTCTGTTCTGTGGAGCCTGTAAGGAAGCTAGAATATTGGGGCTGTGGGCAGCTTTCTTAGGATTCCATCAGAATGACATAATGAATTCTATTTTAAAGGGCTTAGGATCATGTCAGTGTTATGTAGCAGAAAAAGCACTGGACTTAAAGTCACAGTGTTTTAGTCTGACGCTGACAGTGAGCTGAGAGACTAGAGGCGAAACATTTAACTTCTCTGGGCTCAGTTTATTAATTTGTTAAAAAGCAGGGAGAGTTAATTTATATGATTCTCTATGTTCCTTCCAGTTTTGACATTTTATGATTCTATGGATACCTAGAATTCCAAAATATACAATTATCTCCTGTATGTGTATTTATTAATAAAAAATGTTAACAAAGATTTCATTCTATTTGACTACATTGAGTACATAATATGAAAGGCCTCAGTTTCTCCACTGTGTCAGTTAGTGCTTGCCAACAGAAATGCCCCCACGCTTCCTGTCCAGTTATATTCCAAACTCTTTTATTTTATTACAAGACATCTCTCTAAACAGAAGTTACTAACCAATATCTCTTTTTAATGGAATCAGGGTCACCAGAGGGGAGGCTGTATATGAGAAAAATTGCTCTTTGCTTTTGAAGATTACTCTCTTCAGGAAGATGCTTTTTCTTAGCTAGGCTTTTAGAGCAATTCAACATTTATGTTCCATTGAAAGGGGGAAAAGAGCCTGGTCAAAGAAATTGGGAGCTTGGTGGACGCCAATTGTTTGCTTTCAATCTATCTTCTTAGTAAACTTTTTCACTAGTTTCTATAATTAATTACAATTTACTTTTGAGAGAAAACCATTCTGAAATACTTATCTGAACCCGCTAAAACTTTTCCAAGTGCTTTAGAATTTGGGGAGAAGGAATTAAAATAGGGTACCTTTTGATCAAGCAATTTAACACAACTTTAGTGAAAACGTGTCTTGGGGGGGATCTGGAACTCTGTTCTCTGTGTTGGTGTGATGTTTTTGTTTTTGTTTTGTTTTGTTAGAACAGTTTTTGGTTGGTGCAAATGGGAAAAGATTTTTCAGAAACTCCAAAACCATACATTGAATAGAATTAATACCATGGACTTATGTCAAATAGATATTATCTTTGTTATCATGGCAGAACATCTCCAAAAAAATTAAGAAAATAAAAATTGTACATTTTAACCAAAGTCAACAAGATATACAGTTATTTTAGAAAGTATATTGGATATTAACATCATAAATTAACCTCATAAATTAAACGAGTTAAACAAGTCCATCAAGTTAGATGAGTCAATGTTAAGACCATGGACTCAGAGCTGGAAAAGGCCTTATTAATTAAATGACTTACCTGAAATAACTGAGTTGATCAGTAATTAACAGTCAGGAGTTAAATCCAGATCCTTTCAGGAGAGACTTTCTTTTGTCTTCTTTGCATCCCTAGCACTTAGTAAAGTGTACTTGTATCCACAGAGCGCTTGTATACCCAGCACTTAGTACATCATAGCCAGTGAATGAATGTTTACTGAGTCACTGACTAGCTCTAAATTCAGTATTCTTTTTTTTTTCAGCAAAACGAAACTATATGTTTTTAGTTGCCATTCTTAAAGGCAATGGGGGAAAAAACAAAAGAGAATAGATGAAATTCAGAAGATGCTAAACACACTTAATTGTATTTCATAAAGTAGAGAGCATATCTTTCTGAATAGTTTTATTCACTTTTTAGTAGCCTTCACAGTATAATAAACCAAATGATCAATATTTGCCATCTTTACGTCCCACATAGATATAAAGTTAAAGTTAATTTTGAGGATTTGACACAGACTCCACCATTTTCAACATTAAAAAAGTAAAATTATAATTGAAAAAATAAAAACTGATGAAAAATGTTTTAAATTCAGTATTCTACTACTATATTGTGTGCACTCTCCTGTCTTTCTGGATGTCCAGGCCAAATATTATCCACCTCCCATAATTAACAGTGGTATATGCTATGTACTGCTAAAACCAGAACAGTATCATCTATGTACAGGAATACTCAACAGATATTTTTAGTTAAATGAATAAATGGATAGATGACAGAACAACTTCATATGAAGTCTTTCTTTTATACTGTCCTAGATTCCTCTAGAAAATTGCTATTATTACTTATTACCATGAGTTCAAGCAATGTAGCATGGTAAATAAAGCTCTATTGGATTTGGAGTGAGGATAACCTGGATTCAAATTCTCCCTCTAAAATTTACTTGCCTCCAAGCCTAGATTTCCTCATCTGAAAAAAAAGCTGATTTAAAAAATACCTGTCGTAACTGTATAAGATATTGGTAAGGTTCATATCAGATGATATGGGTAAAGTTCTTTGCAACTTACAGGGGTATATATACAACATGTATTATTATGATTGATTATGAAGTCTATTTAATGATAAATTAGCACAAGGGCAAATTATCAACAAAAGCTTTAAAATAAAATTAACTTAATTCTACACATAGTGAGTTGTCTATGATGGGATGATATAAAAAATAAATAAATAGATAAATAGAATTAAAGAGTGACAAAGAGGCATGTACTGATTGAAGGGGAGAGAGGTAGAATGGGTTAACTTATCTCATATAAAAGAGGTATGAAAGAAATTTTACAGTGGGGGAAAGATGGTGGGAGCAGTGGTCAATGCTTGAACCTATTGGAATTGGCTCAAAGGGAATAACATACACACTCAGTTGGGTGTAAAAATCTCTTGGAGAGGTACAGGCTGAAAGGAGAGAGAGAAAGAAGGATAAATGGGAAAATAAGATAGAGGGAAATATACTAATCACAACTGTGAAAAAATGACAGAAAATTTCTCTAATAAATGTCTTATTTCTCACATATACAAAGAACTGATTCAAGTTTATAAGAATTCAATTTATCCCTAATTGGTCAATGGTGAAAGGATATGAATAGCCAGTTTTCATAAGAAAAAAAAATCAAAGATATCTATAGTTACATGCAAAAATGCTCTAAATCACTCCTGATTAAAGAAATGCAAATTAAAATAAATCTGAGCTACCACCTCACATCTATTAGAGTAGTTAATATGACAGAAAAGGAAAATGACAGATGTTGGAGGTGATGTGAGAAAATTAGTACATCGATGCACTGTTGGTGGACTTGTGAGCTGATTCAACCATTCTGGAGAACAATTTAGAACTATACCCAATGGACTATAAAACCAGGCATACCCTTTGACACAGTAATACTACTTCTGTATACCAACGAGATTTTAAAAAAAGACATGGTCTATACATACAAAAATTTTATAGCAGCTCCTTTTGTCAATTTGGAAATTGAGGAGATGACCATAAATTGGGAAATGGCTGAAAAAGTTGTGGCATATTATTTTGATTGACTACTATTGTGCTATAAGGCATGATGAGCAGGATGCTTTCAGAAAAACCTAGAAAGAAATCAAAAAGTGGAGTGAGCAGAGCCACCCTTTTTAAACTTTATTTTTCTTGTGGTTTGTGTGTATGTGTGTTTTCTTTCACAGCATGACTAATATGGACATGTGTTTTATATGATTGCATATATTAGTCATGTTGTGAAAGCAAGCACAGACCAAACACACATACACACACACACACACACACACACAATAAAAATACAAATATTAAAAATAGTTTTACCTATAATTGGAAAAAAATGAAATGTTTAAGAAAAGAGTCCCTACTCTCAAAAAGTTTTTCACTAAATTTCAGAAATAATGTTCTGTTCTGCTGAGATTAATTACTGCAGGTCCTGCTTACATCATCTTTCTTAACCTTTGGCTAGTACTTAGTAACCTCCTAAAATAATATTTAACTCCCTTCTGTCTATAATTATAAGGTGCTACAAATTAAGGATTAATCCCTGTAGGCATTCTAGAGTTTATAAATTTGTTGATGTTTGAAAAGCATTAACAAGGCTGATAATATATCCTAGTAGTGAGAATGGAACATAAAATCATGGATGTTGAGGTTTTATTTTTTCGTTTTTTTATTTGTTTGTTTGTTTTCCTATTCAGTCACTGACCTTCATGTTGACCTTGAGCTTCAGGCCTAGTATAAATGAAAAAGGAGTGTAAACAACTACATGGCTTATCCTGTTACAAGAACGTGCTTTCTTGAAATGTTAAATCCACCAAACTCTTCAAGATGCTCAAAATGAGTATATTTGGGCATAAAGGTGTTTGCTTTATTAGGAACAGTACAAAAGAAGTTTGTTCATCTGATGTTAGCATATCTAAATCTAAGTCAATTTGTTAGGTTTTTTTCTTCCATTTACCAACATGGAGTGGGAGAAACCACTGATCCTTAAATTGTTTCATATTCTATTCAATATCAATAGCTCTTCTTTATAGAGTTATCATTTGCTCTTGTAAAATTGCTGCTTTGGGATTTATTTCCTCTCCAGATCATCGTTCATTCCAGTATATTTGTATTCCCAATCTTTTACTCTCTCTTTGACTTCTTTAGCATGATACTGCTATGTATTCAAGTTTGTTTTTAATTTGCTATTTTTTTTACTTCACAGGCCACAAATTCTGCTATTTATTCACTTCTAATTTTTCTGAAGGTTCTTTCAAATATTTTGAATAATGTTAGTACCTCTTGGAGTGGTTCCATGAACTCTTAGGAATCCAGGGGGTTCTGTGCTTCATAAATGTTAGTGCAATTGCCTTTGGCTTGAAATACTTATTTAGAAATCTCTGTAAACTTTTGGGTGTGTTGTACTCAACCAATCAATCAATAAATCAATCAACATTCATTAAATGCTTATTATATGCCAGGAACTGGGCAAAATGCTGGGGATACAAGAGGCAAAATACTATATGTGTCTGTAAGAAGCTTACTTTAAATATCTTCTCTATGGATTTATCTGCTCTTGTGTAGGATTTTAATGAAATTTTATTCTACCAGAAATCTTTGATGATTTTAGCCTTTTCCCCTTATATTCCCTGACATTCACTTTTTTACTCTTCACCCACTGATGGAAAGTGTATCCCTATAGTTGTATGACAACACTATCTCAGCCTCCAATCACACTGGGGAATTAAATTTTCATTAACTTTGGTTCCTTCTCTAAGTAGCCTCTGAGGGATTGGAGTTACCTCATTTGTAACCCCTTACCTAGTTCCTTGAATGAATTAGCATCTACCAATTTGAAGGGGGGTGGGTGGAGAGGACAATATTAAGTATTCTGGGCAGAACTTCTTCAGCTAGGGGATTCCCTAACCAAGAAGTCACTCCAAGTAGCAGAAGAACCAATCATTCTCCTATAATGTCCTCCTTCTTGATGTGATTGGACACTATCAGTGTCAACTCTTTTTTATAATAGAAAATTGAGGGGGCAGCTAGGTGGCACAATGGATAGAGCACCTGCCATAGAGTCAGGAGGACCCGAGCCTCAGACACATAACATTAACCAGCTGTGTGACTCTGGGCAAGTCACTTATTCCCAATTGCCTAAGAAAAAAAAAATTAATGTTAGGAAAATGGAATGAGAGGAGAGGTGAGTTGCATTGACAGAGACTTTGAAACAAAATGGAAATCTCTTAGAGGGTACCACAGCACAAGGCCATCAATTGGTTTATGGGCCCTGATGGAGTATAGAGGCTGGTGAAGAATGGTGCTGAGTAATGCATTATGCTCAGCATAACAGTTCTCCACTATTAATTCATAATTCATACTTTAACTTCTTGACTTCTTATCCTGTGGCTTCAGCTATAATGTCTTTTCCTCTGGACCATACTTCCTATTTGAGGTTGGAGGACAGAATTTTTGATAGTTAGCTGGGACTGGAGAAAATGTCTAGTTTTCCATCTTGCTGCTTAAGTGATCCTAGCATACTGCCTAGGAGTGGGACAGGACACATATTGCTAAAACATCTTCATTTATGGAATCATAAGTTGAGAGCTGAAAAGGATGAGTTAGAAACCTTCTAATCCAATTCCATTACTTTACATATAATGAAAGTTGTGGCTTACTCCAGGGTCATACAGCAAATAAACATTAATGACAAACTTGACCCCAAATCCAATATTCTAACAATAATGCCAAGCCATCTCTACAAAGACGGAAATCCTCTCATTTTAGGTGAAAGGTTCTGTGACATCTTTTTGGATTATTGAGATTTTCAGAGAGCCAGTTTAGGATTCCAAAAAGATATGGCTTGCTAAGCTTTTGCCACATTATTTTAAAACATCAGTGGTTAATCGTAGTTCTATAGAATAAATATTTTTACTGAAGCCTATTAATACTCATCTCATTCCTGAAATTCTCTAGTGTCAAGATAAATATGTACTTGAATTTTCCTCTCTTCTAAATGGTTCATTCTTCTTATCATTTGGGGTTTTCTCCTCTTAGCCACCACACCTCTGTGTTTACATACCACTCAGAGTGATATGGTTTTGTATGTACTGACCACTTTTATAACATAATTGGATGGAGTTAAACAAGTTTCTTGGTATAGGTGCTTTTTTTTTTCCCTGCTCTATTCTGGGAAATAACTCACTACTTGACTACACATTTTACTATCTGCTTAAAAGATACGACAAATTGAGAATTCTCTGAGGTAAATTAATACATTTTACTGCCTGGTTATGTTGCATTTTAATATGAAAGCACATAAAACATTACTTGGATTTTGTTCTGGCTTTATAGGGGTATAAGCTGTATTCAATAACCCCTGTCAAGTAAAGGTAAAATTCTAATTAAGCAATAAATCCATACAAATTTTTAGAGACAGTTAATTACTGCCTTGAATTTTTTATAACAGCAATACTGTATTAAGAAAGCATTAGCTTCTATAGTATGGTTGGCATGGCTATGTGGGAAAAAATTATCCATCCCTAGAATTTTATAATTAATTTCACATCAACTAAATTTGGATAATTCCATAATAGTCCCAATCTAACTCACAAGAGTTTCTTTAAAACCTTTCCTGATGTAGCAGTAAAGCTGATAATTTATATATTGGTTAACCCTTATGTACTGTGTCTACATAATCTGACGTGATCCTCACAAAAAATGTTACAAAATAGCTAATGAAAGTGATGTTATCCTCATTTTTCATATTGGGAAACTGAAGCTCAGAGAAACTGAATAATTTGCAAAGTAACATCTGAACTAGTTAAATGACAGAGTTAGGAAATGAACTAAGGACTTCCGATTCAAAGTCTAAATCTCATCTTAATCATTGAAAGAGTACATGAGATATTACTCTTTATTGAAAGAAAAAATTGTTTCCAAGTTCAAAGCTTTTTAAATATTATTTTAATGTCAAAAAATTTATTTTATTTTATTTCTTAGTGCACGTCAGTGAAATCAGAAGGTAAGCATTCAGTTTAGTTACCTTATCTTCTGACATATCATGAAATATTGAAGACTATGGAACATCACGTATTATTCCCACTACATAATTCTGTTAATGATGGATGAATTAGTTAAGAAAAATAATAACTGTTCTGAACCACATTCTAATTCACAAACTAACCTGAATCAACATGTTAGGATAATTGTCATTTTTTTTTCACATTTTCCCTCTGTTCTCAGTTCTTTCCCTTTAACTTTCCACTGATTACACTTTAGCATTTTCTAACATATGATGATTTTATTTCAAATACTGGATTTTTCAAGTCAAATATATCAACCAAAGTTCCCATAAACAACAACAACAGTATGTATGCACTTGGAATTCATCTCAGTATTTCCTAGACATTTCCAGTTGTGCTATATACTCTTGACTGCACTTTGAACATCATATCTATTCTTGACTCTGGAAAAGTGGACTCCTGCGATAGCAATGCCTGGGCTTTTAGAGGAATAAACTGATTTCATGTTGCTGAGCTCCAGAACCCCAGAGCACAACCAACACCTGTACCACCACCACTACCACCATCACCATCACCATCACCACTGCCACTACCTCTTTTAGTTACTTTTAGTATTGTTTGTCCATATTAGACTTTAAAATTCAGGAGAAAAGGATTTGTCTTTGCTTTTTATTTCTATACCCACTGTTTATCACAGAGCCTAGCATATACATGCCCTAGTTAAAGTCATGTGAGCTAATGAGATAAGATGCAGAGAGAGAGAGAAAAGGAGAGCCGAGGACCAAGGCTTTGGGGATGCTCACATTATGATGATTCAGCAAAGGAGACTAAAGAAGAGTGGTCAGGCATAACCTAAAAAGCTAAGGAAAGGAGAGTGTTTAGGAAAGAGTCATATTTGACAGCATCAAAAGTCATAGAGCTCAAAAAGCATAGGGATTAAGAAAAGATTTGACATGGTATTTAAGAGGATATTGGTAACTTTCTGCATCTGTGGGGTTTCTTAAACCGGGTTTGTGATTTTTAAAATAAATATTTTGATAACTGAATTTTAAGAAAACTGATATCTTTGTAATTCTATATATTGTATGCATATAAAAACATTATTTTGATAAGGAGTCAATAGAGTTTACATACTTCCAAAGCTGTCCATGATAAATAAACTAACTAAACAAATAAATAGATAAATAAGAGGATAAGAAATATTGTATTAAGTAATTTCAGTCAATATTTTTGTAGCTAAAAATAGGTTTCCTTTTAATAAAAATTATAGCATTGAAAGGAAAAGTGCATATTATATATCTGTAGGAAATGTATAAATGTATAATATATTATGCATTTAAATATATAATTATAGTCATGATTTATAATGTATGTAATGTGTCATTCAATGAAACATAGATGAATTATGACATAGTAATATAACTTCTGCGCATTAGAAGTTTAAAATAAATTGTAATCAAATGTATACAAATTTATATAGTCATATAATGGAAATTTATTATATAGTTATGTAATATGTAAGAAATATATTCTTTTGGTAAAAGCCCAACAATCTGAAATAACTAAAAGAAAACAAATAGCTGTGTGGCTTTTAGTGTTACATTTTCCCCCAAATATGAACAAATTATCACAGTATGTGTACCCATTTTTCCATACCTATTAGAGCCTAGAAATGAATCTATTTAGCCTCTAATTAATTTTAATCTTTATGTCAACTTATTGCTTTGCAGACAAGAAAGAATGTTTATTTTCTTTCTGCATTGGATTGTGAAGTTTTTAATGCCCTTAAATATGGTCATTAAAAAAATCTATTTACTGATGAGAGACGTAAATACTCCTTTCTATTCCCAATCACTAATCTCCAGATACCTATGATATGTAACTACTAATATATGATCTCCAGAGATCTATAACATCTAGGTACTAAAACTAATTCATTTCATACAGCACCACTTTTTTGTCTTATTTTCCTCAGGGTCCTAATGACTTAAATTCAGCAACTCTGATTATTTCTGTACATCTTGACTTCAAGAACAGTCACTTCACTTCTTTGGAATTCATGTTTTCTTTCAATAGTGATGCTTTTTGTTTGTTTTTTTTTTCCTGCCCCATAATCTTTAACTTCTGAATGTTTTTATTTTGTTCGGTGCTAGTTGCCTGATTAAGTTTACTCTTCCAAGTCTTTCATTTTCTCTTTCATGGCCCTCTGCCTCTTTGAAGAAAATATCTAATATGTCAAGTTATATAATATTTTATTGATATTTTTGCTTTCAGTTCTACATTAAAACTGTGCTCTCACCTAATCTTGTGTTCTGATAATTTGCTTTTGGTTTTGTTGTTGTTGTTGTTTGTTTGTTTTTTAGTTGTGTTGCTTTGTTTTGTTTTGTTTTTCCCTCTGCTTTATCTCCTTTCACTGATGCTCAGATCTCAAATTCCAGTCATCATCAATCTTTTCCCATTTATGTTATCAGGCCAGGTCACTGTTTAGAGTAAACTCTGGATGGAGAAGATTGGTCCTCAATTGGTTTTCAGTACTCTTTCCCAAAGGCATGGAAGTTCTTTTTCTTAGTCTCTAGTTCTTCTTTTCTATCCTGCTGTCTTCAATGACTTTTTTTTTAAGGCATTTGGGATCAAATGACTTGCCCAGGGTCACACAGTAATAAGTGTCAAGTATTTGGTCTGAGGCTGGATTTGAACTCAGGTCCTCCTGACTTCAGGACTCTATCTACTGCACCTAACTACCCCCTTCAACAACTTTTCATGAATAAACGGAATCACTTTACCTCATTGCATTTGGTGGTGGTGGTTTCAGGTTCAATTTTTCCCATGGAAATATGAAAAGGGACTTCCCTTCTTCTCCCTCCCAGATTTTAAGGACAGAGAGATTGCTTGCATTTTCTTCACCTTATAATTGAGTTGGAGCATGGGGTTAGAGTAAGATCTCTGAATACTTACGCTATCTAATGATATTTCATGAACATTTTAAAAACATATTGTCTGGTGTTTTTGTCTTTTTTGTGTGGATTCAGCTTCCATTACTCCATGTGTCACATTATTCCCTTTATGTGCAGGTTTTTTGCAAAAGAAACTATATCAATATCTTCATAATCACAGAAAGCATCATTAATTTTCTACCTATTATAAATAGTGCCCAGCCCCCACACAATAAACATATAATTGTATGTTAACAGTGTAACTTTTCCAGAAAAAAAAAATGTCTTCCAAGTGCCCTTTTGAATTAAAGACATCCATATCCATTATTCCCCAAATTGGCAGCTTATAAACACTAGGATAGGCCAAATGATCTAGCTAACACAATTAAATTATATTTGAAATCAGTGTTTGACATTGTCCATAAATCATTATATTATGCATAGACAACAGCTATTGTTTGTCTCTCAATATATTATTTCTCAAGGAAGCATTTTGTCAGGTCTGTTATTTTATATCACTGGTTACAGTATCAGCATTCTTTGGGAAGATTCCTGAATAAATGAAATCCTAACAATAACATTGAAGACAGTCAGGAGAGTGAAAAAGAGACACTTGTAAGTCTCTTGTTGAACTGAATTCATTTTGATTGTCCTCCTAAATGTAACTCATATCTTCTCATGGCAATACATTTGTGTTACTTGGTTGCTGCCTGATGGAATGAAAAGATCCAAAAAGTAAGTTATTTCAAATATCACACATCCCAATACAGTTATTTTAATTCATTTAGAATTTTATTTTTCCTCAGCTACATGTAAAAACAATTTTTAACATTTGTTTTTAAAAGTCTGAGTTCCAAATTCTCTCCCTCCCTCCCTCACCCTTCCCTCGCTTTGAGAAGGCAAGGAATTCAATATAGGTTATACATACGTAGTTATGCAAATCATTTCCATACCCAATACATTTTTGAAAGTGTCATCATTGTGGAATAGTAGCTGCTATAGAATTTTATTATTATTTAGAGGATGCAATTTTTGAAATTTTAGAGTTTCTCACATATGACTCTGAAAATATCAAAGTAACTCCACTGTCAATTTCAGTCAGAAACTGTACTCTAACATGCACTCCCTTGAGAGCTTCTTTTACTACCTTGATTTCAATGATTATCCTTTTACAGATGACTTCCAAATCTGCATTTCAAAATGTGATATCTCTTCTAAGTTCAAGACAAGCATCCCTACTGTCTCAAGATCTCTCAAAATAATACCCCATTAGAACTTCAAACTTGACCCCCTCTAATTCTTCCCTTTTATTTCATTATTGCCATCAATGGCATAGCAGTAACCCCATTACTCATTCTTAAAATCTGGGGTTCCTTTCATTCTATTCTCACCCTCATCTCTCATTTAATCAGTTACCAACTCTAGTGAATTAAATCTCTGCATTGTCATTCATATCTCTTTTCCATTAATATAACCTTATTATATGCCATTATTATCATTCCCATATAGAAAACATATTTACATGTTATATATAAAATCATATCTGCATTGATAGGGGCATCAATCAATAAATCAATAATTATAAATAATGTACTTGCCACTTCTGCATATACAAATGTAGAAAAAAATGAAAAAAATCCTGTTATCAAGATTATACTCTAGTATAGAAGACAATAACTGTATTAAGACAAGGGACCGATTTTACTCAATCTTTGTGCTCTCCACCTATTAAGAGCTTAATGCAATTTTGTTGGAGTTAAAGATGGAAGATGATCTTGAGTCACCTTTAGAATTTATATCTGGGAAGTTAGTTGGTTTTAGTTCGTAATACATGGTTGTTCAAGGTTGTCATGTGAATAAAAATTCCTTTGACATATATAAAAAGAACAGATTCATAAGAAGCAATTAACAAAATGAACAATTCAGTTTAAAAAACCCTTGAATTATTCAATTTTCTCAGTTCTTCAATTCTCTAAAATGGTTAGTATTTATACTATGGTGAATGACAGAGGAACTGGATATTTGATTCCACTGCTATAGTTAATTTCTGGAAGAATACATTTCCTCTGACAATTTAGGTCAACACCTTGCCTTTAACGTAATTTTGGAGAACTGACTAGGGCACTGGAAATTTTGACTTGCCTGAGGCAGTTTAAGCAGAATGAGTCAAAGGCAGGACTCGAAATCAGGTTTTCCTATTTCCAAGGCCAGCCTTCTATCCATGACACCATGCTGATGCTAAGAGTCAACAAACAAAATTAATGTATAGGCTTCAACTAATTTGCTATGACCAACTTAACAACTTCACAGTCACACACACACACACACACACACACACACACAACACACACACACACACACAAACCCAAAAACCCCAGGCAATAGTTACACTATATTCAACAGCCACTGAAATGGGATGGATTTGTATTTACAGTTACAATTTAAAGCTGAAAGGGACCAAAGAGATCATCCATTCCATCACAACCCCTGAGCCACTGCCTCTATAAACATTTACACCTATGCAATATTCTTGCTGGTATGGTCTAGGATTGTCTTTGCTATCACTTTACAGGGGTATTCAACTTTAAGCTGATCTGATACACAGAAATCTGGTTAAAAAAAGAGATTATGTTTCAGTTTTCAAAAGGATTGTTTGCTTGTCAAAAGGTCATTCCACAATATTCCTCAAAATAATATTCCTAAGTATGCCTAAAATTCAATTCAATTTAACAAACCATCCAGGCACTTGCTATTTTCAGAACATTCTCCTCAGAACTAGGGGAGATGTGAAGTTAAACCATACAAACTTCCTGTAATCATGAATCACAATCATTTAGTGGGTGGGGTGGTGGTGGTGGTGATGGTGGTGGTGGTGGGTTGGTGGGTTGGTGGGGGGGTTATGAAACATTCACAAATGAGAAATAGAACACAAAAATATAAGAATAGAGCATCCAAAATGCTATATAAGAAGGTTTCATTTCTACCTGGTGAAATCAGTGACTGCTTCATGGAGGAGTGGGCATTGAGCTGGAACCACCAGCATGGGTAAAATTTGATTTATAAAGATTTGCTTTACACATGGCTTTTTAATGAAATTTCAGTTGTTCACAGTGGGGATATGCTTGTGATGTATTAAGTCATAATGTTTTATAGTCACAATACAGTTATATATCTCCTCAAAACCCCATTGGACCTTTGAATTATATGTATATATTAGAAGTATGTCTTCCCTAGATATCTCACTTCTTTCTGTTAAGTAAATACTTTAGTTCAGGTCCTTCAGTCTGATTGATAATGATATGCTTTACATTTTCCATATATCTCAGCACAAAAATAAAACTTGTACAACTCATCAAAATATCATGTATTTTGTATTCCACGAATGTCATCACAACTCTTCCATGCCTTTGTAAATAGTTTTCAGATGTTGCTATGGAAAAAAAAATGCCTCGTGTCAAAAAGTCTTTTAACTGGTATCCAATACTCCAGCAATGAGAGCCTTTGACTAATCTGGTCTTGGTCAACACTTGAATCATTTCTAACTCTGCAAGAAAAGCTTGGTTTTTTTTTTCCTCTGCTGGCCTAACTTTCATTGTATTTCTGTGGAACTCATTGATAAAATGAATGTATTGGACTGGATGACCTCAATGAACCCTTCCAACTCTAAATCATTGATCCTATAATTTCAGAAACCAAAGGTCAACTTCCTGGTACAGGACACCATGGTAAGAATACAGATGAAGAATTTACAAAATTATTCCTCTTTAAAAATACATGAAAACACATTTCAAATGTAGCAATGATTGATGTCCTATAATCAATGTTCAAAGAAGGAAAAAAATAACTTCGTAAATACTTTATGAACACTTTATTTATTTTCTCAGTTAGCAATGGAACTTATGTGTTCTCCAGGTCATATGAGCCATGAGATGGTGGACTAGACATTTTACCTAATTCCTACCGTTTCTTAACTCTCTCGAGAAGAGAAATTATCTTTCAAAAACAAAGTGACTTTAGTTGTCTCCATGGTCTAGGATACCAAGCTCTAAAAGAAGGCTAAAAAACCAAACCTAGACAGATGCTCACTTACCCTGAATTCACTCAGCACCCTTCCCTCACCTCCCAAACTACTGCCAACCAGACTGTACTAGCAGACTCAAGGAAATGACAGAGGTTTACATCAAAACCCACCCTGCACTCCACCCTGCTCTTTCCAGTTCTGTAGAGACTTCAGCTCTAGAATATAGGTAGAGTCAGTGATGATCATTCAACAGTCACCTGAGGCAGAGACCTAGGCTGGTGGCCATGAATTGCCCAGTATGGGAGGAGGTTGAGACACTTTGAGATCCAGCACTCAAGGAAACTGTTGTTGTTGTTGTTGTCGTTGTCGTTTGTCTTTCTTTCTTTAAGAAGACAATGACATCAAGAAACTGATGTCATTACTTAGAAGTGAATTTAATTTAAGTGAGTCAGGACTATGCAAAGTCACCAATCTCACTCTCCTTCTGAGCCATCTGGGTCTAGAGGCAAGACATAGATCAGGATGACTAGAGATAGCACCACTTAATGAAAGTACAAAGAAAGGAGGGAGTCAGTAAGTAAGTGGTAAGTAGAATAAGAAGGGCAAAAAAGATTTTAGGAAGAAAAAATCTCAAAAACTGAACATAAACATATAAATCTCCAGGAAAAATAGTAACAACAGAAAGAAATATGGCCTCCATATCTAGTAAATGAATTCATGCATCTAAAGAATAAATACTTCAAAATGAATGAAAGTTATCTAATGCTTGATAAGAGAGAGGTCATTTTGAGGAGAACATGGAACTAGAACTGTCTACCCTTTCAGTCAAAAGCTTCTCCACAAACAAGAGCCTTTTACTTTTTTCTGGCCACTTGTCACTTCATGCCAAGCATCTGGCTACATATATAGTATGCAAAAAAAGTGTCTCTTTCAATTACTTAGCTAAAAGACCAATACTCCATTACTCATTCTTCTCTTTGCTCTCTTTCCTATATCTAGCCACCTTCATGATCCCTTAGACCACATATCATAGTTTCTTGTTTATTTTCTCTTCATATAATAGTTTTAGCAATGAAAAAGTTATCAGTGGTCATTACTCCAATCTGCTCATTTTACAGTTGAAGTGATCCCAATCTGAAAAGGTTACATGATTTGATCAATGTTACAAATGTTCTGTAAGTGGCAGGTTTAGAATTTGAACTCAATTCTGGCTCCAAATAGAATGTCCTTCCCATTATATCACACTTCTGTTTTTTGAAAGAGATAAATGAAAACCAAAACCTGGAAAAACAGGGACATGAGGACAATGATCAGATAAGAGTCTGTAGCACAATATTTAAATTTAATCTTTTTTTTCTAATTTAATTTTTCAGGCAAATTTGTTACCTTTCAATTTTGACAACTGTTTCCCCTTATTTCTTGGAACCAAAGATATTTAAATATATAAAACATTTTTGGATCACAATCCTTTCCACAGAAGCACTTGAAAAATGAAGGGACTGATAAATTAAAAGTAATCACTTAAAAGCTCAATAACAGAAAAAAAAAACATGGTGCTCCTCCAATAAAAACTTAAAATTATTTTCTTTTGATAATACCAATTTTAACAGAAATATGGAAGAGTAGTAACTTTATAAGCCTATAAAATTAAAGTCTTGATTTGAACTGGAAGGGACCTTAGACATAACAAGGCTTGGAGAAGCAAAATGACTTAATCATCAAGGAAACATATATATTTACATGACTAGTAAAAAGTGAAACTCCTGCAGTAAATGTGATCTAACTATTGCATAAAATATCAGATTCCAAAGTTATGAGAAAAGTAACAAACATGATAGCTTTTACATTTTCATAATTTCCACACAATTGCTTTAGAAAAAACTTTCATTTACTATTATATCTCTATTAATATTTATAGGAAAAATTGCAGCTGGTAATTGTGTTATCTTCAGGATCATTTTATGGCAAAGTTGAAAGATGCCATTGTGACATTTATGAGAACAACCAATATGAAATTATAAATACCGTGACTCCAACCAGCCAGAAATATATCTCACTAAGGTTAAGGTTTAGATAGCAAATGTACTAAATAACAACATTTCTATTCCTGCTTTTTCCATTTTTTGATTAGTGTAATTATTTTGGATCAATAGTTACTTATTAGAGTAATCCATTTGTAAAATTGCTTCAGGAAATATATGTACAGGGCATGCTTATCCATATATTCTACTAGGTGCTGTAAATTAAAACCTACGTTCTTTAGGAAGCTTTTATTACTTCTGTAAACTGCTAGTGCCTTCCTTGTACCTAATTTTTACATATCATGCATCTAACTAGTTGTTTGCATGTTTTGCCTCCCATTAGACTACATGCTTCTTGAGATCAGTGACTATTCTATTCTGTGTTTCTTTCCATAGAGCTTAAGGGAATGTTGAAACAGAGGAGTCTCAATAAATGATTTGACCAATAAATTATGGTAAATAAAATGCTTCAGTGCAAAACACTATCCTAGCACTACAGACTAATTTTTAAAGGACTTTACTCTAGAGTTTCCATTCTGGCTGAGTACATGCAACAACATGTATATAATAACATAGGGATCCACTTAAGACAATATACAATGATTGCAAATTAAAGCCATATAGAGAATAGACTGACTGCAGAGGAAAGGACCCATCAGAATAGGCTAGCATCATTAACAACCATTAATATGTAGTGTGTACCCATCAGGTTGGCTAATATGACAAGAAATATTGGAGAGGATGTGGGAAAATTGGGACACTAATGCGCTGTTGGTGGAGTTGTGAATTGATCCAACCACTCTGGAGAGCAATTTGGAACTATGCCCAAAAGGGCAATTAAATTGTGTGTGTCCTTTGATCCAGCAACACTACTAATAGATCTGTATCCCAAAGAGATCATAAAAAAGGAAAATGACCTACTTATTAAAAATACTTATAGCAGATCTTTTGTGCTGGTAAATAATTAGAAATCATGGGGATGTTCATCAGTTAGGGAATGCCTGAACAAGTTTTGGCATGGGAATGTAATGAAATACTACTGTGCTATAAGTAATTATGATTTCAGAAAAACCTGGGAAGGCTTACATGAACTAATGCAAAAGGAAGTGTGTAGATTCAAGAGAACGTTGCACACAGAAACAACAATGTTGTGGGATGATCAACTATGAGTAACTTAGTTGTTCTCAGCAATACAATGATCCAAGACAATTCCAAAGGACTCATGATAGAAAATGCTATGCATATCAAGAGAAAGAACTGATAGGTTCTGAATGTAGATTGACACATATTATTTTTACTTTACTTATCTGTTTCATGTTTTTTTCCTCTTTGGGTCTGTTACTTCTTTCAGAATGTGATTAATATGGAAATATGTTTTATATGACTGCACATATACAACATTTAAAATTTTTACCGTTTTGGGAGGAGGGGAAGGAAGAAAGGGAGGGAGAATATTTGGAACTCAAATTTTTTAAATGAATGTTATAAATTGTCTTTACCTGTAATTGGAAAAATAAAATACTATTTAAAATAGTTGATATGTGCACTATACTATATCTCACGTCAAGAAAAAATAATATAGTTATAGGCTTACAAAACTGGCTATGCCAAATGTATTTTCCATAATCCAAATTCTTCAAGGGCATGATAATCTTAGATCTCCGAAACTTGGGCCTACTAACTGTCCTACATGTACTACATGTCCTCTATGTACTTTAATTCCATTTCAACCGGACTTCCAATGCTTCCCATATTCATTCCATGCATGCCAAGATAGCAGAGTAGTAGAAAGAAGTACATCCCAGGTACCCCCTTGCCAACATCTCTTCCACAGAAAATTCTAGTAAATGCACCAAAAAATCTAATAAATGCTACAAAGAACTGGAAATTGAAGGGATGTCCATCAATTGGGGAATGGCTGAACAAGTTGTGGCATATGATTGTGATGAAGTAATATTCTACTATATAAGAAATAATGAACCAAATGATCTTAGAAAAACATGGAATCTCTTGCATGAAATAATGAAGAGTGAAATGAGCAGAACCAAGAGGACATTGTATACAGTTATACCAATATTGTTTTAAGAATGACTTTGAGCAAACAAATTTTTGCAACTATTATAAATATTCTAACTACAAAGGACATATGAAGAAAGATGCTATCTGCAGCCAAAGAATATAAATAAATATAAAGATGAATAGAATAATTTTACACACATATGTTTGTGTGTGTGTATGTGTACACATATATACTTATTTGCATCTACTGGAAGACATTTCTAGAGTGGGGGGGAAGGGAAGAAAAAAAGAAACAATGAAATTTGCATTATAACTGTTGTATATTTGAAAAGAATTGCAAGTTGTACATACTAGATTTGTAGTTTTATGTGCAATCATCTTTTTTTTATTATACTATGTTATGGAAATGCTTGCTTTATTCCATAAATTAAAAATAAAATAAATTTTCAAAAGAGTAAATGCACCAGACTGAAACCTGACTCAGGAATCCAAGAAAAATATTACAGTGAGTTATCTATCCAACCATGATCAGCAGAGGAAGGCAAAGATCTGGTTAGGAGGACATAGCATAAAGTATTAGGAAAGAGAACGTAGGCTCTGCTGTGCCCAGGCTTAGGAAGTATCTGGTCATAAAGACTTCCCAGTAGAGTTAGAGGATTTTGAAATAAAGCTATAAAAATCATCAACAATCTCCAGTTCTAAGAGACAGAGAAATTCTATTTAGAGATACCGGAAAATATTTGGGAGTCTACCTGCCAAGATACACACAGGAACTACATGACTACAATTACAAGATATTCTTTTTTTATTTGTTTAATTACAAGATATTTAATTGCAAGCAAATAAAGACAGATGTTTATAAAGGGATACATGTTAATTATTTATGGGTAGACCAAGCTAATAAAATAAAAGGATAATATCATCTAAATTAACTTACTTTTCACTGCCATATCAATCACACAAACAAAAGATTACTTATAGAGCTAGAAAAAAATAATAAAATCAGTTTGGTGGAACAAAAACTTAATCATGTCAAGAGGATTAATGGAAAAAGTAAGAAGAAAGGTGACCCAGAAGTACCAAATTTCAAATTATACCATAAAGTTATAATAATGAAACAATTTAGTACTAAGTAAGAAATAGATTGATCAATAAATTAGATATAGATATAAATGAACACAGTAGCCTATTAGTACAGGACAGTTGTTTTATAAACCTAAATATTTCTTCTAAAGAGGCAAGAATTCACTATTGGACAAAACAAAGACTATTGGAAAAATTGGAAAGTAATATGGAAGAAACTGTTTTGGCAAGAAAATGTAATTTCAATTAAAGTAGAAGCAATTTAAGGTAAGCATACAGAAGAATTACCTGAAAACAAGATACTATTAAACCACGGAATACCTACAAATCATTGTGAGAGAATTCCTTCCCTATGGATATTAAGGAATATGGTTAAAAAGTCACCCATTATGAAGAGTTTTCATACAATCTTTCTAAGAGCTAAGAGAATGGAGCAGTTACCAAAAATCAAGGCCCTTTTAATTCTGTAAATTACATTTACAGCACCACAAAGTTGTTTTAATCTATCATATATCATGGTTGTGGCAGTGGTCATACTTCCTAGCTAGTGATTTACAACATCTATCCATCCATCCATCTATCTATCTGTCTATCTAAGATGAACACAAACATGTTTTCTGTGCTCTAGCTAATATTAAAAATACTAAAGACTACATTATGAAAGAAGAATTAATACACTTATGGCTTGAGCTTCTTAATTATAGTAAAGGATACTCATTGTTATCAAAAGGGATGTCTTATGCTTTGATTATTAAAACATGTACAATTTAGTAAGGCTAGGTTTCCCCTCAGTAACTAATATTATTTGTGAAAACTCCCACATAGGAAGAACATCTTACTTAAAATGAGCAGGGAGAAAAACTTGAGAATAAAAGCATAGATAATAATACTAATCAAGAATTTACTAATTGTTATTCTTGAATATTGGTTTTAGCTAGATTTCATTCTTTGACTCTTTACCTTTAGAGTCATAGAGAAATTATGACTTTCCTATGATTCATTTTTGTAAGCCGTTTCCACTCATTATATACATTTTTTTTAAGTTTCAACTTTAGTTTAATGAAGATTTTTAATGAACTGCTTGAAAATTTTATTCAGCACACAGAGGATTTTGAAATCACATGGGACCTCATGAGTTGAGAAGAAGGCATGGGAAGTGCTGTTGATGAACAGAGCAGGTAACGGTGATAAAATATTAAAAGAGATACATTTTATTTTCAACAAGGTCAAGAAACCACTTTGAAACAGAATGTAATCTTAGCCTGTCTGCACTGACTCTCCCAGAGTACCTTAATTCTAGTCTGAAAACAGAGATGTGTGAGCCATTGCAACTTGCCTGGATTTTTCCACTCCATTAAATGCCCTCTACAGCAAAAAGTCAGCAGTGCTCAGGATGATTCAGATAAGGTGACAGACAGCAGTGACACTGTTGGACGGTTTTTATGGTGCCTTCAGGTAAAGTATTGGTATCTTAAAAGCAGCCAAGTTAAGTGGGATATGAATATGTTTCACCTCACTGCTGCACTTGTTCTCCTGGTGCTTTCAGTTAAACCTGTTGGTAAAATGGCATATGACATTTTGTTCTTGGCCTTAGGTTTGTCTTTCTTGACTTCTGACTTCCAATTATCTTTCTCAACTTTAGGAAACCTGATATACTGAATTGGAAGTACTAATTGTGTGTGTGTGTGTGTGGGTGTATGTTTCCTTCTGATATTCAAAACATATGCAGAAGGCAAAACAGGGTACCTGGCTAAAAACAAAAACAAAAACAAACAAACAAACAAACAAAAAACAGACTATCAAGCTGGAAGAGACCGGGGAGTTCATTGTGCCTAACACTATAATTTTATAAAAGAGAATATTGTGGGCCAAAAAAATAAAGCAATTTATTCATGGAGAAATGTTGTGGTGCCCGAGCCAGGAACAGATGCCAGGCTGCCATTCTATCTCTCAGAGTAATATCTACTTCAGTATTTCAAGTACCTTTTTAAAAATGTGTTGGTGTTGTCATTCCTCCAATGATACAGAGGAAAATGTAAACCTGGAAAATAATTGGATCATTAATTCAAAAACTAAGACCTTGTCTAATTAGAAGTTTTAGGCATGTTAGGATTTATTAAAATTTCTAATTTTCTTAAAACTTGCCAGCTGTTATTTTTAGATCAGCTCTTGTTGAAAATGTTCCTGGCTCATATTAATCAATTTTAAGGACTTAAAAAGTAATGTATAGTAAATGTAATTAACAATTATTTTAGAAGCATATGCAAAGGATGGTATATCTAATTAAAACTGGAACCTAGCTTAATGTATTTGAATATAACTACATAACCTGAACATATACATATGTGTATATACATATATATTTATGAATACATATGTACACATACACATATATTCATAAACACGCATGTTTATATATGTCTATATGTATGTATATATACATGTGTATATATGTATATGTGTGTGTGTGTGTATATATATATATATATATACACATACACACATATCTTAAAATAAATGAAAGTGTCCTTATGTATTCCTTCATTCCTCTGTTTCTTAGTTGTTACACCACAGAATAGACTGGAATAAGCATTTATTAAGTACCTAATATGTGTCAGGCTCAGTACTAATTTCTTTACAAATATTATCTCATTTGATCCTCGCAAAAATCTTGCAAGGTAGGGACTATTATTTTACCTATTTGTTATCCCATAACTCCAAACAGATTTTTAATGTCATACTTCCTTTCCTATCTCAAATTCTGGGTCCATATCTCATTGTTCCAGATACTAGATCTCGCTGCCTTCCCTGGTTACCATTAGTTAATCTGACCATCTCCTTGTACTAAAGAGTTAATAAGAAATGGTTCTGTTAGCTACCTAGGTCCCATTCAATCCAATTTCACACATAGGAAACACTTAAGTCTGAGAATAAGTCTTCCATAAATAATAAATGACAATTATTCAATGAATATTTTATAGTACATAATGTGGTTGTATGTTTAATTTATTAACATATATTTCTAAAAATAAATATCAGTATAGTTCAAGTAGCACAGCTGTTCAAAATTCACCATCAATCCAAATATGTATTGGAATAATCTTGTGATTTCATTGATGTAGGGAACTACCTTTAAGAAATTCCTCATGAAGTTGTAGAAATCAGCACTTTCTCTGTAACTTATGGGCAGCTAGATAGTTCAGTGGATAGAGTGCAAGACCTAGTCCAGAAGACCTGAAGTCAAATTTGGCTTCAGACACTTAGTAGTTGTATGACCCTGGGCAAGTAACTTAACTGTCTTTGCCTTGGTTTCCTCATCCATAAAATGAGGAGGAGAAGGAAATGAAACTCTTTCCTGTACCTTTGCCAAAAAAGCAAACAAAAAACTCCAAATGGGTTCACAAAGAGTCAGACATAACTGAAACAACCGAGCATTAGAAACTGTAATTTGTAGACTTAATGGGTTGCCTGCATCATTGAGAGGATAGGTGATTTGCCCAAGGTATCAGAGGCAATATTAATCAGAAGACAAATTTGAACTCAGGTCTTCCTGACTCTGAGGTCAGTTCTCTATCCACTCATGCCAACTTGTTTCTCTATAGTATAATAAGTTATTCTATGCTGTGTTTTGTTGTTGTTATAATTTATGTAGGGCTTCTTGTTTTTCAGTGGTTCAGTCATGTTTGACTCTTCATGACCCCATGGACCACACTGTCCATGAACTTTCTTGACAAAGATAGTGAAGTGGTTCATCATTTTTTTTCTTCTATGGATTAAGGCAAACAGAGATTAAGTGACTTACCCAGGGTCACACAACTATTAAGTATCTGAGACTGGATTTTAACTCAGGTCTTTCTGACTCCAGGTCCAGCGTTCTATCCACTGAGCCATCTGGCTGCCCTTCTGTGTAATGCTACATAACACACATGCACGTGATCAACAATCATTTATTAAACATCTACTCTGCACTAGGCACTATTCTAGGGTTCTGGACCTTAACAGAACAAAGATCAAAAAGCTCCTTGTCTCAAAGTAGAAAAGCCATTGTGTAAAACACAGGCATTTACTAGACAGAAAGATAGATGATAAAGATAGATATTGATGCCTACAAAATATATACAAATGTAGGTAGATAATTTAGATGCATATGTGGATACATAGATGATATAGATAAAGACTGACATATATAGATAGGGATATGGACACGGACATAGGCAAAGACATAGATGTAAATATATACAGACATATAATAATATTCCATGTTCCAATAGACTAATTTCTCTGAACAGGCCCTCAAAATTGTGCCTAATAAGATTATTAGTGAGCTTTCAGTTGCTAAGGCCAATGACATTTTCCCATTGCTCATCCAATTTGACTTTCTGCATTTTTGACATCGTCAACCTCTAGATCTACTTTCTTCTATTAGCACTTCTATGAAACTGTTGCTAACCGCTTTATCTCCTTAGTGGGTTTGGTCTAGCAGTATGATGGTAAATGTCTAACAACCAGGCTTAAGGAATACTGTTGTATATATACATATTTTAAGTTGAATCTGAATTATTAATATTTTCTTGACTCTAGGCAATCAAAAAAATAACCCACCACATCCTGTTTGTGTGTGTGTATGTGTGTGTGTGACCACTGATTTCTGATGTGTTCATGCTAACACTGAAAGTTTAACAATCATCAGCAGGCTGGATGAAGCTGGCTCCAGTAAACTACTGGGGTTGCCTCTTTAGATCCTCTAACTCAGTGATTTAATCAGTTTCCATAAACTCAATGAATATGCACAAAAATCATATACCTATAAACATATATATGAGAGACATTTTCTACTTTGTACTATGAATAATATACCTTTAAAAAGTAGATTATATAATTACTATAAGAGTAATTATTTGGATTTTAAGAGACTTGAGAAATGGAAAAAGCACTGACAAATTAAGCAGGTGGCTTAGATTCACCTTTTCATAGACTTCCCCCGCAACACACAAATGAATTCTGTCTTTTCACCTCCTCATGTCACATCACTAAAACATTTTCTCCAATTACCACTTTTCTCTCTTGTACCAAAAGAAGAGATAACCATTCTTTTTTACAAGGCAAATTCCTTTACATGAATGAACCCTTGCTTCAGTCCCCTCTCCTCTTCCAAAGCAGATTAATCCTACTATCGCTCTACTCCATTATTTCAATCTCTTCCTCTCTACCAGCTCTTTCCCTGTTGCCTACAGAGATAACCATTTCTCTCCTAACCTTAAATATTTTTCATTGATCCTACCAATTATGCTAGCTATAATGATATATCACCCCTCCTCTCCTTATCTGAACCCCTTGAGAAAGTCATACATAGGGCAGAGCCAAGATGGCAGAGTGAAAGCAGTCAGTTGCCTGAGCTTTCCCCCAAACCCCTCCAAATACCTATAAAAATGCCTCTAAACAAATTCTAAACCAGCAGAACCCACAAAAAGACAGATTGAAACAAATTTCCAGCTTGGATCTGGGTAACAGTTCTGAGGGGCGATCCTGAAACAAGGAGGAGTGCTGGCTTGGTGGAGTTGGTAGTGGCAGTGGAGAGAGAATCTTCCTCACAGTTCCAAGATAGAAACTAGTGCTTGTGATCACTCATAGACCGGAGCACAGGTCAGGAAGGGAGTAAACATCTTGCCCCTTATCATACCACCTTGCAAGAACTGAAAATTTACAGATCCCTAGAAGTATCACTGAAAACAGCTGTACAGACCCCCGAAGCTTGAGACAGTACATGCTCCACATTGGAAGCAGACCTCTACCTAAATAAAGAGTTTATAACTCAGGTAATTGGCTGGGATCATGAGCAAACCTCACAGGAAGTGTCAGACCATAGAATCTTTTTTTGGTAACAAAGAAGATCAAAACATACAACTAGAAGAAGACAACAAAGTCAAAGCTCCTACATCCAAAGCCTCCAAGAAAAATATGAATCAGTCCCAGGCCTTGGAAGAGCTCAAAAGGGATGTTGAGAAGCAAGTAAGAGAAGTAGAGGAAAAACTGGGAAGAGATAATGACAGTGATGCAAGAAAATCATGAAAAACAAGTCAACAGCTTGCTAAAGGAGACCCAAAAAATACTGAAGAAAATAACACCTTAAACCTAACCCAAAAATCAAAAAGCCAATGAAGAACCCTAAAAAATTGGCCAAAAGGGAAAAATCCAAAAGCTTACTGAAGAAAATACTTCCTTAAAAATTAGAATAGAGCAATTGGAAGCTAGTGACTTTATGAGAAATCAAGACACTGTAAAACAAATCCAAAAGAATGAAAAATTAGAAAACAATGTGAAATATCTCATTGGAAAAACAACTGACCTGGAAAATAGATCCAGGAGAGAGAATTTAAAAATTATTGGACTATCTGAAAGCCATGATCAAAAAAAGAGCCTAGACATCATCTTTCAAGAAATTATCAAGGAAAACTGCCCTGATATTTTAGAACCAGAGGGCAAAATAGAAATGAAAGAATCCACAATCTCCTCCTGAAAGAGATCCCCAAAGGAAAACTCCTAGGAATATTGTAGCCAAATTCCAGAGTTCCCAGGTCAAGGAGAAAATAACAAGCAGCCAGAAAGAAACAATTCAAGTAGTGGAAACACAATCAGGATAACACAAGATTTAGCAGCTTCTACATTAAGGACAGAGGGCATGGAATATAATATTCCAGAGGGCAAAGGAGATAGGATTACAACCAAGAATCACCTACCCAGCAAAACTGAGTATAATCCTTCAGGGGAAAAAATGGTCATTCAGTGAAATAGAGGACTTTCAAGCATTCTTGATGAAAGACCAGAGCTGAATAGAAAATTTGACTTTCAAATACAAGACTCAAGTGGAACATGAAGAGGTAAACAGGAAAGAGAAATCATAAAAGATTTATTAAGTTGGAATTTTTTTCCTGCATGGAAAAAATGATATAACTCATGAGACCTTTGTCGGTATTAGGGTAGCTGGAGGGAAAAGATTATATGTAGACATATATATATATATATAGATAGATAGATAGAGGGCACAGGGTGAGTTGAAGATAAAGGGGTCATATCTGGAGAATAAAACTAAGGGGTGAGAGAGGATTATACTGGGAGAAGGAGAAAGGGAGAGGTACAATGGGGTAAATTATCTCACAAAAAAAGAAAGAAAAGGCTCTTAGAGTGGAGTGGAAACAGGGGAAGGTGAGAGGGAATAAGTGAATCTTATTCTCATAGGATTTGGCTTAAGGAGGGAATAACATACACATTCAATTGAGTATGGAAATCTGTCTTACCCTACAGGAAAATAGGGGGAGAAGGGGACAAGAGAGCAGGGGAATGAGAGGAGGGCAGATTGGAAAGGAGGTAATCAGAAGCAATCACTTCTGAGGAGGGACAGGGTCAAAAGAAAGAATAGAATAAACGGGAGGCAGGATAGGATTAAGGGAAATAGAGTTAGTTTTTCACAACATGACTCTATGGAAGTGTTTTGCATAACTGCACATGTGTAACTTATTGAGTTGCTTGTCTTTTCAATGAGGGTGGATGGGGAGGGAGGAAGGGAGAAAATTTGGAACCAAAGTTTTAAAAACACATGTTTAAAAAAATATTTTCACATGCAACTGGGAAAGAAAAAATACAGGAAATAGGGTAGAGAAGTCTACCTGCCCTACAGGAAAGTAAAAGAGGAAGAGGATGGGGGGGGATAGAAGGGAGGGCAGACTAGGGGAAAGGATATTCAGAATGCATGCCATTTTGGGGTGGGGGGAGGGATGAGATGAAAATTTGAAACTCAAAATCTTGTGGAAGTAAATGTTGAAAGCTAAAAATAAATTTAAGAAAAAAATGAAATGAAATGGGATGATAAAAAAACTGAAATGTTGAACATCGTGAAAGAAAGAAAGAAAGAAAGAAAGAAAGAAAGAAAGAAAGAAAGAAAAAAGAAAGAAAGAAAGAAAGAAAGAAAGAAAGAAAGAAAGAAAGAAAGAAAGAAAGAAAGAAAGAAATACACACTAGGTGCCTCCATTTCCTTCCCTATCAATTTTTGTCCCCAACCCTCAGCAATCTAAGTTTTATCCTCATAATTCAACTATAGCTACTCTCTCATAAGTTACCAATGATCTCCTAATTAACACATCTAATGACCTTTTCTCTCAATCCTCATATCTTGACCTTTAACAATTTTGTTCACCATCTCCTTCTATATTACCTCTTCTCTCTAAGTTTTCATGATACTCTATCTCCTGGCTCTCCTACTTCCTATCTAACTTCTCCTTCAGTTTCCTTTATTGGATTTTCAACCATATCATGCCCACTAAATATGCCCATCTGGTTCCATCCTGGGCACATTTCTATTCTTACTAAGTTATCTCTCTTGGTGCTCCCATTATTTACCATTGGCTCAACTATAGGATCTGAATTAATGATTTCCAGATTAATTTATCAAGCTGTACTTTCTCTTCACAGCTGTATTCCTGTATTAACAATAGGAAATCTTGAACTAGATATTCCTTAAGAAAGCTGAATTCAAGGTATCAGATAACTGAGGATTCCAACTGGTTGGATTCTGTTTATTTGACGTGTTATGATGACATTGGCTAGTAATTGCCAGAAAATTAGGGACAACACAGTTCTGTTATTAACTAACATTTAAACATTTTAAAATAAGACAATACTTCAGTATGCCTCTAGGGCTATGATATCAACAATTTGGGTATCCCCTCCAGTGATGCAGATAGCATCTTATGAGTGGTTTGGTTATGTTTTGAGATTCTTTTCCACTTCTTCCAGTAAATCCTTCATAAGAGAACACCAAACAACTTGCTGAGGGCTGGAGTTGGGGTCGGAGGATTTTTTGTTACGAAATCCTGAAGTCTCAGATGAATAAAACTTGAAGGTCACCCAAAGGAAAAGACAGAAGTATATGATGGGCATGAGTAAGCTGGAATACATTACCAGTGAAGAATTACATAAAAGAGGCCGAATAAGTGATATCATTGTAAAGATTTATGACTACAAAAAAAGACAGGCTAGGCACATAAAATGAACAAAGGATGACCAATGATAGCCCAAAATTTCTGTTGGTTTTCAAAACAATGTCCAGATATTTGGAGGAAGAAACATGTAGCAGATTTAAAGGAAGATCTTCATGCCAAGGATAAGGAAAAGAAAAATTAAATAGACAGAAAGATAGATAGATAGATAGATAGATACACACATATACACAGACACATGTCTGTGTATGTGTGTGTGTATATATATATATATATATATACATATATATATGAACTGTAATGTATGTGACTGATAAAATGATAATAAAGGAGTTGAACATCTTTAAAATAAAATTGAAAAAATAGTGTCAAAGGTCACAAAAAGCAATGCAAAATGACAAGGGAGAATAACAAATAAAGGCCACAAAGTCAATATCAAATTTAATATAAATTTGGTCAATTTAACATGGAGAGGAAATCATTTAAACTAACAGAAGAACAGCATTATATAGATTAAAGAACCAGCCAATTAACGAAGTTTTTCACTTCTTAAAAAAACTTTTTAAAGTTATTCTTTTAATGTGTATTCACTGCTTAAAGGATACAAAAGGGACATTAAAATGTAATATCGCATTACTGGAGAAAAGATAAAAATAATAGGCATATTTTATGTACTACTTAAAGTTCTTCAACACAGAGATATACACATTTATACATATATATATATATACATATTTATTTAGATGTGTATTCATCATCAAATGACAATAGATATAGATATATAATGTGAGAATCAAATGAGAGTATATACATATATAAGTACACATATATACATGTATGTGTGTGTGTATATATATATGTATATGTATACACATATATATATATATATAAAACCTCTCTATAATATATACATACAGCAATAACTCTATAAGGTAGGTGTCATTATCATCTCCATTTTATATATGATGAAACTAAAGCAAAGAAAGTTGATTAACTGACTTTTCCAGGGTCACATAATAAATATCTGAGGTAGAATTTCAAATCAGACCTTCCTGACTTCTATATCCAGAACACCACTTAATTACAAAGTTTAAAAAATCAAAAGAGACTAATTATGAGATTATTATAATTAAAATATTAATTATGATATTATCAGGAGGAGAGAGACATTGCACGGCTATGCTTGGAATCAAAAGTCCTGAGTTTGTATTTGACTCCAATATTCCCTTCGCTTTACTCTATGCACATTGTCTATATGCCCATTTAATTTCAAGATAAAAGGAAAGAGAAGAATAAACAGAAGAAAATAGGATGGAGAGAAATGTGATTAGTAATCACAACTGTGAAGGTGAATGAGATCATCTCACCAATAAAAAGATCATTGATAGTTGAATGGATTAGAAAACAGAATGCAACAATGTGTTGTTTATGAAAGACACGCTTGAAACATAAAGATACACATAAAGTTAAAAGTTAGAATATAATATGCTTCAGCTGAATAACACAGATAAAGCAAAAGTAAAAATAGAGAATTAATAGAGACAATTATGGAAACTGCATTTTGCTAAAAGATACTAGAGACTGATGTAATGTCAAATGTTTTTACAGCAAGTTTCTCTGATAAAGGTCTCTTTTCTTAAATATATAGGGGACTGAGGCAAATTTATAAAAAAAAAGTGAAAGCCATTCTCTGACTGATAAAGCGTCAAATGACATGAACAAGAAAATTTCAAAAGAGATAATCCAAATTGTCTACAGTCATACAAAAAAAAATGCTCCAAATTACTATTGATTAGAGAAACACAACTTTTTTTAACATATGTTTTTAAAAGTTTGGGTTACAAATTTTCTCCCTTCCTCCCTCCCCACCCACCCTCATTGAAAAGGCAAGCATCTCAATACAGGTTATACATGTGTAGTCATGCAAAACACTTCCATAGTAGTCCTGTTGTGAAAAACTAACTATATTTCCCTTCATCCTATCCTACCCCCCTATTTATTCTATTCTCTCTTTTGACTCTGTCCCTCCTCAGAAGTGTTTGTTTTTTTATTATGCCCTCCCCCAGTCTGCCTTTCCCTCTATACCCCCTGCTCTCCTGTCCCCTTCCTCCCTTATTTTCCTGTAGGGTAAGATAGATTTCCATACCCCATTGTGTATGTTATTTCCTCCTTAAGCCAAATCCTATGAGAAGAAGATTCACTCATTCCCTCTCACCATCCCCCATTTCCCCTCCACCGTAAAAGCCTTTTCTTGTCTGTTTCATGTAAGATAATTCACCCCATTCTACTTCTCCCTTTCTCCTTCTCCCAGTATAATCCTCTCTCACACCTTAATTTTATTTTCCAGATATCACCCCTTCATCTTCAACTTACCTTGTGCCTTCTATCTATGTATACATACATATAATTTTTTTCCCTCCCACTACCCTAATACTGACAAAGGACTCATAAGTTACAAATATCATCTTTCCATGCGGGAATATAAACAGCTCAACCTTAATAAGCCTTCTTATGATTTCTTTTTCCTGTTTACCTCTTCCATGTTTCACTTAAATCTTGTATTTGAAAGTCAAATTTTCTGTTAAGCTCTGGTCTTTTCCTCAGGAATGCCTGAAAGTTCCCTATTTCATTGAATGACCATTTTTCACCCTGAAGGATTATACTCAGTTTTTCTGGGTAGGTGATTCTTCGTTGTAGTCCTATCTCCTTTGCCCTCTGGAATATTATATTCCATGTCCTGCGGTCCCTTAATGAAGAAGCTGCTAAATCTCGTGTCATCCTGATTGTGTTTCCACAATACTTGAATTGTTTCTTTCTGGCTGCTTGCAGTTTTTTCTCCTTGACTTGGGAACTCTGGAATTTGGCTACAATATTCCTAGGAGTTTTCCTTTGGGGATCTCTTTCAGGAGGTGATTGGTAGATTCTTTCCATTTCTATTTTACCCTCTGGTTCTAAAATATCAGGGCAGCTTTCCTTGATAATTTCTTGAAAGATGATGTCTAGGATCTGAGACCTGAGGCACCATACCCCATACCACAGGACTAGAGGTTATTACAGTTAATAAGCTGCTACAAATAATAAAAAAAAAATGAGCAGGAAAAAGAAAAAGAATCCAACAGTAGGAAGTAAATATGGGAATAGAGAAGACTGGGGTTCATCTTCAGAAGAGGATACTGGAGCAAAAAGAAAAAGAGCCTCTCCTACCCCAAATAGTAATATCAGATGGTCACCTACCTAAAAAGAATTCATAGAAGAACTTTAAAAAGACTTCAAAAATCAAATAAGACAGGTTGAGGAAAAAAATTTAAAAAAGAGCAATCCAAGAAAAAAGTAAGATTATGAAAAGGAAGTCCACAAACTTGAAAAGGAGATCCAGAATCTTAAGGAAGAAAATGACTCTTTGAAAATTAGAATGGGGGGAGGGGCAGCTAGATGGTGCAGTGGATAGAGCACCAACCCTGTAGTCAGGAGGACTTGAGTTCAAATCCGGTCTTAGACACAAGATACTCACAAGCTCTGTGACCCTGGGAAAGTCACTTAACCCCAATTGCCTCACCCCCCAAAAAAAAAATTGGAATTGGGCAAAGGGAAGCCAGCAAAGTTATAATACAATGAAATATAAAGAATGGAAAAAAATAGAAGAGAATGTGAAATACCTCATAAGAAAAACAACTGATCTGGAGAACAGATCAAGAAAAGAAAATATAAGAATAATTGGATGACCTGAAATCTGTGATCAAAAAAAAGAATGTTGATACAAGAATACAAGAAATAATTAAAGAAAATTGTCCTGAAGCATTAGAACAAGAGGGTAAAGTAGAAATAGAAAAAAAATCCACTGATCACCACCTGAAAAAAATCCTGTGAGGAAAACCTACAGGAATATCATAGTCAAATTCTGAAGCCTCCTAGTTGAAGGGAAAAAAAAACATGAAAGAAAAATCAAATATGATGAAGCTACAATTAGAATCACACAAGACCTAGCAGTGGTGACACTGACAGACCACAAGTCTTGGAACACTCTATATTGAAAAGAAAAAGAACTGAGGTTTCAGCCAAAAATATCATACCCAGGAAAGTTAAGCATAACCCCAAATGGAAAAAAAAAAAGGATATTCAATGAACTGATAGATTTCCAGGGTGTTGTTGCAAAAACACATGGAAATTAATAGAAAATTTGAATACATGATCCAAGAGAAATATATGATACACATCAAAGACTAATTGATTACAAGGGACTCAATAAGGACACATTGTTTACTTTTTATTTGAAGAAATGTAAAATATTATGTCCAAAATTATTGTTAGTAATTGGGTAGTTAGAAAAAAAAAGATTTTGGTAGACCTGAGTGTGATTTAAGCTTAAAAAATAAAACAATTTAGGAAAAAGTAAGAAGTAATTATCTTTTACAAATGAGGTACTAGAGGAAGAACTGACATAAAGGAATTAGATGGGGGAGAGGGGCTAGTAATCCTAGAATCTTACTCTTATTGGGAATGGGTTGAAGAGAAAACAATACATATTTGTCTAGAAGGGTAAAACGTCTTCTAAATTCAGAAAGAAATAAATTGCTAAGAAGATAGGGAGGGGGTAAAGGATAAGGGAGGGATTTTTAGAGGTAACCCTTCCCACATCAGATCTGGGTTAAAGAGAGAACAATATATACATTTAGAAGGGAATAAAAGTCTTCTAAATTTATAAAGAAATAAGATGGTGAGGGAATAGAATAAGGTGTGGTACAGAAGGGTATCTAGATTAACTGGTCTGGGATAAAGAGAACAACAAATATTTGGATGGCTATAAAAGTCTTCTAAATTCAAATGAAAACAACAGGGTAAGGGAAAAGTGTTGAGGGAGAGGATAAAGGAGGGATCTTTCAACAGGGGATAGGTTGAGTAAGTGGAGGGCAAGGTAGAGGGTAGAAGTAAAGCAGAGGAGTCAGGAGGGATAGGAAATAAGAGATACATATGAATAAAAAATAAAGATGAGGAGTAGAATTTATTAAGGAAAAAAAGTAGAGGCAGTAATGATCTCAGAAAAAGTTAAAACTAAAATAGATGTAATCAAAAGAGAAAAATAGGGAAACTACACTGTATGTCAGCCATATTAATCAATATTGTTTACTAGACAGTATAAGATTGGAATATTGCTGTAATGTAGGAAATGATGAGTTGGTAGATGTAGAAAAATATGGAAACACTTGGACTTATAAAGGGAGATGTTATGCAACCTCAAAGAAACAGAGGACAGATAAGTATAGTATGGTCCTACATAGATGCATGTGAATGTATATGTGTATATATGAATACAATTATAGATATTTGAGTATGTATATATGTGTGTGTGTGTAGGTAAGTATGTATATATGTGCATATGTATGTGTATATATGTGTTTGCATGTATATGTGTATTTTGTATATATGTATACATATATATACACACTATATCTATTGATCAATCTATCTATCTATCTATCTATCTATCTATCTATCTCTATCTATCTGTCTGTCTGTCTATCTCCACACTTCATTGTAGCCTTCTTGGGGGAGGGGGAGATGAAGGGGGAAAAAAAGAACAAAGTAAAAAGTGCATTGCAGAGAACAAAAGAAAACTCACAAGGAAGCAAAGATGGACACCTCCGAAAACAATGTGTAGTGTTTATTATATAGGCTTTCTTGACATGGAAATTTATTGCTGTACATTTTGAATCTTCTCTTACGTTCTGCTATGCACATGGCAATGCTTTTTTATTTTGTATTTACGTGTTAGTATTTAAGTTTTAATATGTTTCTTTTCCTTTTCTTATGTGTATTTAAGTTTAAAATAAATTAACTTAAAAATGTGTTTTTCTTGTGGAATTCACCACTGTCCAAAGACTTAACTTTTGTTCATTCTTCTGCGTTTTATGACTACTGAGAGCATCATTCACAGGATTAATTCAAATTATATGTTACAAGAAATATTTTAGCCCTTGGATTAATTCAAACTAATGCAGTGAGAAAAGAATATCATTAATTGAATGTCTATGCTATTTGAGATGTGTACAGATTGAATTTGAATAATTTCATTAAAGTCAATAATAATTATGATAGGATTCAATATTTTCTCCACATCTTATTAGCATGCAATTCTTTACATTTAATTGAGTGAACCACAGTTTTAGCTCATGTGTAATATAAGGCATTTAGCATTTAAATTTATTTGCTCTGTGTGTCTGTGTCTGTGTCTGTGTCTGTGTCTGTGTCTGTGTCTGTGTCTGTGTCTGTGTCTGTGTGTGTGTATGTGTGTATGTAAACTTTCTAGATTACTCTTATGGGGACATGATTGTTTTTTAAAATGTTTGATGGGTCAATAAGATTGCACTTGGCTCCAGAGAGCAGAGGCAGGACCGATAGGTAAAAAATTACGGAGTGAGTGTCAATATAAGGAAAACCTCCCCAATAAAGGAGGAGGAGGAGGAGGAAGAGGAGGAGGAGAAGATGGAAAAGAAAGAAAAGGAGAAAATCAGAAGAAATATCTCCTTAGTTCCTGGGTGAGTGGCCAATGCACTTGAATGAATATAGTCTTTCTTCATCAGGCTCTATTCCAGATTTATTATGTGCCCAACTTCTTTAGAATCCTAGTGGTGTTTTAGGCACAGGTTAATGACTGATTAAATTGTAGTCAGTAGAAAACACCTGGACATGCCTAATGACCAAAAGAAGTGTCAACAAGCAGAAAGAAAATGGTGTAACTAGCTACAGATGACCTTCAATGAGGGAAAAATGAGCTACTGCCATTGCGATTATCCATCCAATTGGTTTCTATGAACGATTCTCAATGTCCTTCCATTCTACTCATCAGCTGCTCATCTACTTGCTTTCATCTTGCACAAGCCTAATTGACCTGCCTGAATTTTACAACCCAGTAGTCAACTAAATGTTGAAGCTAAATATGAAGAAAGTAAAGAGAATGACCAAGGAAATCATACAGAAAATACATATTTAAACTGGGGTGCAGAGATTTAAGGGAATCCATGAACTCAAATAGGAAAAATTGATTCTGAGAGGAGATCTATAGGCTTGACCATACTGCCAAAAGGTCCATTAAACACGCCCCCACACACATACACGTAAAAAGGTTAAGCGCCCCTGGCCAAAATATTCAGGAACAGCATCATATTGACCTCAATATATTTCAAACTTACCTGGTGCTATAAAAACTAGAAAGTATTTATTCCCTTCACAGCAACCACATTAGATAGTCCATGTGTTTTCCACGTTTTCAGAGAAGTGGCTTGTCATAACCAGAACATAAATTCTAGGTCCTCTGACAGTAAGTTAAATTAGACATTTCTTTTCCCCCATCACACTACTTATCCAAGTATCTGTGGATTTTAAGTGACAGTTGTGTGCTGGACTTTCTTGATCCTCTACAATACACATGCCCAGGGTGAAGTTGGATAGATTGTGAAGTAAATGAACCCTTCTTCATGCCTCATCCCCAATATCTATGTATTTACCAAGATGGCTTTTCCTTCTGTCACAGAGGTTACCACCCCTCAATACTCTAGTGGGAGTTTACTGTTACTAAATCTCTATAAACCTCAGTTTCCTTGTCCCTAAACTCCCCTTGTCTAACAAAGTTGTGTTGAGGGTCAAAGAAAGTGATATGAAAATCTTAAAGCTGTAAATAAATGACCACAATCATAACTATATTTGAAGTGGTCATGTGAATTTGGGTTCAATTCATTGTGTTTCACCCTCGAAGTAATAGGCACAAGTTGTAAAGAGGAAAATATAACCTTAATGTCAGGAGAAAATGTTATTTCAAAGTAGAATAGTTTGCTTCAGAAGTGGGGTGAGGGAAGAAAGGTCTTCAAAGTGTCTTGCATCAAATGTTCTGTAGCTATTTATCAGATATACTACATAGCAGAGGTTCCCAATCTGGAGTACATATAAGCTCAAATGCATTTTAGGAAGCTTGTCAAGAGAGGACAATGAATGTGGGGAAATCATTATGCTATTCTATTAAATATTTCAGAAGTAGTAATGGTGGAGACAAAACATTTACTTTATCCTTGGAAAAGTATATTCCATTCTTAAGAAGCATGGTCATAAGGTATTAATTCTATTTATAATAATTTCTGTAAATCATTTTTCTATCTTTAATCAAATATAAAACAATAAACTAGCAACTGAATATGATACACAGATAACTTTCCAAAATATACTAATTAAAACTTTTTTTGGAAAGGAAAAGGCACAAAGGTCTTACAATGTTCTATATGTATGTGTGTGTGTGTGTGTGTGTGTGTGTGTGTATGTATATAACTGAAATGCCATGTGTCAAATATGTTTATGTGAAAATTAAATGTTATTCTTATGTGCTTTTAAATTACAAATTATATGATTTATTTCCTCACACATGGAAGAGATGGTATGAGAAGGTTTACTAAAAACCAAATGGAGCAAAGGGACCAAAAAAGTTTGGGAATATCAATTATAGATGATTATAGAATCATAGATTTAGAATAAGAATACCATGGATACTATCTAGTACAAATTTATAATTTTACAGATGAGAAATATGAGTGGGATGGGCAAGTGTCTAATCTCAGTTTTCATAGGTAGTGTCAGAGGGAGGATTTGAATTGATTGACTCTAAAGAATGATCTTTGCATTTCATCACACTAATTCCAACAAAAAGAAAAAAAACTGGGAAGGGGTATAATGCGTTGGACTAGATAATGAGAAAGTTTACTTCCAAGTCTAAAATTATGCCATTTGGTTAATTTATTAGTAGTATCATTACTGTTGTTTCTTGACTTGACTTTGCTATTGCAAATAAGGGTGTCTGGGGTGTTCAGAGAGCCCCTCCAGTTTGAGGGTTTGCCAAGCCCTTTTCAAGGCTGTTCTTCAACCTTTGGTGTCCACCTGTCACCCAGATCTCACCTATGGTTCCAAGAAGCTGCATGTACGGAGTCCATATCCTGGAAAAATCTTCTTGGCAGACAGACTAAACCAGGTAACTGATAGGCCTCAAATCAATCAGTGAGTCAGGGGAATGTCTAACTCAAGCATGTGAAGACTTGCCCCAATAGCATAGGCAGGAGGGAACGATTTGTTCCAAAGGCCATGAAGGAGGGTAGAGAGCTTAGAGCTTGGTCAGACATCAAAGATACCAAAGTCATCCACTGCATCTTGGGCCATCACCAGTGGTTCTGACTTTTGTCTTGCCACTGAACTTAGATGATTCTGAATGACTTTATGCAACTCTATCTCATTTAAATCCAACTCACTCACAAGTCAAGACATCAATTTTGTGATTTCATTGGTTCTCTTCAAAAATAAAGGACAAACAACAACAATAACAAATAGAACCTACAACTAATTTCCAACTTTTTGGTAATGTACCTCTTCAGAGTTAGTATGGTTCTTGAATGACCCTGTTACCAGGCTTACATTCAAAGCCTTTGAAACTTGATAGGGTCTGCCATGGTATGTTTGTGGTATTTTTTTTCTCCTGATACGTTCTCTGGGATCTGTGTCATTTTCCCTGAAAATGAAATTGTAGAAGACAGAATTAGTGGACATCCTCAAAGATGATAGCCCAATAAAATTCCCAGGTCTCAGTCTTCTCTTCTTTAAAATTAAAGGTAAAAACTGCAATACCCTAAACGTCCCCATCATTTCTCAGTCTTGTAAACTGATTTTCTGTCTCTTCCTCATGTTTTTTTCTGAACTTTTTGCTATAGCACTTTTCTTTCTACTAAAGCACAGTAGGACAGAATAGGGTTTGTTTCATTCAAACTCACCAAGAAATAGTTTAGTATCATTTATTAGGAGCCAGAATGGAGTGGGTCACTTCATTAAGAGTCACAGAGCAAGACTTATTTACACTTGTGTGTTTCTATGACTTTCATTCCTTTTAATATCATCACTACTTTCCTTTTCACTGATTTCTTTAAATAATGGTCTGAGACCAGAGAGTGATTTAAGGCTTATTTTCAGAAGATAGGACTTGAGGTGAAGAAATTCTAATTTTGGTTGCTATTTTTTTTTTAACATTTGAAATTCTTCTTCTAACTTATAAACTAGTTCAAACCATTCTGAACCCTCACCTTCCTCCCTCTTCCCCATTCTCTTTCCCCTAGAAATTTTTCTTCAAAAAAAAAAGTATGGATAGAGGAAATAGCCCCAAATCTACTCTTAGATCTCTATTTATAGGGAACTTGGCAAGAGCATATGATAGAATATCTTTGGTAGAAATTTGCTTACTAGTGTTCTTGTAGAATTTACTGAAAATAGGACATGCTTAGGAAGATTTTTTTTTAAAGCAGGAAGCTTTCGTTGAAAAATAGAAAAGAACAGCATGAGTCTTAACTTTATAAAGTTTATTTCTTCAAATAGATCATTATTTCAAAATACCCTTAGACAGCTTCTCAGACTTTTATTAATGAACAAAGTGATTGACAGTGACTTTCATCACAGATTCATTTAGAAAGATTGATGATTAGACTGGAACCCAATGTTCTCATTTCAAACATTATTGAAAAATCCATTCAAGATTGATGGTTCTTGGAAAGGCAGCCACAGCAACAAGCATCTAAGGTGGTTACATTCATAATTAGGGACCTTCATATGCAAGATGAGTTTTAATTCTTCCTAAATCCAAGTTTGTTTCCTTCTGCATCAACCAGAATATCTGATACATGACAATATCTAAGAAGATATGGAAGAGATTCCTTGAAATTATAAAATGTGCTTCCTGCCCTCAGTAAGCTTGTTACATAATTGTATATTTAGCTAAAATATCAGCAATGTATTGTTAGAATAGCACACGCTATATAGTCTCTGGGTTGACTCCCTAAATCTAACCTGCATACTTGTTGTTATTGTAGTTCAGTCATTTCAGTTGTGTTGATGCTCTATGACCCCATTTGGGGTTTTCTTGCCATTTCCTTCTCCAATTAATTTTACAGATGAGGAACTGAGACAAACAGGGTTAAGTGACTGGCCCAGGGTCATGCAGCTAATAAGTGTCTGAGGTCAAATTTGAATTTAGGAAGATAAGTCTTCCTAATTTCGGGTCTAACACTCTATCCTCGTGCCCTACAATCTGTATATATACTAGCAGGTTTTATTGTTCCTGTAGTTCAGGGATTCTTAACTTTGTTTTTGTTAACTTGTTTTTTTGTTTGTTTGTTTGTTTTGTATTATGGGCTCTTTTGGCAATCTGGTAAAATCCTTCCTGTGCCAGTTTGTTTATTAATGCTTGTACTTTAAGTTGATTTAGAGAGGGGAGGATTTGGAATATGAAGAATAATACTTCCTTCAAATATTAACTAAAGTCCCACTATCTGCTAGAAAACTTTGTTAGCAGCCCTTCTTAATCTCTATGCTTTACTTCTGAGATTATCCATAATTTATCATATATAATCTATATGCCATGCAAGCATATATGTACATGTTACTATATATATGTCTATATTGTTAATATATACATATGAACAATATCTATGTCTAGATATAGTCAGATAGATATTATACATGTCTGTTTTGCATGCTATTCCCCCCCCCCATTAGACATTAGACTTGGAGATTCTTTAGATTAGGTATAAGACTCTTGCCTTTGTCTGTATCCTTAGTGCCTAGAACACAGGAGGAGCTTAATAAATGCCTGTTCACTTGTTAAGTGAGGCTCCATTCTAATCTAATCTTGAATATTTTGAACCAACTGGTCACCAAGGAAAACATAAATTTTATTGGGACCCTGTCTTTAAAACTAGTTAATGTAGTGCAAAGGAACATGAAGCATTTGGATTGAAGTCAGGATATTTGTAATTGACTCCTGTCTCACCCTTAATAATGTTTTATCTTTGGACAAGATACTTCACCTCTCTTGTGAACCTTCCATATCTTTCAAATGACAATAAGTATATTAAAGCTAATTATTGTACAGGATTGTTGTGAGAAATGCACTTGGTAATCTGTAAAGCACTACATGGATGTGAGATGTCATTAAGCTATTTTGTGGAGAAGGCGGCACTGAGATTCTAAAGAATAGGGAGGAATAGCATAGGTGAAGTTGGGTCAAAGGACATTCTAGGCATGGGAAAGAGTGTGAGTTAATTCAGGAAGAAAAAAACATTTTTCTCTGAGGGACAGAGAAAAGACCAAGTTGGCTGAGATGTGGAAAAATGGCAGAAACTAGTATGAAACTTATTAGCCAAGGTAGGGTTGCAGTAGATAGTAGATGTTGAATGCCAAGCAATGGACTTTTAACTTTAGCCAGTTGAAAATAGTGAGCTACCAGATATTGAATCAGTGGAATTACTCAGCCATGTCTAGCCATAAGGAGGATTTACCCAATTGTGTTACAGGAAAAGGCACAAAAACCTATTATAGTAGAGGGATAGAAGGGAGGGAGATAAGCATTGTTTGAACCTTACTCTCATCAGATTGGCTCAAGAAGGGAATAACATAATCAGTTAGGTATAGAAGCCTAACTTGCCCTATAGGCAATAGGAGGGAAAAGAGGAAAGAAAAGGGAGGGAGGATAGAAGGGAGGGAAAAAGTAGTAAGAATAAAGGAAAAGGCCAGGGGCTAATTGAAGGGAGGTGGTACTGAGGGAAGCAGTGGTCAAAAGCAAAACACTAATGAGGAAAGAAAGGGAGAAAGGAAAAAGGGAGGAAATAGAGAGAAAAAGACACAGATAGTAATCATAACTGTGAATGTGAATGGGATGAACTCTACCATAAAACAGAAGTGAATAGCAGAATGGATTAAAAACCATAATCCTACAATATGCTGTTTACAGGAAACACATTTGAAACAGAGTGACACACTCAAGGTAAAGGTAAAAGGCTGGAGTAGAATATATAATACTTCAACCGAAGTAAAAAAAAAAAAGCAGGGGTAGCAATCCTGATCTCAGACAAAACAAAAGCAAAAATAGATCTTATCAAAAGAGATAGGGAAGGAAACTACATCCTGCTAAAAGGCACCATAGACAAGGAAGTAATATCATTACTAAACATACATGCACCAAATGGTATAGCAACCAGATTCTTAGAGAAGTTCAAGGAGTTACAGAAAGAAATAGACAGCAAAACTATACTAGTGGGGGACTTCAACCTCCCCCTCTCTGAACTAGATAAATCTAAACACAAAATTGAACAAGAAAGAAGTTAAGGAGGTGAATAGAATATTAGAAAAGTTAGGTATGTTAGACCTCTGGAGAAAATTGAATGGGGATAGAAAAGAATATACTTTTTTTCTCAGCAGTACATGGCACATGCACAAAAATTGACCATGTGCTAGAGCATACAAACCTCACAACCCAATGCAGAAAGGCAAGAATATTAAATGCATTCTTTACAGGTCATGATGCAATAAATTATATGTAATAAAGGGCCATGGAAAGATAAACTAAAAATAATTGTAAACTAAATAATCTAATCCTAAAAAAACGAATGGGTCAAACAACAAATCATAGAAACAATCAATAGCTTTATTCAAGAGAATGACAATAATGAAACAACATACCAAAACTTATGGGATGCATAGACTTAGCCCTTCTTAGCAGGGATCTAAGACATCTCCAAAGATTTCATGATGGAAAATGCTATGCACATCTAAAGAAAGAACAATGGAGTTTGAATGCAGATAAAAAACATACTATTTGCTATTTTTTTTCTTCTGCTATGTTTTGTTTCCTCTTTCTGGTGGCTCCTCCTATTGGTTCTAATTCTTCCTTACAGCATCACTAATGTGAAAATATGTTTAATAGGAATGTATATGCATAGCTTATATCAGACTGTGTGCCTCCTTGGTAATGGAGGGGGTGAGTAGGAGGGGGAGAAAAATTTTAAACTCAAAATCTTATAGAAATGATTGTTGATAAATCAAAATAAATTAATAAAAGAAGATTTACCCACAAAGGCACAACTAAGAAAAGATGCTTGCTGTTCAATCAATTATAAACTTATTTTAATTACTCCCTATTTTAACCCACAGCATGATTATGTAAAGAAGTTAATTACTTTTGGCTTAACTGTATCTCTTCCCCATTCAGATGATGAGTCATTTTGACTACTCCTTTGAAGTATCAAAGGATCAAGAGCTGGAAGAGTTCATAGGGATAATCAGGTACAATGCCCTCATTTTACCAATAAGGAAACTGAGACTCCCCAGGGGATAAATGACTTATGTAAAGTCTCATAGTTATTAAACAACAGTGACAGAATTTGAACATTCATCTACAATTCCAATGCTTTTCCCCACATACCAAGTGGCAAATATAGAATACTGTACAGAATGATCTGGAAAATTTAGGCTAGCCAGAGTATAAATAAATCTTGAAGTAAGCTCTTTAAGGGCAGGCATACTCTATTTACTTTATTATCTAAACTTCAACCTTCTTCCATACCCTACAACATCAAAACCTGAGAGGAGAATTTAAATCCTCCATTTTGGTTGAATTCTATCAATTCAATTTCAATTTGATTAAATAAAGTTTTTTTAATTGTTTGTAACTATTGGTGTTTGAGGTCTTGTTGGCTAAAAGTAATTGCATATGAATATGAAAGAGATCTCTAACAGTAGAATGTGGATCCTGATATCATAAACAGGGACAGCTTGACCTCAATAATTATTATGAGATAATCCTACTGAAGAGGGAATAGTAAGCACTAGACAAATTGTCCAGATGTAATTTTGAATAGTAGCATGTGGGAAAGATGTTTTGGTTGGTGAGGAGCTTAAAATGAATTGATGGGCCTTTGGGAATTCTTGGCCAGCTGAGTACTAAGTAGAATTTGAACATAAAGGAAATCTGTGTCAGTGAGGGAGGAAACTCCAGCTGTTAGCACAAGAAGATTAAGATGTAACTATCTGCTTGAATCCAGCATCAAGAGTTTAAAGTAGATTTATAAAGAATTATTGTGATTCAGCCAAAAAGGAGAATGTTGATTGGTTCTCCATTGGTCCAAGAAAATAATATTATTAGATTACATAATATCCTATATAGCTTCACTTCATTTTCTCAAATAAAAAATAAATCAAAGTTTTTTTCAACTTTTATGCTATTTCCTAGTGGATGCATACTGTTACTCTTGCGAGCTAAAATAACCAAATTTTCAGGATATAATCAAGAATTGGAAAAGATAAGCAGTCATACTTATGGTATGATGGAAACCATGTGCACACCAGCTGTCAAAGCTATTAAAGTGAGTTCTAGTATGAAGCAAGTTTCAAAAACCTGAATTTGTTCTGATGAGATTGTTGAAATAGGGAACATTTTGAGTATAAACACCAACTTTTAGATTATTTCTTTGCAATTTCTTACTTGTAAAGCAGTGAGAATGCGGGAAACTATATCACTTTACAATAACTCACAAGCTGCAACTCTTTCTATACCCAAAAGCAAATTTCAGGTCTTTGTTAAGGCAAAGTGCCGCATTTATTGTTTATCTTCTAGTGCAATAGCATCTGTGAACAAAGATCTAGTCCTCATCATTCCTACCTCCACTCCCAGATGCAGCCCTTTCTTCTTTTGCCTTGACCCTCTGCTCAGCAAAACCGGCAGCACAAACTGAATATCAGCCCAAGGTTACCCATGCAGCCACTATTTATTATAGTACTTATATATTTCTTAATTATTTAACATTTTAAAAAAAACCTGTGCTACTGTTTTTATTAGGTCCCTATTTTTTCAGGTGTCATTAATAAGCTTTTGAGCATTGCGCCCCAACCACTTTTTCCCCATAAACTCTGTGGTTATTATTGCACAATTTTGTGTATCTTGGTGGTTTGGGGGGGAAATATATATATATATATATATATATATATATATGTGTGTGTGTGTGTGTGTGTGTGTGTGTGTGCGCGCGCCAGTATATGCTATTTTATAGAATGAATTAAGCAAAGAATTCTAAACTTAGGCCTATCCTTTAGCCAGTCAAAGTCTATTCTCTCTTTTTTTCTGGAAAGAGGACAACACACTTCTAAGTTTTGTCTATTTTATAGACATTTTGTCCATTACTTTCTTAATCTAGACAAACAGAAAACAACAAATAAAGCCCTAATTTGTTACATTGCATTCTTGAGCTTATTTGAGCTAAAGCCAGTATACCCCCTGCCTGAAACCACCACTTTACTATTTACTTTTGCAAGCAGGCTAATTACAGAAGGTACTAGACAGGCAATCAATTTATGCTATTGGGAAAAAGAAATATGGAAGTTAATTCACAAAAGCAGAGGCCTGGGAGATGTCTCAAATAACATGATGGGACACAGAAGAGGTAGGCAGTAGCTGATTATCATACACTTCCTCCCTGCAACTCTTTCTCTATCTGCTTAATATTTCTTTCCCTTCCTTTTCCTGTATCATTCTCTAATTTCCTCTTTGTATCAGTCCTTACAATTAATCTTTTTTAAATTTCTTATCACTTTTAATCCCTCAGTTGTTCATAATATGAAAGTTAATTATCAGTAAACAAGAATTCTTATAATTTTTATTATTCTTATGATAAAATTTCCCTTTTATTAATTTAAACTTAAGTTAAATGTAAAAGCAGGCAACAAATCTTTGAATTTCTCCTGAAAACAACTAATAATTAATTGTTATTTTGTCACTGCAGTAAATTTCCACTGATTTTCCTCCCTGTGACCCTCCCAGGTCACAAAAACAACAAAAAATGTTTCTCCAATCCTGATCATAGCTTTACAAAGTTGTAGGACCATTTTCTGATACTATGCAGCAATAAAGCCACCATTTGGGGTTTTGAATTATCAATTAATAACTTCCTCCCCTGGGGGTGGCATGCAGTTTTCCTGATGTATATCTTGCCACTGGATCCAGATGGCTCCAGAGGCAAAATTGAGGCTGGTGACTTTGTACAGCCCTCCCTCACTTAAATCCAATTCATTTTCAAGTCATGGTGTCACTTCTGTGATGTCATGGACCTCTTTGAGAATGAAGGAAAAATGACAATAACCCCCCCCCAATCCTAACCCATTGGTTTACCCAGAGTGCTTAAGACTGATAAAGTATTTTAGTTCAAACAACCTCAGAAAAGCACATCTTGCTGAGAGACATTATTTGGTTTCTCACTCCAATTGTTTCTAAATAAAGATGATCCCCTAAGTGAAATTTGAAAAACTGGAATGAAAATAGCAGAGATCTGGTACTTGCTTTATTTTTAAACAGTTTTCAATTGAAAGAAAATTAAATGAACCATTCATTATGAGCATTACACTTAAAATTATACTAATTAGCGAACCAATTATGAGGGGGGAAAAGGTGAGAAGTTAGTTGTTTGCATCTCAATAAAAAGCCCCTCCAAATCTGAGCATATTCCGCAATCTTTCTAAAACAAACAAGGAATTGCTCTCTCAAGTACCAGGGAAATCTCCTGTAATTACTTTGTTACATACTTCATAACTTCAGGAAAGTAGCAGTATAATTTCTAATTGGTGATCTAACACTTCTATTTCTACAAAAAAAAAATGTATGTGTGTGTATGCGTGTGGGAGAAATCCTTTAAATAATGTTTCACCTCCTGAAGTGGAGCAAACCTTCCAGAGATAGAGTAGAAAAAGAAAGCTCGAACCCTAAAGGATGCTCTCCAGAGTGCTGGAGATTTTTCAGCCATTTTTTAGCCTATCTCTAACAGGAGCTTTTAATGATACTTTTTAAAAAAAATAGCTTATTACCTCATGCTATTTGCTGTACTGTAACCTTATTTAATTGCCAAAAAAACCCCTTAAAATCTCAATAGTATTACTCATGTAGGTTCATTTCATTGCTGAATAACATTGATAAAAATCACATCTACTATGTAATGTAGAGCACAGCAGAGACCTTGAGCTGTGCACACAAGCAAGTCCTTGGAACAGATGTGGGTTATTCTATAGTCTTCACTTTGCTTAGCCAAAATATTTTCCATTGCCCTAGCATTCCTCTACCCTGGTCTTTTGTTCCACAGAAAGCAAATGTTCAGTCCTCTATACGAAGAAAACATATAATCTTACATCAGATTTGGAAAGGATAAGCCTGCTCGTTTTACAAGAAACTGAAATCAAGAGAAATTATGACTTGCCCAAGGTCAAACAGGTAAAAATTAATATATGGTGTGTAGCTATCTCTAGGGCAGGGCTGGGGAGAGAAGAAAAAAAGGAAAAAAAAGATACATGATAACTTTATTATAAGTTAAAAAGGAGTAGCAAGTTGAACATAATATATTTGCAGTTTCATGTGCAATTGTCTTTTTTGTTATATTATGTTATAGAAATGCTTGTTTTGTTACATAAATTAAAAATAAAATTTTAAAAATAATACTAGATGGGAATTCAAATCAGGTTTTCAGACTCCAAAATTAAGGCTCTAGTCACTGTACCATGTAATCTCTCATCACATTTTGCCAGTGGAATAAAATGCAGCAATAATTACAAAGGATCCGCAAAACCAAGTTGTGGTGGTGGGATCCATGTCCTTGACTAAGCCTGTGACTCTGTGCCAATACTCCTTGATTTCCCTACCTCCAGGCTTCTACCATATCTTTTCTCATTTTTCTCCATGCTAAGACATTCTCTCTAACCAACCCACACCACTGCTTTTATAGGAGATCTGCTTCCATGATGTATTTCAGCCTATTCCATACTTTCACTTTTATATAGCCGTAAGTGTTAAGGTCTTTTCCCAACTTATATGCATTCTCATTCTGCCTCTGCAACTTCCACCCGCCATGATCTATTCTTTCGGGTGAGCCAGAATACATCTAATCAGCTACCATCTAATCTACAAATCCTCCCTCCTTCAACTTAAACATTCTCAGTGTACACATATGCATACATACATATATATGTATATAATGCATATGTATATTATATGTATGTATGTATGTATGTATGTGTGTGTATATGTATATAATGATCTTCTCATGATCCTGGTGAGCCTCCTCAGCATGTATTTTAACTTAGCAATGTTTTCTTTCACTCATAGGGCCCAGAATAAAATAATCCAGATATGGCCAAACAGGGCAGTGTATAGAGCAACCATCACCTTCCTAGTCCTGAGCACTATTAAGATACCTCAAGTATAAAGTCAAATTGTTCAGACCTGAACCTTAGCAACTACTGTGATAATTTAGAGAGAACTTTGAGTGTTCTTGCCAAATATTAAGCATATGTTATCTCATTTGTTCCCCACAAAATCCCTGTGAGGTTAAATATTATTATTGTTCCCATTTTACCAATGAAGAAGCTGAGTCTGAGACAGGTTAAGTGACTTACCCAGGATCACAGAGCTATAAATTATCTGAGGCAGGATTAGAACCCTAAACTAACATTCTCTCTGTTAGGAAATCAAGATGTTAGTTCATCTCCCTCATTTAGAACTGAGAAGGTTCAATCCAATAGATATTTACTAAGTCGCTATTATGAATAATGTATCCCCAGGGAATAGAGGAGTAAATAAGACATGATTCCACTCTCAAGGAGCTGACAAAAATTAAGGCATAAACTCAAACATGGTAAATGTTGTACCCATTGTGAAAGTGCATGAACTATCAATCTATCAGTGAGCACATATATGGCACTTATTACATATTAGGCACTGGGCTAGATATCAGGGATACAAAAAGAAAATGGCTACCATCCAGTAGCTTACTCACTACTGAAAAGAAACAACTTGGAATGTATGGAATGCTATGAGAATTCACAGAAGGTATTTGTAGCTACAAAGAGGATTAGAAAGGTTAAGCAATTTGCCGAAAGTGTAACATCCATTTAGCCATGGATAGCTAGCACATGGCTAGTACATAAATCCCCTCAAACCCAGCACAGTTTTGGGCTCTTTTTTCTCCTTTCTACCAACATCTTATCAATTATCAAATCCTGCTTGTTTTTCTGCTGTAATGGCCATTTTTGGCAACAGTCTTTCTATTTCTTTTTTGTTTGTTTGTTTTTAGGCAATTGGGGTTAAGTGACTTGCCCAGGGTCACACAGCTAGTAAGTGTCAAGTGTTTGGTCTGAGGCCGATTTGAACTCAGGTCCTCCTGATTTCAGGGCTGGTGCTCTATCCACCGTGCAACTTAGCTGCCCCCCAGTCTTTCTATTTCTTTAGTTGCCAATATATTCCATTCTCTCCATTCCTTTAGTTAAAAGGGTCTTAAATTATTATGGGTCATGGACTCCTACAGTCTAGCGAAACACACAACTCTGTGTGTTTCTGCTCAGAATAATGTTTAAATGTATAAAATACTTAAGATTACCAGGAAACACATTACATAAATATATATGGATATACATATACATTTTTATATAACTGTATTTAAAATATGCTTATGTATAGATATATGTACTGGAGAAGGAAATGGCAAACAACTCCAGTATCCTTGCCAAGAAAACACCATAGACAATATTGGCATGCTATATGGTCCATGGGATCCTGAAGAGCCAGACACAATTGAAGAGCTCAACAACAATGCGTATATATATGTATATGTATATATATGTATATTATATATATATATATATATATAATGTTTGTGTGCATATGTATATACACAAATCTGTGTGCTGTGGCCCATGACTGTATGTATATTTATGCATGTATCACATATATATGGATGTGTATATGTATACGTGTATGTTCATGTGTGTACACATATACATACATGTTCATGGGCCCCTAGTTAAAAAATCCAACTCTAGTCTGTTTCCCTCCAATCCATACGCATTCAATTACCAAAGGAATTTGATTCAATTCATTCATCTAGTCATTGCCATTCCAGAATCTTGAATTCCTATTGTCTACTATATCAAATTCCTCCATCAACAAATTCACTCATAACTCTTCATCTTCCTCTCATTATTTCTCTTACACTTACTCATCACTCTATCTATCCAATTACTCAGTTTCTCATGACTCTCTTCTACTACTTATTTCCACAAAGTGAATGTGTACAAACACACATGTGTATATATATGTGTGTATACATATATGTGTATTTATGAAATGTGTATATTATATGTGGCATATATATATATACATATATATACAACGCACATATATACATATACTTACATACATATATGTGTGTATGTATATATGCATAAACATATGATAAGGTTGGTGAAGAACACAAGAACACTGATTTGTTGTAGCTCAAATTTGTCTTAGTTACTGTATGTTCTGGATTAAATTCATTTTCAGCTATGCCAGAGAGGATCTTGGAAATATATAAGACTGGCTAATAATAACTTACAGCTAATTATAGAAGAAGACTTTGATCTCCTGCATAGACATAGGGGTCAAAAAGAATAAACCTAGCTGACTTCTAAGAGCTAAGATGGTGGGTGAGCAGGAAATGTCTGTAACTCTCCCATATTCACATCCAAACAACCACAAATTAGCACCCCAAAACAAATCTTGGAACAGCAGAACCAGCAAAAAGATAATGTGAAATAATCTTTAAGGCCAAGAAACTTGAGAGATTAGCAAGAAAGGTCCTTCTCACTCAGGCAAAAGGAGAACACATTCCAGTCCAGGAAATGTCCCAGCAAGCCAGCAGCAGGACCAACTTAAGCAAACCAGTGGAGATCCTGAGCTCCAATGTGGTAGAGCAGGCAAACACCAACAACAGGAGCCCCCATGTGCCTTAGCATAACCAGAGGAAACAGTAAACTCCAACTCCAAGAACAAACACTTGCTTCAATGTAGCACCAGGCAAACATGCATCCTCCTTGGACAGACTTCCATGTGGTTGTACAGCCCAGGGCAAACAGGCAGCCTCTACCAGCCAGACATCCACTTGCTTCAGTGTAGCCCAGGGAAATGCAGAAACACTCCATTGGGCCTCATCAGATGCCAGACAACACCACTAGGACACTAGCTAAGCACCAGGTAAGCTGCCAGACCCCTATGGACTCCAGCAACAACAGCCATCCCCAACTCTACCCCCTTACACACTGCACCAGACATGAGGGTCCTCTGGGGGCTTCATGTAAATATCAGTGCAGCACCAGGTAAACAGCCAGGTCCTGAATCCACTGGTACAAGAAGCCTGAGACAGTGCTCCTACCACCACAGGTGTAGAGCTCACATTTAAAACAAAGGAAAAAGGTCAAAAGAAAAAAAAGAGAAAAGAAAAAAAACAAAAACAAAGAATCTGACTATAGAAAGTTGTTATGGTGACAGGAAAGACCAAGATACAAACTCAGAAGAGTATAATAATGTCAAAACGCCTATGGGGAAAACCCTAAAGAGAAATGGAAGTGGTTTCAAGCCCAGAAAGAACTCATAGAAGGGCTCAAAAAGGAGCCTTAAAAAAGGGGGGTAGAAGAAAAATTGGGAAAAGAAATGAGAGTAATGCAAAAAATTATGAAAAAAGAGTTAAAAGCTTGAAAAACTGCTTAAAAAGTAGAATTGGCCAAATGGAAAAGAAGATACAAAGATCCACTGAAGAAAACAACTCCTTAAAGAGTGCAATTGCCCAAATGGAAAAGAAAGTATAAAAGCTAATTGAGGAAAACAACACCTTAAAAGTTAGAATTGGACAAGTGGAAAGCTAATATGAGATATCAAGAATCAAACAAATTACAAAGAATGAAAAAAAAAAAGAAGAAGAAAATTGTAAAATACCTCATGGGAAAAACAACTGCTACGAAAATAGATCCCAGAGAGACAATATCAGAATCATTGGACTACCTAAAAGCCACAATCAAAAAGAGGACCTGGACAGTATATTTCAAGAAATTACAAAGGCAAGCTTTCCTGATGTCATGGGCCCAGAGGACAAATAGACATTGAAAGACTCAACCAATCACCTCAGGAAACAGATCCCAAAATAAAAACTCAAAGTAACATTATAGCCAAATTTCAGAACTATAAGGTCAAGGAAAAAGTACCAGTGGCCAGAATGAAACAACTCAAATATTGGGGAGTCACAATCAGTATCACACAGGACATGGCAGCTGCAACCTTAAGGAATTAGAGGTCATGTGAAATGATATTCCAGAAGGAGAAGCTAGGACTACAACCAAAAATCAGTTACCCAGCCAAATCAAGCATAATACATCAAGGGGAAAAATGGTTATTCAATGAAATAGATTTCAAACTATTGAAAGGAGAAGACCAGAACTAAACCAAAAATTTGACCTCTGACATCAAGACCCAAGAGAAACATAAACAGGAAAAATGGAAAAGAAAACATAAGGGATTCTATAGAGCAAAACTATTTACATCCCTACATGGGTAGATGATACTTGTAATTCTTAAAAATTGTATCACTAATAGTACAGCTAGAAGTCATCTTTATAGACAGAGGGTACAAGTATAAGTTAAATTTGAGGGAATGACAAAAAAATTAAAGGATGAGGAGGATTTCAATGGTTGCAGAAGGAAGGGACAAGTAGAATGGGTTAATTATTTCACATGGAGAGACATGAGAGACCTATTACAGTAGAGGGGAAGATGGGAAGGTGGGCAATGATCATTGCTTGAACTTTACTCTCATCAGTATTGGCTCAAAGAGGGCATCATATACACAATCAGCTGAATATAGAAATCTTTCTTACCCAACAATGAAGCAGGAGGGAGAGACCAAGTAAAGGGGTGGGGTAGGGACTGACATATGGGTGTGCAGATCAGGGGAGGTGGTAGAAGAAAAACACTGGTGAGGAGAGAAAGGGTAAAAGGAGAGAGGATAAACAAAAGAAGAATAGGATGCAGGGAAATACATAGGTAGTAATCATACCTGTGAATGTGAATGGGATGAACTCTCCCATAAAACATAAGTAGATAGCAGAGTGGATTAAAAACCAGAATCCTTCAATGTGTTGTTTACAAGAAACACACCTGGGCTCAGATTCTTATGATCTGGACTGTTTGTATTATCACTACAAATGCTTAGATTCTTAAGAGTCTGGCCAATATGGCAGACTCTTTAAATCTCATCCAACCCCAATTGATGTTCTAATAAACCTTGCTTTTGGTTGAAAGAAGGCTTGGGTCAAATTCATTTGGGTAGGACCTGCATGTAATGATTTTGGGGTCTCCACACCCCTAAAACTCTAAACATCCACATTTTGGTGGCCTGTACAGGGAACTGTCTAACCCCAAGCTCTTCTCCAGCCAAGACTGGAAAGTATGTATGCCTTCCCCCTTTTTCTTGCCCTGAAGTTGGAGTCTCTCTCCTAGCACCTAGGAAGGCTTGGAGGTGCTTTTTGAGCAGATAATTATGAGGCTGTCTTGAACTCGGCTCTCAGTCCACTGTTTTGGTTTGAGGCCATGGACCTGAGTATACATTCCACAGCATAGAGGACAAGGACAGACACCCTATCCAGAAGCATACGCCCAATTCTGTTAATTCTCTCTATGCTAGGGAATTGGGAAAACTGCAGGTGCTTTTTAATTGCCTGAAGCTTATTTACTCCCTTTCCTCTACACCCCTGGATTTTCCTTCATGGAGGCTACAGGCAAAAGTTATAACAGCTAAAAATATTTGACATATTCTGGAGGTTTTGTGATCCATCATTAAGGAGTCTTAAAACACCTCCTTACAACCCTGGTCACTTCCTTCTCCCACTCCCTTCCCTTGAGTCAAGAGGGTATCTTTGTTAAACTCTCTCATAGGAGAAAAGAATTTGACCCTCTCCACATTTGAATTCACCATCCCCCACCTGGTGAAAGGAAGGAGGAGGGAGGGGCAGCAGCTACAGCATGGGCTTCATTGGCAATGGCCTTGGGCCCTGGGGCAACCTTTGAATCACCCAGGTTCAGCACATCCTGTTCATCCCCCACCACCACCACCTCAAGCCCCAGCAGCTGTGGGGAGAGAGGGAAGGGGAATGGGTCAAGGTAAAGAAGCTAGCCAGCCTCCAAACTTGGGTAAGCCTACTCTTTTAAAGTTGTAGTTTTAACTGTTAATGATGAAATGTTGATTCTCTATGTAAAGTAATTTGGAAATGCATTTAACAAAACTGAAATCACCTGATTGGTAATGAGTCCATTTCAAGTTCCAAATTGGTAAACTTTTTGTATCAGTTATATCAAGCAACTTTTTATAATTTGGTCACAGCTAAAACAATCTGGCTATTGTTGGTTATTGTTTTAAAGTGTAAACTTGCCAAATACTTGTTTAGGTTATAGCTTGCCGAGAATTTGAAAGTACATGGAAACAATCTCCAACAATTGGCTTGTTACACTAGAACAAATTTAAATTTGAGATGTAAATCCAGGAAAAAATGTTTTCCAAAGCTGTAATTAATGAAACTTGCTATTTGAGGTAAAAGCTCATGGGAACATAAATGATTTTATTTTGAGTTGTCTGATGCATCATAATAATCCATCAATAATAAATAATCAATCATCTGAGAGAAATGCCACAAGCTACTCAGAGAGAATATGATACTAATGGAAAGTCAACATTGGGAAAATCTGAGAGGACAATTTTAGTCTCAGTCTAAGATGGGATCCTTCTAGGTCAGTTTCCCCATTATGTTCCCTTGAAAAGAAATGCTACCCACCTGGCTATTCCTGAGTCTGGCTATGAGGTGGATTTGATATTGCATGGTTGGAAAATTGTGAATTATCTGAATTAAGCACAGCTAAGAATGTTTTGTCCTAAAATATTTGGGCCCTAAATCTTGTCCCTGCTTTATCCTTTCATAGCAAATTTCTATAATCAGAGTAAATAGACAGCAAAAGATATAAGCATAATGCAAGTGTGTGAGATCTTCCTGTTTTGACCTGAATGTGTAGTCGTTAGATACCCCCAAACAACTGAAATTAAGTCAGAAACATCTTCAGTTTGTTTTGGGAAGGAAAATTTGAATGATAATTGAAGTGAAATTCAGTCTCTTGGCAAATTCATTTGTGTAACTATTGAACCAGGGGTGGAAAACTTTTACCTGCAAAAGTGTTACTTAAACTTTTGAAAAAGTATAAGATGAGATAATCCTGCTGGTCAAATGTAAATGATTTTAATGGGGCTTTTACATACACTTCTACTTCTCCCTATGTCTGGGCCCTATACTCTTTTCTGTCAGATTTGTGTCTTCCAGACTACAGACTATTCAACTAGAGTCCATAGCAAACAGCAGGTACCAATCAATGCCCCCTCCCCATTATCCCCCAGTTAAGCCTGTGCTTGGTTCCAGTCAGTCTCCTGTTTGAGACACCCTAGAGGCAGAGACAGCTCTATGTCCTTGTCAGCAGGAAGCAGTTTCAGAAGCCAAGACCTTCCCCCCTTACCCCAAAAGAATTTGGGTCCCATTTATTTGAGGGGAATGATGGAGATGGGATCCATATCCCTAAAAGGAAAAGACCATGTCTTCGGGATTTGGACCCTAAAGAGGAAAACCTATGGACTTTCCCACATAGCCAAATCTCTGGCATTCTCCTGAGGCTATAACCCTATCAACTGGCCTTGCATTATCACCTATGCCTAGTTTCCAAATTCTCCGTTCCTATTTTCTCTCCCTATGGACCCAGGCACTTTCCACCCTTAATCCTATCTAGGCTCCATTCTCCTTTGGCCACATGGTCCACATACCTGTATTCTATTACCTCACAGTCACCCCAGACTACTAATTGGCCATTCCTAGATCTCTCCCATAATCCTTCTGTGTATAAGGTCCATCTGGCCTCCATTAAAGTGCTCAGATTCTTTAAAAGTTGAGTCAAGGGCTCATTCTTAAGATCAGCCTGTTTGTATCAGCAATACAAATGCTTAGATTCCTTAAGAGTCTGGCCAATGTGGCAAATCTTTAATAAAGCTTGTCCTTGGCTGAAAAAAAAAGAAACACACTTGAAGCAGAGAGAAACACACAGAGAACAAAGGTAAAAGACTTAAGCAGAATATATACTGCTTCAACTGAAGTAAAAAAAAAGGTATAGTAATACTGATCTCAGACAAAACAAAAGCCAAAGTAAATCTAATTAAAAGAGATAAAGAATGAAACTACATCTTATTTATTTGTTTGTTTGTTTGTTTGTTTATTTTTACTTTTCAACATTCATTTCTAAGATTTTGAGTTCTAAATTTTCTCTCCTTCCCTACCCTCCGCCATTCCCAAGAAGGCATGCAATCTGTTACAGAGTCTAAAATACTTTCATATTAAACATAATTTCACATAGATATATTGTAAAGAAGGATTAGAACCAATGGGAGAAACCAAGAGAAAGAAGAAACAGAGAGAGGGAGAGAGTAAGGAAATAATATGTTTTGATCTGCATTCAGACTCCATAGTCTTTATTGGAATATAGATAGCATTTTCCATCATGCCTCTTGAAGCTATCTTAGATCCTTGCATTGCTGAGAAAAGCTAAATCTATCAAAGTTAGTCATTGCACAATGTTGCTGTTACTGTGTACAATGTTCTCCTGGTTCTGCTCATGTCACTCAGCATCAGACCATACAAGTCTTTCCAGGTTTTTCTGAAGTCTGCCTGCTCATCCTTTTTTATGGAACAATAGTATTCTATGACATTGATATACCTACCACAGCTTGTTCAGCCATTCCCCAATTAATGGACATCCTCTCAATTTCCAATTCTTGGCCACCACAAAAAGAGCTGCTATAAATATTTTTGTACATGTGGGTCCTTTTCCCATTTTTATGCTCTTTGGGATATAGACCTAGAAATGTATTGCTGGGTCAAAGAGTATGTACAGTTTTGTAGTTCCAACCTGCTTTCCAAAATGATTGGATCAGTCCACAACTCCAGCAATGTATTAGTGTTCCAATTTTCCCATATCTCCATCATTTATCATTTTCCTTTTTTGTCATGTTAGCCAATCTGATAGGTGTGATGCGGTATCTCAGAGATTTTTGATTTGCATTTCCCTAATCAATAGTGATTTAGAACATTTTTTTCATATGACTACAGATAGCTTTAATTTCTTCATCTGAAAACTGCCTGCTAAAAATGTACCATAGACAATGAAGCAACATCAATAGTAAACATATATGCACCAACTGGTATAGCAGACAAATTCATAAAAGAGAAGTTAAGTGAGTTACAGGAAGAAATAGAAAGCAAAACTGTACTAGTGGGAGAACCTCAACTGTCTGCTCTCAGAATTCAATAAATCCAACCAAAAATAAACAAGAAAGAAACTAAGAAAGTAAATAGAATATTAGAAAAGTTAGATATGACACACCTTTGGCATGATTTAGAATAAAGGATGACACAATAAGCAAATTAGAAGACAAGGAATAGTCTACCTGTCAGATCCATGGAAAGGGGAAGAATTCATGACCAAACAAGAGACATATAGCATTACAAAATGTAAAACAGATAATTTTGATTATATTAAATTTTAAAAAGTTTTCATATACAACAGAGAAAGAAAATTATAGACCAATCTCCCTAATGAATATAGATGCAAAAATTTTAAATAAAATATTAGCAAAAAGATTACAACAACTTATCTCCAGGATAATACACTATGACCAGGTAGGATTTATACCAGGAATGCAGGGCTGGTTCAATATTATGAAAACTATCAGCATAATTGACTATATCAACAACAAAACTAACAAATTATGATTATCTCAACAGATGCAGAAAAACATTTTACAAAATGCAACACCCATTCCTATTAAAACATTAGAGAGCAGAGGAATAAGTGGAGTTTGCCTTAAAATTACCATATTCCCAGGAGTTTTCCTTTGGAGATTTCTTTCATAAGGTGATTGGTGGCTTCTTTCCATTTCTATTTTGCCCACTGATTCTAAAATATCAGGGCAGTTTTCCCTGATAATTTCTTGAAAGATGATATCTAGGCTCTTTTTTTTATCATGGCTTTCAGATAGTCCAATAATTTTTAAATTATCTCTCCTGGATCTATTTTCCAAGTCAGTCATCTTTCCAATGAGATATTTCACATTGTTTTCTGTTTTTTCATTCTTTTAGATTTGTTTTACAGTGTCTTGATTTCTCATAAACTTGCTAGCTTCCAATTACTCCATTCTAATTTTTAAGGAAGTATTTTCTTCAGTAAGCTTTTGGACTTCCTTCTCCATTTGAGCAATTTGCTTTTTAGGGCATTCTTCTCTTCACTGGCTTTTTGACCTCTTTTGCCATTTGGGTTAGGGTATTTTTTAAGGTGTTATTTTCTTCAGTATTTTTTTTTGGGTCTGCTTTAGCAAGCTGTTGACTTGATTTTCATGATTTTCTTGCATCACTCTCAATTTTTCCTCTACTTCTCTTACTTGCTTCTCAAAATCCTTTTTGAGCTCCTCAATGGCCTGGAACCAATATATTTTTCTTGGAGGCTTTGGATGTAGGAGCTTTTACTTTGTTGTCTTTTTCTGGTTGTATTGTTTGATCTTCTGTCACGAAAATAAAATTCTGTGGTCTGAGTCTTTTTGCACTGCTTGCTCATAATCCCAGCCAATTACTTAAGTTTTAAACCCTTTGTTAAGGTAGGGGTCTGGTTTCAGTGTGGAGAATGTCCTGTCCCAAGCTTCAGCGGTTTTGTGCAGCTGTTTTCAGAGACACTTCTAGGGACCTGTAAATTTTTGGTTCTTCCACAGTGCTATGATCAAGGGTGAGCTGTTTGCTCCCTTCCTGGCTGTGCTCTGGTCTATGAGTGACCATAAGCACTCTTTTCTGTCTTGGAACTGTGAGGAGCATTTACTTCTTACAGCCACTACAAGCTCTGCCACTACAAGCCCACCACACGAGCGCTTCTCCTCACCCTGGGACCGCCACCCAGAACTGTGACAGAGATCCAAGCATGGGCAGAACAAAAGAATCCTGCACCAGCAAAGAGATCCCTGTAATCCCCCTCTGATCAGCCACTCAATTACCCCTCAGTCTATGGGCAAGAAACTCAGGAGGCAGCTGCCAAACCAGGGCCAGTCTCAGGAACTGGATCTGGGACCGCGCTTCTCTCTCACTACAGACACATAATTTCCCTACTGACCTTCTAAGTTGTCTTTGGCATTCATGGGTTGAGAAGTCTGGAAAATGCCACAGCTGCCTGTGATTCAGTCATCTGAGGCCTGCTCCGGGTTCACTGAGGCCTGCACGTGCCAAACTGCATTCCTCTCCTCACTTGGCATGATATACCTTTTCAATCAACCATCCAGGTTGTCTTGGGCTGGAAATTTGTTTCACTCTATATTTTTGTGGATTCTGCTGCTTTAGAATTTGTTTAGAGCCATTTTTACAGGTATTTTGAAGGGTTTGGGGGAGAGCTCAAGCAAGTCACTGCTTTTACTCTGCCATCTTGGTTCCGCCCTCCAGGGTCATACATCTAATAATGTCTGAAGTCAGATTTAAATTCAGGTCATTCTGAATTCATGGCCAGTGCTCTATTCAATCCCCCTTTTTGAAAGAAAGAAAGAAAGAAAGAAAGAAAGAAAGAAAGAGAGAAAGAAAGAAAGAGAGAGAGAGAAAGAGAGAGAGAGAGAGAGAGAGAGAGAGAGAGAGAGAGAGAGAGAGAGAAGAGAGAGAAATGAAGGAAGGAAGGAAGGAAGGAAGGAAGGAAGGAAGGAGGAAAGAAAGAAAGAAAGAAAGAAAGAAAGAAAGAAAGAAAGAAAGAAAGAAGAAGAAAGAAGAAAGAAAGAAAGAAAGAAAGAAAGAAAGAAAGAAAGAAAGAAAGAAAGAAAGAAAGAAAGAAAGAAAGAAAGAAAGAAAGAAAGAAAGAAAGAAAGAAAAGGACTGGAAAAAAAAAGAAACTAGAATCAAAACTTTATGCTCGTGCAGTCTATATTTCATCCAAATTACCCTACATGCTATTCCCTGCAGAATGATTTGAATTTCTACCACCATACTTTTACATGTTTTGACCTATCATTCTAGAAATCTTTATCCGCTTACCTCCATCAATTGGTATCGTTAATTCCATCCAAGGCTCAGATCATATGGCAACTCAAACACAAATGTTTTACCATTTCCTTCAATTGCTAATATTTTCTCTTTTCCCAAAATTACTTTGTATTTACTTCATAAATATTTTATCTATTTATTTACATTATTTTACCCCTAAAAGAATATATTCTTCATGGGCCAGGCCTATTTTCAGTATTTTACTTGTCTTCTTAGTTCCTAGAACTTGTAGATGTTTAATTGACGTTTATTGAATTGAATTCAACTGAACATGATGATAAGGAAACTATTGAAGTTGAAGTAGTGGTTACAAATACCCAAAGTACTTTGTAAAGAATAGGCCATTCGTAGTGATATCATGTCAGTGGTCCACCGACATGCATTTTTATGATCAATTACTTGCTTAAATAGATCAGTATTGAATTTTTTCAATTGTATCTTAATTTTTTTTCTTATTTTTCTCCTGCTCCTCTAGCTTTTTACTAATCTTTATCTTGCTTTGTTAATTTGGTGACCACAGTATGTAGACACAGATAGTTGATTCATGGATAACTCCTATAGTGATAATGAACCTTTTCCTGTCTGTTAAAATATTACCAACTTCATTTGGTTGTAATGTTATTTACTACTAATCTTGTCCATCATATACCATTTTATTTCTTGTTGAAAGTATACATGAAATAAAGCCACAAAAAAATAATAGGCCATGTATATTATCTGAATTTCCTTTTTGGAACAGGCAGCTAGACTCACAATAGCAGAATGTTGTAGATATATTTCATCCAGATTTCAGCAAAATGTTCAGGAAAATTATGTATGCTTGTGGATGAAGTAGAGAGATGAGGATTAAAAAACAGTAAGAATGAATTGATAATAAGAATTAGAAGATAATAAGATATAAAAAGATAATAGTAATTAAATGACCAAAAGAATCATTAGGGTCTTAATGCCAGCTTAGAGAAATACTATGCTGGAGTGCCTGAGAGATCTGTATGTGGCAATGAGATGTTTAGTATAGTTGCTAATTATTAGTATATACACATGGCATGCTATCAAATTGTGAAGTGTCAGAAAAGAGATAGGTCAACAGGTTATATAGTAGGCCAGAATATTGATCCAAATATTATAAAATGAAATTTAATATGAACAAAAATAAGTTTTATTTTATAAGTTCAAGATATTGAACTGAGGCTAGACAAGAGCTCATCTAAAAATAGATCTGGGAACATTCATGGTTTAAAGCTCAATGTCAGTCAATAGAACTTCCCCAAATAAGTACATAAAAAATTAAAACGCAGACTTCATTTAGAGAGGTATAGTGTACCACTTGGTCCTGGTCAGATCATTTCTAGCCGAGACAAATTAGGAAGGGCATTAATATCCTAAAGTGTGTCTACAGGGAGCTGAGCAAAATGAAGAGGGCCTTGAGATCATACCATATGGAAAAAGGAGATGTTTCACCTGAAGGCTTTAAGGTGGAAATATGATAATTCTCTCCAAGTATTTGAAAAGTTAATACATGCATGAGGGAATAATTGTTCTGTTTGACACTAAAGGCAAAATCACACCTGCCAACTATTGTGTGTGTACCTGTATGTGTGTTTTCCCTGTATCCTGATATGTAGCTCAATGTCTGGGTTTGTATCCTGAAAGCAACAGAGAAACAAATTTATGATTAATGTAAAGACAATCATCTCTATATTTGGAGCAGCCCAAGAGTGACGTGAGACTGTCCCCAAAGGTAATGAGGTTCCCATAATTGGAAGATTTCAAAAAAAAAATCTTAGCTTTGATGAAAATATGATAGAAGATATTTGGTGTCAGGAAGAGGTTGGACCAGATTACTTCAGAAGTCACTTTTAACTGTGAGCCTCTCATATTCCTCAGTCACGCAAACTACAGGCTGTGTAATAATTTTGATTCTGTCATGAGAAAGAATTCTTTTTTTTTTTTGGCTAGGCAATGGGGTTAAGTGATTGCCCAGAGTCACACAGCTAGTAAGTGTTACGTGTCTGAGGCCGGATTTGAACTCAGGTCCTCCTGAATCCAGGCCTGGTGCTCTATCCACTGCACCACCTAGCTGCCCCCAGAAGGAACTCTTAATTTGAAGCTTTCTACATTCTTATAGGTTGTTCCATCTATAGTTGGTCTCCTCCCTATGTCAGTGGGTCCTATGTATTAGGACTACAATCACTGAAATAAAAGGAGTTTGAAATAAAAGTAAGTTGATAAGATCAAGAATTCAATTAAAATCTCCAAAGAAAAAGTAGATAATTTTCCACACCTCTCAAAATTTCAGTGTTTTGTATTTAAATTACACTTGAGATTTTTTAAGTTGATGAACATTTATCCTTTATAATTTTAGGGAATTTGCTTCCCCAAGCCTTAGTCTTCCTAGAATTTTCTTCCAAAAATTAATCACTGCAGTTCATGTTAAGATACTTGTCTGAAGTCACCAGAATAAATGAGTTGATGTTACTACCACCCCAGACTCTCCTGATTCAGTCCAATCTTTTCAAATACAGTACATCATCTCTAATTGCATTGTCTTTCATCAAGATTTCAGTGCACAGAAAACTGCTTTGTGAATTTTTTTATCATCAAAGTAGAAGATGCAAAGTACACCTTAGTTTTCCATGCCCAGACATTGCTATTTCATGATCTTTTCATGTTTTGAATGAATATCAACATTCTAGAGAAATGTCAGGTTGCAAAATAAACTTTTTTAATGATAAAACTCTACCCATAAATCTTTCCATTTGGACACTTACAAATAAAAAGACATGTTTCTTTTCCTTTTGCTGCCATCCTTTTGTCAACCACCCAGAAACTTATATCTCTGTGGACACATTTGATCTTTTCAAATTAAATTATCGTTCTTCTGAGAATGATATAAGACATGATTTAGGCAATGGAACTGCTGGGCTTTATCTTGATTTCTCAGTAAATTATATTGAATGATTTTCCAATAAGTTACCATTTCAAGTACTAGATAATTATGAAATTACCCCCAAATAAATGAAGAACAAAATAAAAGGCATAATAACCAAACTTCAGAGTGTTTTTTTAAAGCTAGACATAAAGTATGTAATGTATTCATCAGCAGTAAATAAGCTACTTTAAAAAATTTTTATTTTCAACTACTAGATTAACTTTATGATCTGCATTAACCCTCACTTCTTCAATAATATTGCCACCTTATCAACTATTATGACTACCATAATCAATAAAATCAATAACAAGAAAATTAAGAATAAGATGGCAAAGATCAGCCAAAGAGTTAGAAGATTGGACTATAAGACATGGATTCTATTCTCACCTCTATATGTCAATCAATAGTCAGTCAATATAGGTGTATTAAGCTATTACTATGTATCAAGCATTGTGCAAAGTGCTGGGAATACAAAGAAAAAAATGATCTCTGCCTTCAGAAATCTCATATTACATTGGCCATATAATTAGTTTTTAAGCTGAAATTTACCATCAGGAAAATTGGGATGATGATAGTACTGAGCGGTGCATCTAAGGAACTCCAAAAAAAAAAAATTCATCCAATCCCCTTGCTTTACATGTAGAGGAAGACATGCTGGGACAAAGTGACATAGTCACTATTGTTAAGCAGGTCTTCTGACTCCTTAAATTCTGCCCACTAATGCTCCAGAAGATCACAAAGATGAAGGAAGTGAGATTTGTAGAGAAATATTAAGTACTTTGCAGATATAAAGCATGACTAATGCACTAGATTGGGTCATATGGGAGATTATCATATAATTTAAAATGTTTCCTCATTTGCATATATCTTTCAAAGTAAATTAGGAAATAATTATTGAGGAGTAAAGTTAGGGATTGCTTTAAACAACCAGCCTCAAATTACCTTTACTTTAAGAAAGCTTCAAAATTCTACACCCCTAATTACAAATCCTGAAACCTGTCCACCTCAACTTTTCAGCATTCATTAACACTGATTGATAGTGCACCTAAAACAAAACACAAAAACAAACAAAAACCAAGCAGACCTTTTCCTTAAGCTAGTATAAGTTGTCTGCTATCTGCACCAGTGTTTCCTCTCTAGAAATATAGGTTTTTCCTCCTAGATAAAGTTCCTAAAAGCATTTTCCAAAATTCCCCACCAAAATTTAACTCTCAAATTTGTTTTTGTTTTTTCTTTTGTATTTTTTTTTTACTCTGGGTCCTACTGGGTGATTGAAGCTAATCTGATAAAATTATCCATTATAAAAAGTTAATAGGGGTCAGGAATCAGAAGACTTTTTAGTCAATGTCACCAACAAGATAAAGAATGAGTTTATTTTCACTGATCCTTGGAACTTCTCAAAACTCTCCAAAATAAGAATTGTGCATAAGTGATAAATCGATTGTGACAGTCTCCACAGCCAGAACCATGAAGAGATAAGAACATGAAGCATTTAACAGCTGAGAAAGCTAATCCCTAGGGCACTGGGCAACCCCTGCTTCACTAGCCTCCATATTCTGGCAGGTCTGCACAATGTAACCTAGAGGTTTGTGATCTGGGATCCATTTAAGAATCTTCTTGCTGCTGCTACAGTCTCAGCAAACAAACAACCCAAATCCTGTTCTCACTTCACCATACTGTTGCAAAATAACTCAACTCTACCAACCTACCTTCAACCCTGTGAGAAAGAGGTAGAAGGATAAGAAAGCTATAGCTTGTTCAGTCTGAGCAGATCTCAGTCAAAGAACAAAGAAAGAAAGGAAAGTTGGGCAGGGCAGCAATTGGGCGAGGCCAATACTTCCATGCTGGAGGAAAAGGGAATGACAATCAGCTGAGGCCTGTTCAATCTCCCTGGATATCTCTTGTGGGAGAGACTGGGTATAGTAAGAAGTTAACTTACCTATGGAGGAGGGGGATGAGACTTAGAATGTAATTCCTTTTGTTTTCTTCTGTATATCAAAAGAAAACAAATGATCAAGAATACTAAAAGTAACCAACGTGTTCAATTTGTGTTCAATTGTTTTTTAGTAGTGTCCAACTCTTTGTGATCCCATTTCAGGTTTCCATTTCAAAGATACTGGAATGGTTTGCCATTCCCTTCTCTAGAAGTTTTTACAGATGAAGAACTGAGGTAGAGAGGGTTGAGTGACTTGCCCAGGGTCACAGAGCTAGGAAGTGTGAAAAATAGAATGTATTATGTACTTTAAAAGAAGTCATAAATACTATGGACCCATGGTTTCATTTACAATGCTTACTACTGTTTTATTTTGTATCTGTTTAAGTTTAGATTTTTTTTTTTTTACAGATGACAAAATTCAGCCAATGATGAGGGTAGAGCAGACATTCTAAATGGGGAAAAAAATCTTGACAGTGAAAGGCCTATAATCATGAAAGTGAAGTGTATTAAATTTACTTCAATTGATCAAACATTTCTGAATCACTGCCTACTTTCTAGGCACAGTTCAAGTTTGGGAGAAGAGAATAGTCCAGTTTGGCTTGGGCATGGAGAGAGCTGATATGAGACTAGAAAGATAGGGTGGTACCAAACCATTGAAGGTCTTGAATGTTACACATCAGAAGTTAAATATTTTTTTAGTAAGCACTTAGAGAACCACAGAATTATTTTGAGTAAAAGAATGAGATAAACAGTATAATTTTTAAAATAATTGTATTGAAGTAAAAAGAGAGTGGAGATGAAAAGACCTGAAAGTAGTCTATTTCAACAGGTTAGGAAGATGAGGGGTTATGCTAGGGAAGTAGAAATGTTAATTAGAGGATAAATGTGAATGGCATTGAGATGGTAAAGTCCACAGGACTTCATAGTTGATTGGATTTGAAAGGTGAATAAAAGGAAACAATCAACTGTAATCCCAAGGTTCTAAACATCATTTATTGGGGTGTTCCACAAATAGAAAACTCTATAAAATAGAAAGAGAACCAGATTCTTATAGGAAGACTAATTGTGAGCTGAGTTTTAGATAGAGAGTATTTTAGCTTTCCTCGGAATAACCGGTAGAGATGAATTTAAGACAGATAACAATGTGGGTCTCAGAAAAAGAGTACATGGAGAGGACTGATAAAACTAGAAAGAGCCAAAAATATAAATGAAAGAATGATCTGCATTGAGACAAAGGCTGAAGCTATAGGATTGAATGATACTGTACAAGGGGAGGTTACACAGAGAGTAAAAAGGACTCAGAACCTTTATGAACATCTACATTAACAGATTAAGAGGAATATGAGAGGCCAGCAAAAAGAAAACATTGAATATTAATGGCAAAAAATAAAGGGACTCATGCTAGAACAAGGTCATGGAAAAATGGATGAAGAAAAGTATTCAATAAGTAGGACAAAGGACGTAAGGGGAAAGAGTTCCTTTCTGGAACATAGTAAGAACTTAATGATTACTTGTTTCCTAAGTTGATTGATTAAGTAATCTTTGACTTTCAGGAAGGATACTGGCTACATTGATACTGGCTACTTATGAGGATTGGAATTGGGGATACAGCAGCTAATGTCTATTTATGGCCTCTATTTTCTCAATGAAATACCTGGCTATGTCATCCACTATAGAGAATGATTGTAAATGAGAGAAGAAAATATTTGGCATGGTCAATATGGTGAATGACAGTCAATAAGTGTGAAAAAAATAACTATTCAATATTTAAGGTTGTCTATCCTGAATTTGTAGTAGATGATATCATCTCAATCATGTTGTTTTCTCCAGCAATGTTTAAGGAGCCTTAGACTGGGAGTGGAAGGATCAAATGGTGCTAAAATGAGAAGTCTTAGGTCATGAAAGTTTGAAAGTAAGAAAAGAAAATTTTATTCTTTATTTCAAGAATAAAGACGTGTCAATTAAGAGAGAAGAAAAAGAGACAGTGTGTCTGTGAGATTAAAAAAAGGTTGAACTATCTTGAAGGAAACCAGGGATTCCAAGGCTAGGAGGGAGGAGGGAGTATATTGCAGGAATAATGAATAGTCAGTGCAAAGGTACAGAGATGAGAAATGGAGCCTTATGTTTGTTTAAAAAAAAAAAGACAATATGGCTGTTCTACAGCATGTGTAGATGAGAGCAATATGAAAAAAGGCTAAAAAGGTAGGAAGGGCTTAGGTGGTAAAGAGCTTGAAATGCAGACCTAGTATTTTCTAAATGACTAACAGGGAATTTGTGTCTAATGGTAGCAAACTCTAAGGGAAGGTGGGGAGGAGAAATGAAGTTACATGGTAACTTTATTATATATTTTAAAAGAATAGCAAGTTATACATGGCAGATTTGTAGTTTCATGAGCAATCATCCTTTTTTAATATACTATGTTATGCAAGTGCTTATTTTATTCTATAAATTAAAAATAAAATAAATTTTAAAAAATAAGTAACATGTAGCAAAGCTCCAATCACATGCCTCTTCTGAACTGTAAAGTTGGCCATGTATATTCCTTAATGTCTTTGCCTTTTCATCCATAACAATGATATTTCTACTATACACTGGTGCTGAGACATCATATGGCAATCCCTTCATTTAAATCTTTAATGGCATCTGCTTCCCCTGCTGGGCTCAATCTTGCTGTAACTTAGCAAGCCATCCTGTGGTGTGTGATCAGTGATGTCAATCCTTGCCCCTTCTCAGAATTTCAAAGTGTTTGAACCCAGAAATATAACATGCTTACATTGGAATGAATTTGAATATTAACTAACCCAAATACCACATTTTATAGATGGAGAAATCAAGGCCCAGAGAGGTCAAGTGATTTCCCTAAGATAGTGGGGTTAGTTAGTTACAGAGGTTTGGCTAGAGCCTAGGTCTCCTCACTTTTAGATCGATACTCTTTCCTTTACACTGTAATACGATAATAATGATAGTGATGAGAAAGGGGATAAAATAATAACTAAAAAGTTTCAGATTTCCAAAGCACATCATGCATGTTTTTCATTTGATAATCACAACAACCCTGTGAGGTAGATGCTATTATTATTCTCATTTTATGGGTGAGGAAACTGAGGCTGAAAAAACATTAAATATCTTGTCAAGGTTCACTCATTTAAAAATATATGAAGCAGTATTAGAATTGAGGGTTTTCTGCTTCCAAGTCTAGTACTCTACCCAGTGTGCTACCTAAATGCATCATGAACAATACATTGCATATTAGCAATGGGAAAGTCCATTCAGATGACAGCCAGAACAAAGGATACTACTTTTTGGATTCTCTAGGAATATCCCATCTATGTCCCTTCCTGGAATACTTCTGAACCATACCTCTTAATTGGTTATATGAATAAGACTATTAGAATCACCTAAGTATTATAGATGTATCTTCTTTCTTGCTTAAAATGTGTGTGTATGTATGTTAGTATATAGCTCTGTGTATATGTGTGTGTGTGTGTGTGTGTGAAATGAAACTCACTCATAAAGTATTCAAGCATAACAAGGTGACACTTTTACACAGTTTGATTTTCACATGTTTGTTAATTATAGAAATTACACAGTGAGGTTCTGAGTTAATCCAGCTGTCTCAGCAGGAACTATGTTTCTAGTGATTTTTATTTTTTTGCTGTAAGTTATGATGCACTGTCTTTCAGTAATAGTTGGGCTGACTCATATTAACATGGCATGTGCTTTTGATCCATTTTGACAATAATGGAGAGCTAGTTGGACTACTAAGAAAAGGTCAAAATCTATAGCCTAGAATTTAAGGACCTCTCCAATCCACCAGCAGAATATCTCTCCAGTCTTAATTTATTCTTCTCTTCCCACTGACTTCAACAAGCAGATCTATCTGTAGTCCTTATACAACCAAAGCTACCCTTCTGCTTTGTCTATGCTTATTGGATGGGATTTCCTGTTTATGTAAGATCTACAATCTCCTCCCTACTGTGTTGGAATTTGACCATTTTTTTTAAGACTCATCTTCTAAGTAGCATGGTCTTATGTCCTTGAGGAAATCACTGAAAATATCTAGGCTACATAGTCCACTTATTTATAAAATGAGGAAGTTGATTTTTCTCAGACTTCTTCCTTGCTCTATGTTGTATGACTTCTGTACAAAATTTGGAGAAAGAAGAATTCAGGCATATATTCAATCTTCCTTAGAGTTTATATTGCTGACAGCTATTAATGTCAATGACTGAATGTGTCATTGCTAAACCAGTCGGGTCAGTTTGAAGCCTGGTGTTAGTTATGCTGTTTAGTTGGACACCTGCTGTATCCCTGGTTTTCTTCAAAAGTGGTATTTGCCATCTTAAAGAGAGGGAATGGGATGAAGTATAATATGGTCCATAGATTCTACTGCCGCATATCTCTACAGAAATCTCTGAGAGCTATTTTGCACTATTATTAATCTCTCTTATTTGTATATGTTGGCATTCATACAGAATAATGAACTCATTATTTTCCCAGCAAAATAATTGCCTACCACTGGAGGTAGATCTGTGAAGGCTAAGCTACGTGTCAGAGACAGGAATGGTGTTGACATTTTTATTCTCTATGGCAAAGGATATACAGGATGCCAAAACAGCTGGTTCAATCAATCAAGTAATCAAATCAAAGAAAAAGGAGCCAAAAAGATTGTTATCCGTCAGAAGTAGGATACATTGAGTGGGTGGTGCAGAGAGGTTGAGGGAGAGGATTGCGTGGAGAATTGAAGAATAGAAGATGTTGGCTTAAGGTAAGGAAAAGTTTCCTAACAAGTAGAGCTATCCAAAAACGAATTGAAATGTCTGAAATGATGGACTTCTCATCATTAGAGGTTCTCATGATAACCCCTTGTCAGAGATGTTATGGAAAATACTGTCCAGATTACTGTGGACACAGCTGCAAAAACATTCCCTCTACACCGTGTCTGGTAAATGCTCATGGAGTATTGGGTAAACCACCTCCAGTGGGGAGGAAACCAGGAACATCTTATTCCACTTCGGGGTAATTGTAATTGTTAAGAAGGTTTTATTGTTTTTGCTGTTACCATTGCTATTAATGTTGTTGTAGTTGCTGTTGTTGTTTTCCCCATAAGATGAAGCCTAAGTTTGCCTCTTTGCAATTCCACTTATAACTTCTAATTTTCTGTTCTTGTACCTTCTTCCTCAGTTACATGCAGCCTCTGATGTTTCCAGGTTTCTGTCAGAATAGCTTGGGTGAATCAGAAGACATGTGTTTTTAGCTTTCACAGTTCCCAGCACTGTTTGGAGAATGCATGGTACTGCTCTGTGTAGCTGAAAGGAGTCAACCTCCTGAGGCAACAAGGGTGGAAAAGCATGTTGTCTGGAGTGCTTTTGAAAGGGCATGAAGAATAAAAATAGAAATGCTTTCTCTTCCCATACCTTGCCCCAAATATTTTTCTTTGTTTTGTTTTTAATTTTCTATAAATTATTTGACCCACTATAACCTATTAAGAAACTGCCATACATTGAAACCAGAGAGGCATAATATATAACACATCAAAAAAAGGATAAAGGAACTCTTGCTCAATTATCCACTTTATTATAATTACATCAATCCTGGAGTCCTTTTAGTGCTGTATCCTACAAGAACAGTTTTCTTTGAGTAGTTCTCTTTTATTTAGATCTAATTTCCCGTTAATAACATATTCTTTAACTCCCCCTGCTTTGCACTCAGGAGGCACCTGCTCCCGATTGTCTGCTGTGGGTTCCTAAGAGCATTAGAAATATTGTACATCTGCAAACATGAATAGAGAACAGGTGCAAACTGTGATGTTAAGCAGCTCCCAACAAGAGGAAAAATTCAGAAAGCCAAATGCCTGATTCATCAGGATTTTCCCAAGTGCCACTTGGATACCATGAGATTCTAAACTTGCATTATAGTGCATGACACTTGGAAGAAAATAAAACTATCACAACTGATCATGGAATTTCAATGTAATTAGGGGGTAATATGTTGTAAATATGACGTATACCTGCAAAAAGTACCATCTAGTCCAAAGTATATCTCAAATGCCCCATTTAAAAGGCCAACTTTTCCTCTTCTATTCAGGTGTTGTTAGCACTCTATCCCTCAAATTAATTTGCATCATTTTAAAAATATTCTTTCATTGTTAAAATAACAATTGTTTAAAACATGTTCATTTAACTATTAAAATATTCCCCCTGGACTTCTTTTTAGGTGGTTTTTGAGTGTATGTTAAATTTAACAAAGTAGAAACTCATATCACTTTCTGAACTTTTGTTTTGTGTAGGTTTAATATTTTCTTGATGTTATTTTTTTCATCTCTATTATTACCCACTACTCAATACCCCCAATCCAAATAAAATCCTTTGTATTGACTTTCTTATGAATATGTTATATATCCTGCCTATCCTCAGTAGACTGAAAACTCCATAAGTGTAGGTGCTGTTTGTATATGAGTGCCTAGCATGTTGGCTGTCACATAGTAGGAGCTTAATTATTTGTGGATTAATAAATTCCATAAGCATAAATATCCAAGATATGAATAAAACAAAGTAATAAAAGTTGTCATTTTAAAACTGCTTTGGAAGCTGTGCTGTTCTCCATTTGCTGAGTGAGATGTATTACTATTATCCATTTTCCACATCTACAGGTGAGCAGAGACACAATGGCTCATAAAGCTAAGAAATGATGTAGAAATCTATCTACTGACATTCCTCAATTGAGAAATGGTTAAAGAATTTGAACAGGCAATTTTCAGATGAAGAAATTAAGGCTATCTATAGTCATATGAAAATACTCTAAATCACTATTGATTAGATTAATGCGAATTAAAACAAATTAAAACTCTGAGGTACCACCTCACACTTATCCAATTGGTTAATATGACAAAAAAGAAAAATGATAAATGTTGGAGAAGATGTGGGAAAATCAGAACACTAATATATTTTTGGTGGAGTTGTGAACTGATCCAACCATTCTGGAGAGCAATTTGGAACTCTGTCCAAAGGACTATAAAACTGTGCATCATTTGATCCAGCAATACTACTTCTAGGTCAGTATCCCAAAGAGATCATGAAAATGGGGAATGGACCTACATGTACAAAAATATTTATAGCAGCTCTTTTTGTGGTGGCCAAGAATTGGAAATCAAAAGGATGCCTACCAATTTGGGAATGACTGAACAAGTTGTGGTATGTGAATATAATGGAATACTATTGTGCTATGAGAAACAATGAGCAGGCAGATTTCAGAAAAACCTGGAAAGGCTTATATGAACTGATGCTGAGTGAAGTGAGCAGAACCAGAAGAACATTGACGTGGTAACAGCAACATTGCGGAATGATCAACTTGAACAGGCTTAGCTTTTCTCAGCAATAGAATGATCTAAGACAATTCCAAAAGACTCATGATGTAAAATGCTATCCACATCTAGAGAAAGAATTATGGAGCCTAAATGCAGATCAAAGCATACTATTTTCTTTTTTTGTTGTTGTTTTTTTCCCTTTCTTGTGGTTTTTCCCTTTTGTTTTTATTCTTTCTTCTTTCACAACATGACTGATGTGGAAATATGTTTAATATAATCATACATGTATACTCTATACCAGATTCCTTGCATTTTGGGGAAGGGAAAAGGAATGGAGGGAGAAAAAATTTGGAACTCAAAATGTTAAAAAACTGTCTTTACATGTCATTGGAAAAAATTAAATAGTATTAAGCAGAAAAAGTAAATTAAAAAAAAAGAAAAATGAATATTTGGACTGACAGGCATAATTTTGGCTTTTCCACCAACTAGCTGTGCTGTACATATTTTGGGTTGAAAAATAGGCAGAATATTTATTTGTATTAAATACATACACACACACACATACACACACTTTATTTTTTTTCCACTGAAGCTCTATTCTGATTCCTACGGCATGGAGGTAAGTTTAGATTCTCAAATGTTATGCCAACCTAGTGAATGTTATTGGTGGTCCTATCAAGCTGGAAAATCTTCACATAGCTAATGAAAAGCTTTACATTTTAATTCACATGACCAGTCCAGCTAAATTCTGAAAGGCTGTATGTAGGATAATGAACTTTTGATACACAGCAATATTTTCATATCACCAACTGTCGGACATGTCGAACAATTGGCCACATGTGGCCCACAACACTCCCCAGTGTAACTTGAACTAGAATAAAATGTAATTGGTCAATACTTAACAAATTAAACAGAAATTCAATAAAACATAGATAATGTATTAAAAACTAAGCTGACAGTTATCCTTACGTGCAGATTAGTGGACCCCATTTCTATTGAGTTTGACACCATGACCTAATACATCATGAAGGGGATTGTGGAAGAGGAAACAACGGAAATGAAATTGTGCATGCACTAAGAATTCCAGTATACCTTGGTACAATAGTAGAAGATAAAGGGAGTTGTGAGATAAAACTATAAATGATGAAAGAAAGGTGGGTTTCCTATAAGAAAGGGAACTGAAAGGTTGTTCCTGGTAATTTATTTGTCTTTTGTCCTGACCAAGGCTGATAGTACATTCTTAGCAACTGGAACCTGAGGTAGGGTTGTCAGTATTCAGGACAGATTTGACCTGCTATTTCGCTGGTAGAACAAATTCCTGGGTGAAGAAATTTCCTCTCCCCTTTCAGGTCAGCAATTCCTCTGAAACTGACAGGTTTGTTTTTTTTTTTTAAGTGGCATCAAAAACACCAGGCTAAATCTTATAACAATGGTTTCCATTCAGATTTTATTTTTTTAATTGATTAATTTATTTTTAGTTTTCAACTTTCACTTCCACAAGATTTTGGATTCCAAATTTTCTCCCCATCTTATCCCTCTCCCACACCCCAAGAAGGCATGCATTCTGAATACCACTTCCTGTAATGTGACCTCCCTTCTGTCTCTCCCCACCCCTTCTCTTATCCCCTTTCCCTTCAATTTTCCTATAGGGCAGGATAGATTTCTATACTCTATATCCTGTATATCATATTTCCCAGTTGCATGCACTTATTTTTAAAATGTTGTGTTCCAAATTTTCTCCCTTCCTCCATCCCTCCCTCTCCTCACTGAGAAGGCAACCAACTCGAAATGGTCATACATGTACGATAATGCAAAACACTTGCATAGTAGTCATGTTGTGAAAATATGAGTATATTTCCCTTCATCCTATGCCACCCCCCATTTATTCTATTCTTTCTTTTGACCCTGTGCCTCCCTAGAAGTGTTTGCTTCTGAATACCCTTTCCCCCAATCTACCCTCCCTCTTTCATCCCCCTGCTCTCTTGTTCACCTCCCCCCCCCCATTTTCCTGTGGGGTAAGATAGATTTCCATACCCAATTCAGTGTGTATGTTATTCCCTCCTTAAGCCAAGTCCTATGAGAATAAAATTCACTCATTCCCTCTCACCTTCCCCCACTTCCTTTCCACTGTAAAAGCCTTTTCTTGTCTGTTTTATGTGAGATAATTTGCCACATTCTACTTCTCCCTTTCTCCTTCTCCCAGCATAATCCTCTCTCACCCCATAATTTTATTCTCCAGATATCACCCCTTCATCTTCAACTCACCCTGTGCCATCTATCTATCTATCTATCTATCTATCTATCTATCTATCTATCTATCTATCTATCTATCTATCTATCTATTATCTATCTATCCATATAATTTTTCCCTCCAACTGCTCTAATACTGACAAAGGACTCATGAGTTACAAACATTATCTTTCCATGTAGGAATGTAAACAGTTCAACCTTAATAAGCCCCTTATGATTTCTCTTTCCTGTTTACCTCCTCATGCTTCTCTTGAGTCTTGTATTTGAAAGTCAAATTTTCTATTTAGCTCTGGTCTTTTCATCAAGAATGCTTGAAAGTCCTCTATTTCACTGAATATCCATTTTTTCCCCTGAAGGATTATACTCAGTTTTGTTGGGTAGGAGATTCTTGGTTGTAATTCTTTCTCCTTTGCCCTCTGGAATATTATATTCCAAGCCCTATGGTCCCTTAATGTAGAATCTGGTAAATCTTGTGTTATCCTGATTGCATTTCCAAAACACTTGAATTGTTTCTTTCTGGCTGCTTGTAATATTCTTGTCCTTGACCTGAGAACTCTGGAATTTGGTTACCATATTCCCAGGAGTTTTCCTTTGGGGATCTCTTTCAGGAGGTGATTGGTAGATTCTTTCCATTTCTATTTTGCCCTCTGGTTCTAAAATATCAGAGCAGTTTTCCTTGATAATTTCTTGAAAGATGATGTCTAGGTTCTTTTTTTGATGATGGCTTTCAGACAGTCCAATAATTTTTAAATTATCTCTCCTGTATCTATTTCCCAGGTCAGTTGTTTTTCCAATGAAATATTTCACATTGTTTTCTATTTTTTAATTCTTTTGAATTTGTTTTACAATGTCTTGATTTCTCATAAAGTCACTAGCTTCCAATTGCTCCATTCTAATTTTTAAGGAAGTGGCTTTTTTTAGTGAGCTTTAGGACTTCCTTTTCCATTTGGCCAATTTTGGTTTTTAAGGCATTCTCCTCATTGGCTTTTTGACCTCTTTTGTCATTGGGTTAGGCTATATTTTAAGGTGTTATTTTCTTCAGTATTTTTTGGGTCTCCTTTTCCAAGCTATTGACCTGTTTTTCATGATTTTCTTGTATTACTCTCGTTTCTCTTCCCAGTTTTTCCTCTACTTCTGTTACTTGCTTCTCAAAATCCTTTTTGAGCTCTTCCATGGCCTGGGATCAATCCATATTTTTCTTGGAGGCTTTGGATATGGACTTTGACTTTCTTGTCTTCTTCTGGTTGTACGTTTTGATATTCTTTGTTACCAAAGAAAGATTCTATGCTCTCACTTTTTTTGGACCTTTATTATTCATGATCCCAGCCAATTACTTGAGTTTTTAACTCTTTGTTAAAGTAAGGATCTACTTCCAGTGTGGAGAATGTACTATCCCAGGCTTCAAGGGTTTTGTGCAGCTGTTTTCAGAGATACTTCTAGGGACTTGTAAATTTTCAGTTCTTGCAAGGTGGTATGATCAAGGGCAAGGTGTTTATTCCTTTCCTGGTCTGTGCTCTGGTCTGTGAGTGACCACAAGCACTCTTTTCTGCCTTTGAAATGTGAGAAGGATTTTTTTTCACCACCACTACAAGCTTCACCATGCCAGCCCTCCTCCTTGCCCCATGACCAACACCCAGAACTGTGACCTAGATCCAAGCAGGGCAAAGCAAGGGAATCCTGCCTCAGCACGAGCAAAGAGATTCCTGTAATCTCCCTGTGATCAGCCACTCGATTCCCCCTCAGTCTGTGGGCCAGAAGCTCAGGAAGCAGCTGCCACCCTGAGGCCATGCTTTGGGACTGGGGCTGGGTCCAACCTTCTCTGTCACCTCAGTCTTATACTTTTCCTACTGACCTTCTAAGTTGTTTTTGGCATTCATGGTTGAGAAGTCTGGAAACCACCCCAACTGCCAGTGATTCAGCCCTCTGAGGGCTGCTCCAGGTTCACTGAGGCCTGTTTTGCCTGTGTGCCCATGCCAAACTGCGTTCCTCTCCCTGCCCAGCATGATATACTTTTTGATCAACCATTCAGGTTGTCTCAAGCTGGAAATTTGTTTCACTCTCTTTTTATGGGTTCTGCTGCTATAGAATTTGTTTAGAGCCATTTTTTACAGATATTTGGAAGGGTTTGGGGGGAAGAGCTCAAGCAAATTGCTGCTTTTACTCTGTCATCTTGGCTCCATCCCCTAACTGATAGTTTTAATGACTTGTCCAGGGCCCCGAGAGTATAATTGACTTGTCTGGGGTCATGCAGCCAGAGGTAAGACTTAAATTCAGATCTTCTGGCCTCTGCTTCCAACTTTCTATTTAAAGGAGACTTTTGAATCACTCATTAAGCATTTATTAGGCATCTAATGTATGTCAAGTCCTGTGTTAGATTCTGAGAAGAATATGAATTTCTGATAAGACATGTTTCCTACCCTCATGGAATCTGTGATCTTTTAGGAGGATAAGATGCAAATATAGAAGCTTGTAATATACAATGATATATCATTAAAATTATAATATTACACAAATAATTATTGTGGAGATCCATCCAGAGAAAGAAAGATGGACTGTGTTAGACTTATTAACAAAGGAAATCTACTTGTTATCACTCAAGGAATCAGTCACATGTAGCAACATGAAAAGGGAACCTGCAAAGACTGCTATGCATTAATCATTTGTTTGCTGTTATTACATTTGACTTGCTCTCATATAAATCTGTCTCCTCTTTTCCTGGGAATTATGACAAAGCTAGTTATGTACAGTTTATTCAGTCTCTACCCCAGTCCAGGCCATTAGCCTATCCCCTAGAATCTACTCTAAGCTATCTTTTGGAAAATACCAAGCATTAATTACTTCAACAACTCTTCGGCCCATCCAAGTTGGTTTACTCACTATTACCCTTGAAAAGAATCAAGATTCTGTTCTCTGATCTTGGACTTTTAACTATTCATCCTACCTAACATGCTTTCATTTGCAAATTTCCAAAGCCTAGCCATGATTCATGACAAATCTCATTCACTGCCTTTTATAAGAAACCTTCTCTAACCATTCCATTCACAGTGGTGCTTTTCTTCTTTGAATTCTAAACATATTTATTGCCTGTAGCTTCCTTTGTTATTGAATCACGTATGATCTAAACAGGCATTGAGGTGCAAAGGAAATCTTTCTGTGTCTGGAGTCAAAGCTTATTATGGCATTTTTTTTTACATTAGTGAACCTGGACAATGAACTTCACCTGTATGGACCTTAGTATTTTTATTTGTAAAACACGGGCTTTACCACACATGGCTTCCTATGATGATATTTTATGTCTATTTGTTTTCTATAAAATTATCTTATGGCTACTTACTTAATGTCTACTCTTACACAAGTAGATCATAAAATCCTTGAGGACAAAGAATATATATATATATATATATATATATATATATATATTTGTCCTTGCTGTTGTTGTTTTGTTTGTTTGTTTGTTTGTTTTGGCAAACCTTTTTTGCAAACCTCTCCTCACTCTACCATTTAACCTGGAGCCTTGTACAAGATATGGGTTCAATAAAAATCAACAAATCTAACTCAACTCTCCAGCACTGATGATGTAACACCTCTAGAGCTTAAAAGCATATCAATGAGGAGGGGGAAAAACTTTGTTGCTATTATTGTATCCAATCCAATAAAGATAATGAATAAGGAAAAAGTGGACTCAGGATTTTTGTTGCCTTTGCTAGGATGCACTCCTTAAAAGAAGAGAGAGAGAGAGAGAGAGAGAGAGAGAGAGAGAGAGAGAGAGAGAGAGAGAGAGAGGATTTGCAGTGAGAAGACCTGAGTTTGAATTAACTTTTTATCACTGTGTGACCTTGTGCAAATTCCATGGCCTCTCTCCAACCTGATTTCTTTGTCTGTAAAACAAAAGACCAGGACTACATGTCTTAGAATGTACGTCTCCTCGTCTGAAAAAGAAAATATCAGGACTACAAGTCTTAGAATGTGCAGAGTCATTTTGAACTCATGCATATGTGATCAATGGATCATTATCAGTTTTCAAGATCTCAAGTGTCCTATCACAGATATCTTTCCTTGGCCCTCTTCAATTCTTGAATTCTTGCCCAATTTTTTGAATCAACTCATAGTCTATCAACTTCTTAAAGACTTGCTTAATATATCTACAACTTTAATGACTTTTCCCTACAAATCTGGCAAGTGTTTGTCATGTAGTCATTTAACATTATAGTTATTTGGGTTAATACAGTATCCGACACCTAGACTGTAAGTTCCATAAGGAAAGGAACCGTGTCTTACTTTAACTTTGTATCTCAACAAAGTGTTTTATATACAGTAGATGTTACATAAGTGTTATATTTGTTTCTTGCTTGTTTCTCTTATTTGCTCCCTCATTTTAAGAATTGAAAACATATTAGGTAACTGACTAGACATCTTTGCCACTGATGGTATTTTTTCCTTACCCCTTCAGCAAAGTCATGTCTCTTTAAATAATGCAAACCATCAAATCTCAGAAGAATAGAAGTGCTACAAACTCACAGATGTCAGGGGCCATCTCAGTGTTCCCAGACTTTCATTTGTGTGTTGTTTTGAAGACCATGAAGGTCAACTTCTTTTCTCTATTATTATTTAAAATCTTTGTAGGAGAAAAGCAAATTCTCTGTTCAGAATGTTCTGAATTTTAACATGCTTAGGAAAACTGCAGGATGAAGTGATATGGAAAAAGTTAAATTTAAAAGAAGATGCCATTTTTTTTGGTGAGGTTAGGAATATATTTATTTTACTAACTTGCTCTTCACATGGCCAAAAAATAACAGTGGATTTTTTAAAGGTGAGTGCCTCACTTTAAAACATATTTTCATTTAAAATTTGAGGCATAGATGATTTTCTTCATAGGAAAATTGGACCTATCCCTCTCGTTTTTCTTCTTTCTTTTATCCTAGTAGCTGAGCTGGGAAATATGATAATAGGATTTCAGAATTGGAAGAAACCTTAGAGGTTATTTACCTTCAAGCAAAAAAACCAAAAATCAAATCCATCTAAAATATTCCAGAAAATGGTTACCTAAGTACAATTTAGTTCAATTCAATATACAATTCAATATTTTCTAAGCACCTTGGTTGATTGCTTGTTGTCCTTTGTTCTCAGATCAATAAATGCAGTGCTGCACACCAGATCTCTGAAAGCTGCTCACTCCTTTTCTGCTCCACTATTGCTAACCATATGTTGGCTCAGCTTTCTCTCCAAGTTAGCAGCAAACTATTCCTGCTTGAAGAAGTGATCTAATCTGTTGACATTAAGTCTTTTGGTAATTGTCTTGCCTTGGAGCTGCCACTTTCATTAGATGTTCATAATTAGCTTTGAGAGGATAAGTCTATGATCAGTCCAGCACTCAGTTCCACACATCACCTTTACCACTCTCATATCCTGTCTCTTCTCCTTACAGTGACATAGTCTAATAAATGCCAATGTTTGCTGCAAGGGTGCATCTATGAAGTTTTATTGCATTTAGGTAAACAAAAGACGATGTTGGTGATGACGTCATGAGATGCACAAGTCTCCAGTAGTAAGTGACTAACAACAAAACAAAACAAAACAAAACTTTCTTCTCTTCCCTCTTGTGTATTCTTGTATACTGAACTTGTTCCTAGTTACAACAAGGACTTGCTTTCCCACAACTTAGCAGTGAGAAGACTGGCAAAGATATTTTGGTATATCAAATAGTAATTATAACTCATTTACAGGTACTTTAAGATTCACTGTATACTTTCTTTCCAAAAACCCAGTGAATAAAGTAATAAAAACATTATTGTCCCCATTTCACAGAGAAGACTGACTCTCTGAGAGTTTAATTACTTATCCATAGTCACACAGCAAATAAATTTACCCTAAGTGTTCTGAGTCCAAGTTCATTACTTTTTCTACAATGATGTAAATGATGCCTCTCAATCAGCAATACTATGTATACAACATCTCGCTGGCCCATTCATTGAGGTTAGTTTATTTGTGGAGCCAAAAATATATTTGGTATAAATGATGGTCATGTCTTCAGGGCCCTTTGATACAAATGCTCATCACATATCAAGTACCCAAAAGATAGACATATGCCACATGATACTACATCAGGAAACTCACGTTAGCTGAGAATTATAAAAAAGGGCCAAAGTGGGCATCTTGCAGACAAATTTCTCCTGATTCCTAAAGGGCATAGACTTTAATCAACTTTGATATCTGTCTGAGGTCTGATAATACCATAAATAACATATTTTAAAATGCCTGTTAATCTATTCCCCTCTATATACAAAACAATCATGGGTACACAGAAAAAAAAAGAAAACAGATGGAAATTAAAGAAAGTCAATTCTGATTGGGACTCTGAAAGAGGTAATGGTCATGATTGAATAAAAAAGAATTTGAAAGTAGGGAAAGAGTAAAGTCCACTCAAAACTCTGCATTCTTTGCAATATACCATTCTTCTTTCACAAACAAATAAATGCCAAAATAAGAAAAACAGGGTAGAGAAGACAAGCACATTAGATTGGGCAGATTGAAATAAATGTGGGAAATGTTTTGAAATATGATGCTGATGAATAAATGAATGAATGAATGAGTACTTGTTGGTGGAATAGGAATGATAGATGTGTGTGTGTGTGTGTGTGTGTGTGTGTGTGTGTGTGAACAGACACAAAAGGAGGGAGGAAAGTGATAGAATTGAAAGACTAGACAGCAGAATTTGGATTTTCTACAATTCAGCCATTGCACAATAATCTTCATCAATAGTAGGTTAAAAGAGAAATTTGCCTTTACCAGCACCTATCCTCCCTCCAACCAGAAGTCTTCCCAACCATGAAAATTTAGAAGACAAGGATGTCACTTTTTAGCTCTAATAAAACCTTTGCTTCACATCTAAGAAGGAAAAAATGGACTTAGCAATTAAGTTATGAGGTCATTGTTAATGCCTTTAACAATTTTTCTTACAGATTTTTCAAGAATCAATGTCTTATTTCCTATTTATATCTTCTTCTTTTTGATGATATTCTTGCTTTCTCAATATGACTTCTCATGATCTTTTACATTTGTTATGTCTCTGAGAAGATGAAATTTAAAACAAAAATGTTCAAAAGTTCCTATTATCATGGAAAGTTTTATAAAGCCAGGTTTTTTTAAGGGAAGCATAGCTCCTATCTTTCTGAACAAAAGGAGAAGTCTATGGAGGAACAATTAAATAACACCATCATTCATATTTTCTTGCATATTTTGATATCATTGGAGATACAGTTTTTCTCCTTTTGAGAATATTCCTCACTAACATCCTTGGAATATATATTCTAAGACCTAGTTTAAATTTCTTTGCTTTTTCAGAGACAGTTTGTAAAACAAGTGAACTGCCACAGTTGGAAGGTTATGTTCAGGTGAGTCTTTATATTTACATGATCAGTCTGCCTTTAGCCATAGCTACCCTTATAAATATCTCATAAAAGTGGGGCAAAATAATTGCTCTTTAAAAAGAGTTGTGTGGTTCACATGTGACTCTGGAATTTCTCATTGTCTCAAGTGAAGTGTTTGAACTTTTGAGGTAATCATAATTATGATCAAGCCACTGTCCTGTACATCCTGTAACAAGAATCACAAAGCAAGTAGCAAGGTCTTAATAAAGACAGATTAGTAAAGTAATAAACAAGAGAAAATGTCACAAAAGTCCCATGGCAATGGAGAAAGAACGTTTCCAATGAAACTCATAGCCTGGATTTTAGGGCTCTGTCTCCTAATAACGGATATACTTAACTACAGTTCCACTTGGTCCCCACAACTGTCTTTCCCCACTGCCTAATAGGCCACCATGTGTTACAATACAATAAGAATTCATGAAGAACCTACTATGTGCCTGGCACTGCCTTAAGTTCTGGAGACACAAATAAAAAAAAATAAAGAAAGCCCATGCCCTTGAAGAGCTTACAATCTAATCAGGGGAGACAACACAGAGAAGGAAGCTGGAAAAGATGTGTAGGAATAAAGGGCATATCTTGTTCTGTGGAGTTGAAACCAAGCAGAGCTGTGGACAGAAAGTGGAGTGGGCTGCCAAGTCCAGGTCTGCCTTTTATAAAGGGAAAATGTTGAGTGGAATTTAGTGGTCTACCTTCTAGACCTCTCATTAAAGGGGAGAGGAGGCTGAGGGATGTGGAAAGACGTTCAATAGCTAAGGCTCAGCTGGCTATTAAGCTTCTTCATCTAAGTTACATATATGTGTGTGTAAATAAATACGCCATATGTATGTGTGTACATATGTATTTATATGTACATACACACACACACACACACACACACTTCAGTAGATAGAAAGTTAGGACTGCAATCAGGAAGACTCATCTTCCTGAGTTCAAATCCAGCCTCAGGCACTCAATAGCTATGTGACCCTGGGCAGGTCACTTAACCCTCTTTGCCTCAACTTCCTCATCTCTAAAATAACCTGAAGAAGGAAATTGCAAACCACTCCAATATTTCTGCCAAGAAAACCCCAAATAGGGTCACAAAGAGTCAGACATGACTGAAAAACGACTGAAGAGCAATATATGTAGATACATATGTGTGTATACATGTATACAAGTTCATGATATGTTTATATGCGTGTTAATGTTCATGACAAGCATTAAGTAAATGTACTAACTGTAGTTTATATACCAACATTTGTTGCAGAGGATGGAGTAGATAAATTTTGTAAGGAGATCACTGCTACCAAGATGGCTGCCTGAATGAGTGTGTGTGTGCATGTGTGTGTGTATGTGTAATCTCACTTGATCCCACCATTTCTGCTTGCTATTATCTTATATATTTTTTCTTTGCAGCAAAATTTGATGAAATTATATATACTTAATGCCTGCATGTCCTCTCTTCTCATTGTAAATCCTCTATAGTCTGGCTTCCAACTTCATCATTCAATGGAAACTGTTCTCTCACAAGTTACTAATGATCTCTTAATTGCCAATTCTAATGACTTTTCCCTGAAAACCTTATCTTTCTTCACCTCTCTGTAGCATTTGATCTATTGCTCACTTTCTCCTAAATGTCCTCACCTACTTTAGTAATTTAGTAATTTTGAGTTTTAGTGATAAAAGATCTTTCCTGGTTCTCATGTTTGACCACTTCTCAGTCACCTTTACTGATTCTTCATGAATGTCATGCCCAATAATTGTTTGCATACAACCCCTCCAAAGCTCTGTCCTGTGCCCTCTTCTACTTTTCTTCTATACTACTTTATTTGGTAATCTCATTAGTTTCTGTAGATTCAATTATCATCTCTATACAAATGATCTCTATACCTATTCTTAGTTGTTCTCTGGAGCTACAGTCCCACATTACATTTTTTTTAACATACCTCTTTAAGATATGGGATGTCTCAATCTCACCAATTTTCATTTTCCCAAAAGCTCCTTTCTTCTTAAGATCCTTGTTACTACCAAGCGCGTCCCCATCTTCCCAGTAACCTGGGCTCACAACCTCAGTGTCATATTCTGTCCTAATCAACTCTCCATTCTCACTCATCTCACATATCTAATCTGTTGCCAAATCTTGTCCTTTATCCTTTCACAACATCCTTTGCATATGTCCCCTTCTTTCTACTCACTCAACCATAATCTTAGTTCAGGCCCAATCACCTCTTCCTTTTGAATTGTTTTCTTTGTCTCAAGTCTCACCCCACTTCAATCCATCCTTCATTCAGTCACTTAATGATTTCCATACAGTTTAGGTCTGACCCTGTCACCTTCATTCTTAATGAAATCCAATGGTTCTTTATTGACTCTAGGCTAAAAAAAAAGTCTTCTTTTAGTAATTTAAATTGCTTTGTAACTTGGCCCCTTCCAACTTTTCAATTTTTTTCAAACTTTATTTCTCCCTCCCCAACATACTCTGCAGTCCATCTACAGTAACCTTGCTGTTCTTTAAACACACAGTATAGCTCCATTCTCTATGTCTTTGAACTGGTGGTCTCTCATGTTTGCAATGTTCTCTTTCCTTGACCACTGCATCTTACTTTCTCTGGCTTCCTTCAAGACTCAGATAACTTCCCATAATCTGAAGAACCCCCTGTTAATAGCCTGCCCCACTAGTACCTTACCTTTGATATTATTCTCCATCTACTTTGTATATATCATACATGTGGCAAGTTATTCTGTAAGGATAACACTGTCTTTTTGATATTTTTATATCCCGAATGTTTAGCATAGTCTCTGTCATATAGTGGGCCCTTAATAAACACTTGTTGACTCAGTTTACTGCGAGAGCTATCTTTGATTGCTGGAACTTTTTCAAAAGCAGTGTTAACTCTTCTTTGTAAAGATGACACATTCATATCTTCTGTTAGTCAGGCCCACAGTCACTTGGCCAACTCAGAAAAGGGCCCCTCAGATCCATTTTTTTTCCCTAAAAATACTGCCTTCTATGAGCTCAGTGGAAATTTCACAATATTCTTTGCATTTTTCTTTTGGTTGGGACAAGTAAATCTCATCATCTTAGTGGAAGCTAGCTTGAGAAACATGCAAATTACCCTGAAGCTGCCCCAAGATTTAAGGATTCTGAAGGGGGTGGGACAGAGCTGACAGCTGCTGTCCTAAATTTCCTTTTCACACCCAGGTTGCTATTCTTTTTAATAGAACAAAGTGGAAAATCACCTCCTCCTGATAAAAGGAAACTGGTTGAGGGAAACGTTTTTCTCAGCATAAAGATGCAACAACGTGCATTGTTCATTCTCTTTCTTCTTCTGCCACCTGGGAAAGAAAAGAGAGGAGCCAGAAAGAAGAGCAGTTATCTTTTAGATGATCTGGAGTGCTAGAAAGTCAAACTAAGCCCATTCCTTTAATCAGTACTGACAGCTTAAGCAATACATTGCCTGCTGCTGACAGCTGGGTAGGAAAAAAAAAACCACACCAGATGCCTTTTGATGCCAAACAAGCCTAAAACTTAGTGAGCCAATATATTAGGGGCCTAGATTCTTAGCAATTGACAACAGGACACCAGAATGCAAGGACAAGGATGGATATGAATAGCTTCACGTGATCTTTGCTTAAGCCATGTCCATTGCTAAGCCACCATCCAAAGACACGGAGAAAAGACAAGAAAATTAGAGATGAAGGAATTTCAGATATGGTATAAATAGGAGCACCCATTTAGTTGCTGTATCTGCTTGAAGCAGTTGACTTGTATTCTTTGCTTTCTTCTGGGCCAAAGACAGTTGCTAGTAACGGTGCCACTGATGAGAATTAGCACCACACTAAGTTACTCAGAATTATGTCCAAGTGTTCTGGCTTTGAATGGTCTTACTCTTACACCTACCCTCTGATTATCAAGAAATAACAAGTACAGAAGAAGCAATGTCTTCTAAAAGTGAAGACCACATAGAGTCTAACTCCAGAAGAAAATTCTGCAAAAAATAATGTTCTAAACAGAGTGTAGAGTTAAAACCAGATATACAATAAACTCTATTACAGTAGGATTAGTGAGAAAGGTATGAAATTGTACCTAATTTATTTTTAGAGTCATTCTATAATATTTATTGCTATAATTATACAGTGAAACACTATAATGTCTACTAATAGCTCTTTTAATACAAGGTTATACTTTCTGATAAAAATTGAAAAGCTCTGAAAAATTAATTATGTTACTTTGAATCACTGGTAAAGCACAAGCCTTGTGGTTCACAGGATGGCATGGATCCCTGGTCTTGGCACCAGGTAAGTGCTTAGTGAATGTTGGTGGAACTAAATTGATTTCAATGAATCAAGGCATATACTGCCACCAAGTGGCAACATAATCTGTCAGGAAAAAGTATCTGCAGAAAAGCAAACATGGCAGTTACCTAGACTGTACTTTGTACTTTATCATAATCAGTTATTTGTACATGGCTTATCATCAATGTCATGGACTAAATCTATTTAGTACTACCATTATTATATCAAACATCAAGTTCTAAATTCCCAGAGGGTCTCCTAGACATAAATTAATCCAAGCTCATGTCTTTTTTTTTGTAGGTTTCTTATATGTTATATAGAAGCATAGATTTGAATTGAATTCTGAAGAATCATATTTAATTGGCAAGTTAGAGAAATCATAACTGGTGTTATTACTTCTATAGAATATTGATGTTCAAGAACCTGGATTTACAGCACACAAAAATAGAATGGCAGCTTTTTTTTTAATATAATTTTTCCCAGAAGCTACCATTTCCGATGGTAATTAGCTAAAATAAAATATTGCTGTTTAATATACATGTATATGGATAAATTAGTTTTTATTAGCTCAATTTTCAAAAATCACTTTCCAATGGTTTAATATATTCTTAGATTTATTGTAATTATAACTTTTAGGATTAAAAACTAATAGAATTTTATATCTTATGTACCTCATTTATTAATAACATCATCAACAAAGCCTTCTCTTAGATTTGCTAACTACCGGTGTTCATTTTTAGTTTTTGAAAGGCCAAAATCTTAGAGCAAACAAACATTGATCATGATTTAAGATATGAGAAGAAGTCTTGGTCGAGTGGAAAGAGCCAAAGTTTCAGGCCCATGAGGCCTGTACTAACATACTATGTGACCTACAGCAATTCCTATAATTGCTTGCTCCATTGCTCTATGCTACATGTTTTTCATTCAGAAAAAAAGCAGCAGTTCAATAAATAAATGTTCATCTGTTCTGTGGTCGCAGTTTGTAGATGCATCACACACTGGAATGGATCCCAGAGTGCAAGATTTACTCCTTTCAGCCACCTGAATGACTGACTCTAGTTAGTTTAATAAACTCTGTATGTAGTGTGTAGTATCAACCATGAAGGCAGCAAAAACTCTTACATTCACTGGGAATGGGGGAAGGAGTACAGCCTTTCTTGATCACAGAGCTATCGCCATGGTTTATAGAGAAGTACTCAAGCAACTGAGTACTCTCTTTTTTCAAAAGTCATGAAACACTTCTAGAATTGTACTAAGGGGGCCACAAATGTCATCCTCCAACAGAATGTTTAAATATCCATAATTTTCTTTATCTCTGCTGAGATTTATCTCTGCCTTCTGCTCTCGGAATAAAAGTAGACTGGAAGTTTCCAGATATTGTCTTTTCTCCTTCCAGAAAGCAATTCCTACTCCTTACTCACCTCTTTCAACTCTGCTCATGTAAAAAATCTTTCTCTACACATGTGAGGGAGATAGGAGATAGGAAGGAATGTGGAAAGGTGACTCAACAGCTCAGCCTTGCTCCAAAAAGTAAATGGTGCATTGACTCATTAAAAGCTTTAAAGGTAAAACCCAGATACAATTTAATTATCCTTTTGAGGGAAAATTTATCAAAATTAATAGTGAATCAAAATGCAGACACATTCTCATTTGGATCAGCCTACACCCAGGAGAAGGCATAACAGCCTTCAATCGGAATTCAAAATTTGGTCCTTTTTGTATCTCCGCATACCACAAACCATTCATCTGCACTATCTCATGCAGTGAGCAAGTAAGAACAAATATAATTCAGAATCAATTTGGATTAATGAGATTTTAATGTGGGCGGCAAAAATTCAAACTACTTGACGGAAATTATGAAGGCAATTTTAAAGATCAAAAAATGTTGGAACAGGTAATCACCTCTCTGGAAGACAGGTAGAGAATATGAAAAGGAGGAGGAAAATGTATAAAGATTTTGTTTCCCTGAAACTCAGGCTATCAGTTTCAGCCTTTTGTTCATTCTAACATCAGGTGGCATCTACATGTTTGTTCCCTCCTTTGGTCTTGCTAGCCAGTGGTAGGGATGGTTACTGACATTGTCCCAGCACCTGCCACCCTGGTGACAGCATCGACAGTTACCTGATACTTCCTCTACCTCCTGTATCTCCTTCTCTGTCAGTTGCATTTCCTGATTTTTGTCTTTAATTTTTTTTAATTACCTACTCCACTGCCCCAAACAAGGCATCTTAATCTCTCATAATAGCAAGCACAAGAGATTCCATTTTGACCTGTGAAAAATGAAATCCTATCATGTCAAAGAGATACCACAAATGTTGATACATTGGAAGGCAATTGTGCTTCAACTCCTGTGATCTAGGCTGACACAATTATTCAATTCCTCAGTATTTTTCCTTTTTTTTCTGATTTTTTTTTTCTGTAGTAGGTGGTGAGAACAAATATGTAATTATGATTCCTGGAAAGGCTTCATTAAAAACACATACGTTCAAATTGGGCATGCCATTTCTAAAAGATTCCTCAGCTTTGCCTCACCACTTTATTGCAATGTTTGACAATGTGCAAACAATTCAGTGACTTTAAAGGAATTTGATACCCTTTAAGCCCAAAAAATATATTGTGATTTTGTTAGTCAATTCAGTGAAGGAGAAAAGTGAGAAACACGTTTTTTCCAGTGAACTTAGCCCAGGTGAATTTCCAGAGAAATTTCAGTTCTAAAAAAAAATCTCACTGGTTGCTCAGATTTATACCTCTATTCACGAGCAATGTGATGATAATACTATCACCTTTGATTCACAATCAATGTGATGAATTATCCTGGGCAATTTAATCTAGCATATGAAATAATTAAAATTACATATTATATTTAAACTTCAGTAAAATTATTAATGGAGTGATTACTTTGCTGTAATTTTCATAACTTAAGTACTCTATTTAGAAAACTGAATGAGCAGCATTGGTTTGCCCTTTGTATGTAACCATCCTGGGGAGCTTTTAATAGCCAATTAATATTTAGCTTTTGAGGCAACCAGTAAAGAATACTCTACCCTGATATAATTAAGCAATAATCATTACTCAGGTTTAATTCTTTTTTCTACTTGTTCAGCATTAATTGTCTAAGAAATATATAATGAAATGTCTGATTTTGAAGGCATTATAATTAGGGGTGAGAATGGGAGGCCAAAATCTAAAAGCAATAAAATTAAAATAAAATAAAACAAATTGACTCATGGGCTAAAAATCCTTACAATTTCTTCAGCAGGAAGTGATCTCACCTTTCTCAAATGTTTCAATTCCCTGTGGTTTTGTCTCCTACATATATAATTTTTAACATGTATTCTATTTATATTTGCATGTATCTTCTTCCCTGCAACTCAATTAAATTAATAAATGCATACTGAAAATTTCAAACTACTATAATAGTCCTACACACTAGAATTTTGTGGGGGAGTGCGATGGCTGTGATTGGTATGGGGAACTATGAATGAGGACACTCTCTTTATAATGAGGAATCAGCATCACATCAGCATAGTGTTCTTCATTTTATAGACCTATAAAGCTGCCAGAGGTGCTGAGAATGATTTGCCCAGGATTACACAGCCAACATGCTTCAGAGCCAGAATTTAACTACAATCTCTTGACTCCGAGGCTATCTACTGTTACGTTGTCTTTGTCAATGAGGACTCAAATACAAAACAAACAAACAACAACAACAACAAAATAAACTAAATTTTAAAAAAAACTAAACAGTTCTTGTATTAAAACTTGGATACTTGGATTCTCTGTAGGTTGGAGGGGAGAGACATAAAGTGAAAAGTGTAGTACATGTTATACAATGAGTAATTTCATTTAAAGATTTTTTTTGTCACTAAATTTGTTCAATTCAACCACTATAGGTCTTGGAATCTGAAACAATGATTGTTTGTTTCACAGAAAGTTTACTTGTGGATTCTTTCAAATGACACTGTGTTTTCTGTTTCCAAAGTTCTTTAGAGTTTTCTTGTGTTATTTCTTGAAGAATGACTTTCTTCTTTCTTCTCCTTCTCCTCCTCCTCCACTTCCTTTACATCCTCCTCCTCCTCCTCCTCCTCCTTCTCCTCCTTCCTCTTCTTTTACTTTTCATTTTCTTCTGGGAGCACTATGATCCTTTTTTCCCTTTTTTCTTTCTTTTTTTTTTTTTAGGGCTAGGCAATGGGGTTAAGTGACTTGCCCAGGGTCACAAAGCTAGTAAGTGTTATGTGTCTGAGGTCAGATTTGAACTCAGGTCCTCCTGAACCCAGGGCCGGTGCTCTACCACCTAGCTGCCCCCACTATGATCCTTAAACTATAACTATGGACCCTACTTTTTAGATCAATATGCTTTGCTTGTATAAAAATTATGCGTCCTTTAACTTTATTCCATTTTTCTTCTCTTCCTCCAGATTAGACTTCAGTATATTTGTATTCTCTAGAAAAAAGAGATTAATGAGAAATGTGTTCTTTCCTTCACATCTTTTGTGAGACTCAGCACCATGGATTCTAGTTTTGCCGTTATTCCATTCTTTTTTTCCAATTATTTCTGCTATCCAGGATATAAATTCTGCTTTAGTGGCTCTCATTTCTCTCTTGAATCATTCAGATACATTTTGCTGTGATTAATACTTTCTTGGTACCTACAGAATCCTCTGCCTCATCAAATCTTAGTTCAATTTGCTTTGTCACACAGAATTTATTTAGAAATGTTTGGATTGGTTTAGAATTTGCATTAACCGTATTACCTTCTGTTTTAATACGTTCCCTTTCCTCTTGATTTATCTACTTGATCTAAAAGTGCTTAAGTATGTATTTAATCAAATTTTTAGGCTTGAGTTATTTGGTAATTTCAATCTTTTTTGCCTTGTATTTGGTCTCTTCCTTTTTTCATGGAAGATCCCCTCAGAGCTGGACTTCATTGTTATCTCGCTGGTTTCAGGCTCTGCCCCAAATGAATTCTGAGGAAATAGAACTAGACCCAGATAGATGTCTGTCCTCTTTTCTTAAGACATGATGAACTCTCCCTTTCACACTAATGAATGTGTTGCCAATTTTTCCATAGTACCATTAATTCTTTAGTTCTCTTCTTAGAATTATTATGCTATGCTGCCTCCCCAGACAGAAGAAGCCTGAGATTTTCTATACCAGGAGTAGGTCAAGTTGAGTTCTGCTGTTTGTTGTCATAGAATTGTGATGTGAGGTCAGGGCCATAGTGTGCTAGAAAGACCACAGCATCAGCAATGAAATTGTTGAATGAATCCCAGAGCACAAGCCCATGGGAATAGTTGTTCTACTCTGTCAGAATATGGAGGCTAAAAGGAGTGGCATACTGAGTGAGTTAGGGATGAATGATTTGCCTTTTTTGATGGTATCTCATCAGTTTATTACTTCATTAGAATGAATCGCTTCTTGTCTTCTGGACACAGCTGAAATTACTTCTGCATAACTTTTTTTTGGGGGGGGGGCAAAGGTGGGATGAGTTTTGAAATGTCAGTCCTGTAGAAAAAAATCTAGTCCTATGTCTTGTGGGTCATGTGACATGGAAGTCCAACATTAGTGAAAGTACTAGCAACTGGATGGGAGAATTAGGAAAAGCCAGAAAGATACAGGAAATGAAACCTTAGCTGTGCTTGGGGGAAAGATGCTAGGGTATAAAGTCCTGAAGATTAGGATCTGATTAGCTATCATAGTGGCTTGTCCATAGTAGGCAGGCCAGTGGCATAATGGCTAAAGAGCTGGACATAGAGACATAAAAACCTCAAATTTAAATCCTGCTTCACTGACTTGCTAGCTATCTAACCATAGCCTTACTTAATCTCTTGCAGCCTCACTTTCCTCACTTGTAAAATGAGGTTAAGAAAAGCAGCTATTTAAGAAGATTATAAGAATCAAATAATATATGTAAAGGGATGCACAGTTCCAAAAGCAGACATAATAATTATTATTTCTATTATTTACCTGAGCGAATAGTTCCATGTTGTCTGAAATGACCTGTCACTGCAGTATGCAGGTATCGGCTGAAGATGTAATTCAAACAGCAACTTGATGTAGAGGAATTCACAATTTTAGAATTTATACATTATGGAACTGATGGAGTATATAGTCCTTGGTGACTCTTTGAAATTCTTTGGTCTTCTAGGCCATTTGATTTAGTAATTATAATCTTCTAACACTTCATTTATTTCTTCATTCTAATAAACATTTTCCCATTTATTATATTTCTTTACATTTTAAACTGGGATTTCTAGTTGTTTTCTTTAACTCCACTTCATCTCTTCAGTAAAAATAAAATGATTTATAATTTTGAGTTAATACACACAAAGTGCTAGGAAACAGGGAGTAGGAAATCAGATATCTATATATCCTTCCACAGTCTGGAAGGAGGGAGGTTTGATGTGAGGAGAGTAAGATAAGAGACAAGGGAACTTTCAGTAATGTAACTTGGGATAAGTTGTCACTTTTTCTGTATTTGTTTAACAAGTCTATAAACTAGAAAATAACCCTAAAAACTTTACTTTAACCTTTATATATTATTTTAATAATGCTAATATTTTGTCATCAAATGAACATTTCTAACTAAAATCTATTATTTTAAGTTATTGTTAATTTCTAAAACACATAGTTTTTTAATGCTTTGGACAAAAAATTATCTCCAAAGGAACATCCCTTCAGTCATATAAGGTAAGTTGGTAAGGAAGTGAGATTTAATAAGCAGAAATTTGCTTTATAGAGGTAGGGTTTTTTTTAAACTTTTCAGGGATTTATTTGTTCTATTATAGGATGGATTTTTGAAATAAGACTTGTAGAGATAGGAGTATTCTGGAAAATTAAACAAGCCTGAAGGATGAAAAATAACTCTGTATGTGAGTTATGAACAAAGCCACTGATAACACATTAGTAACTGATGACAAGTCCCTTATGGAGCATAAATAAATACCCTGTCTTAAGTCCTTGTCAGCCCACTGAACATAAGCGATGGATTCATGAGATGTGATTAAATCAGTCCTCATATGGATCCAAGATACACTTCAAATCTAGTGTACAAAAAGTATCCAAAGGCCAGATATTAGAGACATAGAGAGAGGTGATCACAGACAGAACCAGAACCAGAACCCATAGGCTAGAAAGTAGACTTGGGTTTCTAAAGGAAGCGAAGATTATCTTCCAAATAGTATCAACCAGGGAACTGAAATCATTCTAGGAAATTTACGGGAGACAAAATGACAATGATGTAGTAAAATTCCTGAGCCAAGCTGCATAGAAAGAAAGGAGAGAAGTAGAAGAAGAAAAAGAGGAAGAGTTCCATTCAAATACCGAAGTCTCTAACAAAGAATAACTATATGATCCACAATTGGTGGAATAATAGAGGACTAAGCTATGAGGTAGAGGAGCCAATATAGACTTTGTCCTCCATTGTTGCTATGAATAATGTAGATATTGTTGCTGTGGTGAAAAAGTGGGTACCTCTCTAGTAAGCATAAGTGTAAAATTGTCTTTCTAGGTAGCCATAGCCTCCCTTAGAGAAACATTATAAAATTAATATATCCCTAAGGGAAGGAGGAAGCTTACCAGAAGATAAAGTATCCTCTCTACCAAATTCAAGTACATTCTTCTACTGGGGTCATCTCAACCTCAGTGCAGCATGTATCTGCAAATTCCTGAAGGCAGTGTGAGCTCACTGTAGAATAAGAAATTGAGTGACACTCTAGCAACCCCAAATGTGTTTATGTTTTAGGAAGTCCTAACCTTAGAATAACATTATAATCCGGAAGACTAAGGGTAGCAGGGAGAAGGTGAGGTTTTCTGATCAGTGGATTGCTGCCTTGACAATCTATGAGCTCCTTTGAATCCTTTGTGGCATTTAGATTAGTTCTGGGGAGTGAAATAAGGATTGCGTTAGAATCCTTTTAGAGTAGGACATTCAGAGTTACCTCCATCCTTTGTTTAGCCCTATCCCAACCCCTTTGGTCCAGAGAAGTTCTTAGAGCACATTCTGTGGAACAGTGTATCAAGAAGTTACTTTTCTGATCATGAAAAGCAAGTAATGCTTTTCTGAGCATAATTTTTTCTGAGCAATGAGAGGTCCTCTCCCATTTTGCCCTTCCACTTCTAGCTCTGGCCACTTATAATTTATCCAGGTTTCTTGAAAGCTCAGGTGGCTTAGATAAGATGGGATTCACCAACTATTTTCCCCCTACTGGCATGTGACTACCATACTTTGTAATCAAACCTGTTTCTGTTCCCTGGAGACAGGTAACATTGTCATCCGACCTACTGACTTAACCTAGGGATACCTTACTCTTTCCCATTTGCTGTGCCTAACAACACTTAGGACCTTGACTTTTCCATCCTCCTTGCAGCTAAATTTTTATTCCACCAATTAGAATATGGCAGATCTAGCGTTTACTGGCTCTGGTCGTGTCTGAGCTCTTTTGGTCTTTAAATTTTGGAAATTGCTTCACATTGTTTAAACTATGTTAGAAAAAGGTGATAGAGCATGTTAATGGCTTGATATAGGCAGTTTTCCTTTTTATGATTTTGTTTAGTACTTGCTATGCTTAGCACCTGCTGGCTCTCTTTTTCAATAAGGTACTCATGGTTTATCCAATAGGCATAAAGCTTTTGCTTACTCCAAATCAGTCTAGCCAAAATGTATTAATCATTTACAATGTGAAAGCCACTGTACTAGGGCCTGAAGATTCAAAGACAAAGAAAACAATGTTGTTGCTGTCTGTTGCTTCAGTTGTGTCTTATGCATCATGAACCCATTTTGAGGTTTTCTTGGCAAAGATACTAGAGTGGTTTGCTATTTCCTTCTCATCTCATTTTACAGATGAGGAGCTTCAGAAAACAGGGTTAAATGACTTACCCAGGGTCATACAGTTTTATAAGTGTCTGTGGCTGAATTTAAACTCATGAATGCGAGTTTCCCTGATTCTAAGCCCTTTACTCTGTCCACTGCTACACTTAGCTGCACCATTCTGTCTCTTCAAGCAACTTACATTTTACCAGGTGATAAAATATGTGAATAGATAATTAAATATAGGATGATATGATAAGAGAGAGAACATTAAGAACTAGGGACCAAGAAAGGCTTCTTATAAAAGGAAAGAACTAAGGTAAACCTGGGAGGAAAAACTGCATTCTAAGAAGTGAAAGTCTATTGCACCCAGGTCTGGGACACAATCCAAGCAAAGCCACAGAGATAGTAGATAAAAAGCTAAATTTGGGTAACAGTAAGTGAGCCATTTTGGCTGGAACCTAGTTTTTCCGTTCTAAAAGATTTTTATATTTTTCCTATTTGAATCTTCAACCATATTTTCTTTGTTACCGTTGTTGTTGTTGTACTTATTGCCCTAGCTTATACCCATCTGTGCAATGAAGTCATGAAGAATTAAGTGTCTAAATTTAATTTGGAGCATCTACTCAAGTTCTTCCTAGCATTTCTTTGCCTCCTTATTCTTTGTATAGATTATGCATTTGCATAATCTGCAATTAATTTCACAATGGCCATTTTGTTTTCCCAGAACACTATGATACAGCTTACAATTGTGTGAACCCATCTTTCTTGCTCCTTTACAATTCATGATGAAACCACCCAACACTGGTAACCCATTTATTTGATGCTTCAAAGAAAGGCTAGTACCTACCTTTTTCATTTAGCTGGAATTTCCCTCTATTTTCTGGTTTTCTTAGAATAGATTGGAAATATGGACATGATTCAGTACCTTCAGCAATATGTTGAATTTTGGTCAGTGAAAAATGGTCCCACATTTAGAATACTAATAATCGATAATATTAGAAAGTCTAAAATTATAGTAATTATAATGTCATAAGCCCCCCCATTTCCATCCCTGTATCACCATTAATATGTAAGCATAAGGGAGTCATACAGGACAATGAACACTTTTTAGAGTTTTGTTAATTTGTTTGCTTTTTCGATGTCCAAGATCTAAAGATTCATCACCTAGTTGCTAGCATACTAGTAGTGGGCCCCTCCCTATATGCACAGATTCTGACCCTGGCAATTTTCAAGAAGGGATCTTCAGGTAATGTGGGCATTACAGATGTGGCCTGAATTAGGTCAGTAGATAAGCAAATAGGGTACACATGAAGCTGCAGTTCATCCTATTGCTACCTCTAAAGTCTTGCCACAAATTCAAGTAGGTTTTGCACCACACAAAAAAATGAAAATTCTCCCACCTTTCATGGTAAATGATCCTGTAAGTGGTAATGGAAGTACCACTCTAACTCAAGATTAATTGATGATATATAGCAAGAGATTCTATAAAAGCAGAAGTCCATTGGAGTACCTGTGTTTAGCATCTTCTAGTGTTTGCTTTTGCTTTTATTGAAGTATTCAATATTGACCTTTCTGAGGTCCCTTTTGCAATATGTTATCCTGCACAGAAGAGATTTTTACAAAAAAATAACCCACAAAAAGCCTTGCAAGGTACAACTGACATAACAATTCTGCTTTGGTATCATTTTATAGGTTAATACACACTCAGACTTCAATTTTCTATATATAGTGTCTTTCACCCTGAATATGCCTCAAGCACTTTCCCAATCATATTAAGAAACTACTTCCTTTATGACTGAAGTGCAGCCAGGTGGAGCCCAGCAGGTGTCTGTGGCACACAATGGTACTGCCCATTTGCTGAGCATAGGATAGGGAAAATGTTTATCCAAAAGTAAGAAACCTTGTTTTTTCTATATTTCTTTTGCACCTGTGACCCTGATGCCATGTTAGTCATTCCCCTGGTACTTTAAAATATTTCATGTAAGATAAATGGTAGATATAGGGAAAATGGACTGGCTATGACCTCAGCCAAACATCCAGCTGCTAGGATCCTGACCCTGAACATAAGAGACCCAGGGGACTTATAAGAATCATTCCCTTTATGGCTTTTGGATGAGTCCTTTACATAATCTGAGAATGTTTAATGTCTATAACTATGCCCGGCAGGTATCAGGTTAATAAATTAATTGCTTAGTTAACACAGCACTGCCTTCAGAAACAGACAGAAAGGATTATACACAGGTTCATTCTAGGGTCCCAGAAAACTGAAACCTCCCCAATAGACTTTTGTTGTTGTTGAATTGTTTCAGTTGTGTCCAATTCTTTATGACCTCATTTGTTTTGTTTGTTTTTTGGCAAAGACACTGGAGTCATTTCCCCTTTTTTCCAACTCATTTTACAGATGAGGAACTGAGGCAAACAGAGTTAAGTGACTTGCCCAGGGTCACCCAGCTAGTAAGTGTTTGAGGCTGGATACACACTCATGAGGATGAGTCTTCCTATTTCCCAGCTCAATGCTTTATCCACTGAGCCATCTAATTGTCCCTCTAATAGACTAGGACATTCAAAATCTTAAAGAGTCACTCTCGAGTGGATCTGTGAAAAGAAATTTTGAATTTCTCCTCACTTCAAAAATCTAAATGGGAACCAAAATTCTGTCAATGTTTTGAATCTCTCTGGGAACCATTTCAACTATTGTTTCAGAACCTTGACCTCTGATCTCCCAAAGATATCCTAGTATGAATTATTCATCTTTCCAGCTTAGATCCCCATTTCTGATCCCAAAATAGTTACCCTTCTCTTGTAGGGCAACTTTACCTCTGGTTCCACAGCCAAGCAAGATCGTGCCTACTTGAGCTTTTAAGATAAAGAAAGCCTTGGTGAACATATTTGGGCCTACTAGATATTTTATTAAATGGATATATTTGGAAATAATAGTGTGCATATTATGTGGAATTATTTAGTCAGTCTACAGAAGGTATATTTGGTTATTTATGATACTTTGCTCTATATACTGATACTTTCCCACAACTCCATAGCCCCTGGGAAATCATGGAACACAAACTGGAGCCATTGCTTTAATATTTTTGTCATGTTTGGGGAGTAAGTGCAGAAGCTTGAAGCTGTAGGAAGTCACATGGTAGATAGTTGTCCAGTGGAGGACAACTGGGAGGAGATTATTATAGGATAATGATCCACAGAAGGGCAAGGAGAAGAGGTAGGCTGCAATTTATGTTTATCACTTTGGCTAGTACTACCCTCCCACCCTTTCATTTAAAAAAAAACTCTCCTAATTACTATATCTTTAGTCATTCATCATTCTCCAGCTCTCAGAAGTCTCTCTCCTCATTCTATCCCTGGTACTATACTAGTGTTCCAGTATTTGGGTAAGTAACTGAAACATTAAGTTACCATAAGTTTTTATCTGTATGCTGAGAGCTAAAATGATATGTAGAGACATGTTAAAACCAGCTTGTTAAATGTTGTATGTTAGCATTTATACTTCAAAATATGGCCATCATTACAAATCAGAACTTAATTTATTTTGTTGTTATTAATTGTCTAGACCTCAGAAAGTGTTAATAACATAGATGAAAATTAATGTGAGTAAATACATTTTTTTTGGAGAATTCAGATGTTAACTATTTATCAGCTCACCCCTGATTAAGTATCCCTCATTTCCTTCAAGACACACCTCAAACAAGACCTTCTACATGATTACTTTACTAATCCCTCCAAATCACTAATGTCTTCCTAGTGACCTACTATCTTGTCTTTATTTTGCATTTATTTTATATATGTATATATGGACATATACACATATAGACATCTATTTCTATCCATACATGTGTTTCAAGGATCTTACATTACATTTGAATGACCACGCACACATATATGTTGTCTATATAAGTACATAACATGGAAGTATACATGCATATGTGGAAATAAATGTATGTACATATATATATATATTCATATATATATATACATATATATATACATATATATACACACACACACATATATACACACACATATATAATACACAAATGTTTATATAAGCATACCCATATCTATAAGTCCATAAATGTGTGTCCATATGTACATCTATATATAAATATCCATGTATGTATGTATTTGTAAGTCCATATAGAAGCCTATGTTGTCTCTTCAATGTAATGTAAGCTCCCTGAGAGCAAAGAGGGTCACTATTTTTTTCTTTGAACCCTGAGCATCCAGCACAATGCCTGATACATATTAGGTGCTTAATAAATTCTTGTTAATTAATGAAGCAGTGATCACTAGTGACCCAGGATCATCAGAGTGATTTAAGGGCAAACAGCCAAGTCAAGTAATGGACACCACTATTTGACTTATGGGCAGCAGGGGATTGGGCATGGGCATCAAAGCATAGATGACATGAGCAGGGGACAGGAAATAAGGGATCTGTACTGAGTTGGACAAGATTCCAGAATAGGAATTGCAAGGGACAAAAGACATGAAAAATAGGTTGTTCAGAGGGTCCCAGAATGGTCTTCAGGTATCACTTGAACTGACCCAGAAGAAGCAGTTTATATTTGTAATTTAAAATTCTTGGTATACCAGACATTCTTGATGTTTTGAGTGTGTTAATTTAGTGTTAATTCACTTAACTTAGCATTGTGTTTAATTTAGCCAATTAAAGCACATAATCTAAAGTATTTCTATAGGGTAAGCCATGTGCTTTTATGTGTACATATTGATTTTATATTATGAGAGGTTGTGATACTCCTAATTGAACTGCTATCCCCCTTGCACTTTCCTTTGTGTGAGCAGATCTCTCCATCTTTGTCTCATCAAAACATTTGTTTTGCTGAGATGTCCCCACTGACAACTCCAATGACCCAGGGGAAGAAAAGATTTCTCAGCAGAGCTTCAGGTCACTAAATTAGCTTTATTGTTCTGTCCAACTTTGATAGCAAAAGTATGCCTTGGGAAACTGTATTATGGCTTCCACTTTGGCCAGCATCAAAGTTAGGTGCAATGGACAATTCTGTAACTCTTACGCAATCTTTTTGTAATGACATAGGTAGAAATAACTATCTCCATTTCACAAATAAATCCAATCCTCTCATTCTTCTTTCTCTGCGTCTTCTACTTACTTCCCTTCCTCTTCCTTTCTAACTGTGGGCATCCAACAAATCCTGCCCTAGAGACTCTGCCCTTCTCTCTTTATTCTTTTTTTCCTAGAGAACTCATGTGATATAAAAATATATGTTTCCAGTTGTTCCTTATTTATATCCTTTATATCCTTAATTACCAGCTATACATTAAGATTTGGATATGTTTGGGCAACCACTTCAAACTTAAAATATCTGAGACTGAACTAATTATCATCACCTACTGATATACCTCTTCCAAAACATCTCACCTTTCTGACTTTCTTTGGTTTTTTTGTTTTGTTTTGTTTTTGCAATGATATCTTTCAAGATGGATTTGTTTAATTAGGTTACTCTATATCAATTTCCCATTTATGAGGTTACAAGCTTTAGTACAGGGGTGGGGAACCTGCAGCCTCAAGGCCACATTAGAATATTACCTGACTCCTCTCACTTTTGCATCACCATAAATTCTACACACACACACACACACACACACACACACACATTCATCTCTTCCCATCCTCATTTTCATCACTCTTATCCAAGCCTTCAGCATCTCATTCCTCATTTTTGAATTATTTTCATATAGAGTCAGCTAAGTGGCATAACATATAGAGTGGTGAACTTGAAGTTAGGAAGACCTGAGTTCAAATTCTGCTTCGGATGTTTATTAGCTATGTGAATGCCAGCAAGTCACTTACCCTCTCTTAGCTTCATTTTTTTCACCTGGAGAATGGGGATGGTCATAACACTTAATTCATATGACTATTTTTTTTGGGGGGGTTGTTTTTTGTTTTTTGCTTTTTGGTGAGGCAATTGGGGTTAAGTGACTTGCCCAGGGTCACATAGCTAGTGTCATGTGTCTGAGGCCAGATTTCAACTCAGGTACTCCTGACTCCAAGGCTAGAGCTCTATCCATTGTACCACCTAGCTGCCCCTAATTCATGTGACTGTTGAGAAGAACAAATGAAATAACGTATTTTAAGGTCTTTCAAATGTTAGTTGCTGCTGCTGCTGCTATTACTACCACAGTTACTTATATCATTCTAACTGGTCTTTTCTCTGGGATCTCTCCTTAGCATTTCTAAGTTGCGTTGGTGGACCAACCCATCCAACTAGCAGATGTGATATGCATGTTGTGTAGCTAAATTTTTGGAACAGTCTTTCACAGAGTCATCCAGGACACTCTTCTTTTTCTTGCATGGCCTAAAGGTCACAGTATCTAAGGCTCAATATCTCTAGCTGCATCCCTTCATTGCCTTTCTCTGATCAACTTTGGAGTCACCCTTTATTGTCCTTGCTTGGGGAGATGGGTGTTGCCCTAGTCTTCTTCTATTGCCCCTGCTTATCCCCTGTGCTCCCAACTAAAAGTGACTGTATTTATGCCACATACATTTCTCATAAACATAAAAAAGGATGAGAATATCTGGACTGATTCTTTTGCCAAGTTCTCTTCATGTTCAGGGAACATACTAGAAGTCACTACCACCACAATGGCTTGTCGAATCTTGGGGAAAAAAGAGAGAGCACTGAGTTCATGAAGTGGAGGGGAAGAGGAAAATATAGAAAGATAAAAGAGAGAAATAGCCAATAAGCAGCAGAGAGGGTGCCGGAATCAAACTTCAATGACTAGGGTGATTTTATAAGGGCTAGTTCTGCTACTAAAATTTGGGACCTATTTGGATAGGAAAAGGTATGATATTCTGGCCTCAACTTCTTTTCTTAGTACTTCTGCACAACATTATTAAATTATTTTCTTTTGAAATAACTTGAAGGCAACTCATTAAATTTTTTATAGAGGCAGGAAGAATTGGCAAATAGTGACTCTGTTTGTATCTGCTGAAGATCATTTTGTATGCCTAGTAAAAGGCTATAAACACATGGTACCAACCAGGCCAGAGGTTTATTAGTAATAGAAAGGCATCAGTACTGGACTAAGGAGTCAGAAGGCAAGGTAGTTTGGTGGTAGTAAAAAAACAAACAAAACTAAACTACTGTCCTTCATCAGATTTGAAATCAGAAGATATGGGTTTAAATTTTTAACTCTGCCACTTCCTATCTGTAGAACCTTGGGTAAGTCATTTAAACCTTCTGTGCTTCATTTTCCTCATCTACATATTAAGGAGTTGGACTAGATCCCTAAAATCTCTTCCAAATTTAAAGTTGTATTAGCATATCCTTTTTTTTTTTTCTGGTCTATGATAGCACAGATAGCTTCAATCAGAGGATACTGGTCATAGCTCTGCCACTGTCTATGTGACCCTTCTCTGGGCCTCTGCTTTTCCTCCATCCTACCTTCATTACAAAATGAAGAAATAGAATTAAATGTCTAAAGTCCTTTTTGGTCTTAAATACAAGTTTATTATTTTTTAAAGAGGGGTGATGTCCCATGTCGAAATATTGTTCTGTTCTATTGTGTTGCTAAGAATTTTGCAGTATGATTGCAAAAAAAAAATCAGTTAGCAAAGGATAAAAACAGTGTGGAATGTGGTCTCATGAATTTAAAGTGTAAACACAAAGTTATCATTTAGCAATTATGTCAAGTTCCCATCACAGGCTATTTGATGTCACCTCCTTAAGCATCCCAGATAAGCACTTGCTAAAGAGGAGTCTATCATCCCAGTCCTTTGGAGCCAAGTACCATGGCTTGGAAACTTTCCTAATGAGCCCTGAATTAGATAAACTCTGATTACTTTTGATGATTCCACTAGGAACACATTTTCTCTAAATGGTTAAGGTAGTGATTTAGTTATAGAAATAATGAGTCTAAACTGATAAATTAGAAACCAAACCTTATTTAAAATCATGGCAAATTATATTAGGCATTAAAAGATGAACTCCATGGCACTAAAACTTGTTTCGTTAAAAAATAAAGTTAATAATGCATTTGTTTAAAAGACTAAGTTGAAAATCAGGGATTAAAGAAAGGAATTTAGGCAGAATTGTGTTGAGAAAATATTCTTCACAAAAACCCATAAAGACATGTTGTAATCTTAACTGTGGGCAAATGAAGCAAAATTTCTTGCATTTGTTTATTTAATGGCTTACGGCACATTGGCTAGAGCATTGCATCAGAGAACCTTAGTTCAAAACCTGCCTCCTATGCTTATTGCCCATACAACCTTAGACAAATCACTGAATCTCCAGAGGTTTCAGTTTCCTCATCAGTAACATAAGGAGGCTGAAGTATGTGTTTTCTGAGGCACTTTCCAATTCTACATCTATTATCTATGACACCCTGAGGGAAAAACAAGACAGAATCTTTCACCTTTTGGTGTACACATAAACTCACATAGCACATTTCATTAAATTGTACATCCAAGGGATTTTTTTTAGGTCAAAATATATTGAACACTCAATTATAAGTGGTATTAGTTTTATTCATTCAACTCAACAGAACAAATTGGTTTTTTAATTAACTATTTTATTTTACTTTTAAAATGAGATATGAAATAACAAAGTTTTGTTTTAATGATAGCCAGCCTGTATGTAAAGATAGTCTTTTTTTTTCACAATCTTCATCTTTAACCAGATAACAAGCTACCTCAAAACGAACAAATCAGATGAAGTTTTCTTAAATTTCCTTTCCTAAAGAATAAGATGTTGCTCACCAGGTGCTATGGACTTAAATTCCACAATCACATGATTACAATTAACTGACGAAGGCAATTCTTGTTCAATGTACAAAATCATTAGTGAATAGAGACACTGTTAAGACATTGTGCTCTTTAGTTTGTTTTTTTACATGTCTTAGTTTTGAAAAGCCTTTTTCAAATGAATAGCCTGTAATAGGTAAGCCTGCAGAACATTGAATAGATGTCTAAAAGGCCTGGCACATGGTAGACCAATCCAGTTCTTTTATCCAATCAAGTCACACTCTAGTATTATTCATAGTGCTACCTTTACCAAATGAAACATCATAACTGATGAAAATCTGTTTCTTCCAACTTACTCAAGGACATTTTAGATCTGTTGGCATTGGCATTGATTTTCATTTGTCCTTGCCAATGTCTAAACTCAGCAGTTTTCCCACTGCAGTAATATTTTTTATAAGTCTCCCATCCAAATCCCTCTTAATTCCAATGCCTTCTCTATTTTGATTATTTCATATTTACCATATATATATATACATATATATGCACATATATGTTTGCATATATACTATATACATATATACACAAACATATATGTATATGCATGGAGAAAGAGAGAGAGAGAGAGAGAGATTTTACATATTTGTTTGCTTGTTGTCTCTCACATTAGATTGTAAGCTTTTTGAGAGGAAGCTATCTTTTGCCTCTTTTTTCATCCCTAGCTCTTAGCATAATGCTTGGGACGTAGCAAGTGATTAATAAATCTTGATTGCCTAACTGTTCAAATTGCTAATCAATTCTGGTAAGCACTGAATCAAGCTAAGATTTGGGAAAATGAAGAAATTATCTCTCCTGCCTCTCTTTTGTACCCAAGTGATGCTGGGACTCATATGTGTCATCAAAACATGTGGATGTTCCTCTTTTCTTAATTTGGGAAACGAATAGGTCATCCTCCACACATTTTCACATTTTCATCAGAAAACATTCTGGATCACTTTCATCCCAGCCAAAGAGTGATGCAAGCATTCCACTCTTGTCGTTGCAGTAAGGTAGCTGAGATTTGTAGCTTGATAAGCCTTACTAACTTTTACCACTATGTGGAAAATAGAGTGTATTAAATGAAGGACGGAATGAATTTAGATCATGGTTCAGGCCCCTGACTTTTATTTTTGTATCAACAAGTTAAGGTATTCTGATAATCTTTTGTAAAGCTTGTAAAATGTTGGAGTAATATTGTTATACATCAGTCACTACTCATGCTCTGCATGCTTATTTTGTGTTTGAATGAGTGAAAGAATGAATGATTGAAAACTATTTGGTGCTTAATATGTGCCAAGCACTGTGCAAAGTGCTACTAATGCAAACAGAAACAGAAATCTGCATCTAACATTCTACTTCTATTGAAATCCTTACTACATGTCAAATAGGGTTCCCCTCTATGAAGAAATAGGCTAAATCACAATAAAAAGTCAACAACAATATGTCTTATATAAGTCTCAAATGTCTCAATAAAGTATGTTTGTTTACTAGGATTACTTTCAAACAATATATGTAGTATATTATACATAGAGTATTTCCCTGTTTCTTTCTTGAATTTTAATTTGAAATCCTATAATACATACAAACATAATAGATGTACCACCAAAACAGACATCACCAATGATTAATCAATTTTTGAAATGCCAAAAATATTATTTAACTGGTTAAAAAGACACTATCAGTGTCTTTTTAACTACTAATTAACTACTATCAGTAGTTAATCATCTTGGAACAGACACACATATTTGCCTGGGCTATTTCCCAGTGTTAAAATATGACTGCACAATGGAAATCTGTTCATTATCCATGGTCAGTAGGGTCATCAATGATTACTGAGACAATTTAGTAAAGATTCAATATTTTGTTGTACAGCATTGCACAAGGTTACAATTAAATTCCTTTACACACAAAGGTAGCATTTCAAATAAACTTTTGACCATGGTTAATTATTATGGCTTCATATTGACAAAATTTGCAAATTAGCCTTTCTCAAAACTGCCAGATAATGTCACTGACATTATTCCTGAATGATTTCCTTCCTTTCACCAAAATTGGTAGAGTGTCAATTAGTTGCCCCAGTTCTCTTAAGTTATAGCTCCTTTTGGCTCAGAAATATAGTCTTGCTTGCCCTCTTCCAATAATATATCAATAGCTTCCCTGAATTAAAACATAACCATAAAGAATGACTCGATATCATAGATTTTGCCAGCTGGTGGGTTTCAAAATATTGATGAGTTCTCTACTAAATTCTGAATCCCTTATCAACAAAATATTAGATTGTTGCTGCATCATTAAATCAGTAGCAATTGGAATTAAAGCAAAATTCTGCATTCTTTGATGGTCTGTACTACAGAGCTTTATATTACATAGTCTACATAATCTCTATACATCTAACAATTGGACTGAAAACATCTTTGGTTATCTCCTATTTTACTTCTAGGAAGCAAAATTAATCTAGGTTGGTAGATAAACTCTCAATAACTAAGGCAGGCCTTTTAATACATTTTTTTTGGCATATCCCAAACTAAAGCATCTAAGGTAATGTTTGAGGACTTTGAATAAGAACTACACTTATCTGAACTGAAACACAGTCTTTTTCAGCAGGTCATTATTCAGTTTTTTCCACACAATGGCCCTTGTGGCAGCATTCTCTTATGAACTTCTTAACTGTGAGGTCCTAAGCATTTGAACTACTATCAACACATTCCTTTAAATTCAGTTTGTCTGTTCCTTTTTTCCCTTCACAACAGATAGATTCATGTTTTAAAATTAAAAGGTGAAGACACACAATTGAATTAAAACCTAAAGCTAAGCCTTGGTAAGCTATTTTAGCAAAACACATTCAAGAAAACTTATAAAACACTACAATGTGCTGGGCATGATTTACATGGGTGTTTTGTTATTGTGGTGATGGTGGTGGTAGCGGTGGCAGTGGTGGTGATGGTGGTGGCAGTGGACGTTCTTTCAGTTGTGTTCAACTCTTCATGACTGCCTTTCAGGTTTTCTTGGCAAAGATACTGGAATAGTTTGTGATTTCCTTCTCCAGCTCATTTTACAGATGAGGAAACTGAGGCAAACAGAGTTAAGTGACTTGCTTAGGATCACACAGCTAGTAAGTATCTGAGACCAGATTTGAACTCAGGAAGATGTGTCTTCCTAACTCCAGGCCAAGTGCTCTGCTCTGATGTGAGTGTTTAGATAAATCAAATGATTTTCTAGAATACTAGAGCAGGGTAGGACCAATGTTAATGTAACATAATTGTGGCAAAAATGAATGGTGGGAAAGAATTTGGGATTGTTAAATATTTCCAATATAACCCTATTCCACAAAATTTGGCATTTACTGGATAGCATGTTAATTTATACTTTAAAAAATCATGTGATTAAATTAAATGCAAATCTAGTTTTTCCCCCCTCTGAGACACAAAATTGTGACTAGACACACATAGTGAAGTCTATACTCTTAAGAACATATAGTCTAGTCAGGGAGATGTGACACATACCCAGACATGCAAAAATATCTAATTAATAAATCTGAAAGAAAGATTATATTAGAATGAAAAAGCTTACTTTGAGAAACTCATAATTTCTTTGTAGGTTCTCAAATCCCTAAATTATTTTTGTTGTTGTTGTTTGGGGTTGAGAATTATGTTTTACATTACCATATAAATAGAAAATCAGTGTGAATAAGTGAAACTGATATCTCCTACCTCTTTTAATAATAGCTCACAAGTAGTTAGTCCTTTAAAGTTTGAAAAGCATTTTCCATGTCTTAACTTATTCGATCCCTTAATATGACTGGTTTGTCTCTGAGGGTGCCTGGATGGATTTGTTCCCCTGGTTATGGCTGCTTCTCATTTCTCATAAAGGAGTAAAGTTGAGTGTAGCTGGGAGAAATAATAGCCGACATTTATTTAGTGCTTTAAAGTTTACAAAGTTCTTCACTACATTATCGAAAGCAGTGTGGAGAGCATTTAGGACAAAATATAAATGGAAGAGGGATTACTTATAGCTGGTGAGGCTGTCCTCCAAACACTTATTTGTAGATGGTGAGGTTCATGAGACATTTGACAAGGCTTGGGAGCTATTCATGGACTTTATCACTTTGTTGTGCATCAAAAATTACACTTGATCCTCAAAAACACTATTTAGGAATTGTTGCAAAATGTTATTGTACTTTACTAATTATGATCACCAAAATGATCAAACAATGATCAAACAGAGGGGCAATGATGAAGCGGGCTAGCCACCACTTGGCAGAAAAAGATGGCCTCAGTGTTCAGAGTGATTTTTTTGGACATGACTAATATGGGGATTTGTGTCAAAACACTATTCACATTTTCTATAAGCCATACTGCTAACAGTTGGAAGTAAAGACAATATTTTTTGCATCGAAAATTTAAAATTTTTGTAGTGCAGTGAGGAAAAGCATGGCCTTGGAGTCAGAAGACTTCAGTTTGAGTTCATGGTATGGTATTTAACAAAGTTGTGTTTCAAGTTGTTTGGTTTCTCTAATCATCAATTTCCTCATTAGTATAATACAGACAATACCTGTAGAATCCACCTCACAGTCTCATAGGATCTTTATGAGGAAAGAGTTTTAGAAGCCAAAAGGGAATGTGATTTGCTGTTGAAGTTGTATAATTTCAGGGTAACTATATCTATATAAGTGCAGCTAGGTGATGCAGTGAATAAAGTACTGGACCTGAAGTCAAGAAGACTCATCTTCCTGAGTTCAAATCTGGCCTCAGACACTTGGTAACTATGTGACCCTGGACAAATCACTTCATCCTGTTTGCCTCCATTTTCTCAAATGTAAAATGAGCTGGAGAAGGAAATGGCAAACAACTCAAGTATCTTTGCCAAGAAAACCCCAAATGAGGTTATGAAGAGTCAGATACAATTGAAATGCCTGAATAACAACATACCTGTTTATATCTCTTTACTCTCTCTATATAAGTGTGTATGTGTGTGCATGTGTGTATGCACACACATACACACACGCATAGACACATGTATGCTCTAATTTCAATCAACCCTGAAAGAAAAGAAAAAGGGTGTCATATAAATTGATAATGTTATAGTAGTAGTAGTAGTAGTAGTAGTAGTAGTAAAAGTAAAGGTCTCTGAACTAAAAAAATCCCTACCGTTATTTCTAAAGAGGCGGGATGGTTAAAGTATCTGGAAAGTTATACTCAGAAGACTTGAGTTCAAATTCTGCCACAGATAATTGCGAATTGTAAGATGGAAGACTAATCAATTAAGCATTTAGAAAATAATTTCTCATCCATTAAATGAAAATAATAATTTGTGCTACTTATCTCACTGGCTTGTTCTGAGGATTACACTTTATAAACTTTATATACATATAATAGGAAGTCATTATTGTCATTACCTGTGTGAGACTAGCTAGCTATATTGCTTACCTCTTCAAATTTGTTTCCTTATGTGTAAAATGAGGGGATGACATAAATAATCATTAATCTCTCTTCAAGCTATGTAAACTCATGGTATAATTCTTTCTTCCCGTCATTCTCCTCCTTCTCCTCTTCCTGCTACAATACCATCTCCCAATAGAACCTCCTGGAAAAATCAGACTGAATGATCTCTACCCAAGAAAGTAGGCATAGAGACAGGAAATTTTTGTTACCAGTAACATTCACATCTAAGCAACTAAGGGGCCCAAGTTTGTCTAAAGCACTCAACCTGGAGTCATGAAGACTTGAATTTAAATCTGGAATTAGACATTTACCAGCTGCTTGACCTTAGGCAAGTCACTTAATCTCTCTCAGCCTTAATTTCCTCATTTCTAAAATTGACGTAATAAAAATAGTCCTTACCCCTCAAGATTTTTGTAATGACAAAAAATAAAGGATGTTTGTAAAGTGCTTTGCAAAGCTTAAAGTGCTATATAAATTCTAGCTATTATATCTGTCTTTTTGAGGAGTCAGTAATTGACATCATACTGGTAGGTAACCTTTTCTAAGTGCTATTAAAGAAGAGGATAGGGTACATGGAAGAACCGATAAAAATGATCTAAATTGCATAGCCAAGCCATAAGTAGAGCTGAAATAAACCTGGTTAAGAAATTTCATTCCTATTTCTGGGGCATGGATTAAAATTTCATCTGTCATGTCATCTTTTGGGAAATAGTACAGTTCAATAGTAACAGCATTGGATTTGACGTCAGAAGACCTGGATGAGAGTTCTAACTGAGATTCTGTGACTATGGGAGCCCAGAATAGCCATTTCATTTGTAAAATGAGGATCCGTTTGTGCTATCTACTCCAGGAGGGTAGTCTTGAGAATCAATGAGATATAGGACTTAAAAGCATGTTACCCCCTAAGTAAACATAAGCTTTCACTATTCAAAAGAGTATTTTTTTTCAAGCTACAAGTAAAAAACTTTAGTTAGACTACACAGATTTTTTTTAATTGTGAAAGGCTAGAAATCAGAGTAAAAGTCATGATCTTCCCTTTGATCTCATTGAGAAGGTAAAGGCAGACAGTAAATCAGTAAATATGTATTAAATATCTACTATGTACCAGGCACTGGGGCAAATATTGTAACAATCACACCTGCAAGGAGCTAGCTAAGTTAGGACTTAGTATTCACAGAGAGCTACAAACACTGAGGCATTGTATGTTCTCAGCAGTCATACAACTTAATGACCTGCCCCCAAAAATTGAAGAAAGAGAGAAATAAATTGCAATATATCTATACCCTGATAGGTAAGAGATAAGGTGATGATCAGTCTTATAAGTCCCCTTTTCTTTCTTTTTTTTTCTAAAAATGATTTTGTTGCCCCCCTTTTTTTGCATCCTAGTTATTTCCAGTTTTACTCCCTATCCCAGTAAGTATTCATGGTCTTATAGATTTAGAGGTGAACCATAATTTAGAGTCTTTGAAATCTGCCTCCCTCTCATTTTACAGATGAGGAACCTGAGGAACAGAGAGGTCTAGTCATTTACCAAGAGCTTCACACTCAGTTTGAGTTTGAATGCTTGGCAGTTTAGTTCTTCAGAGAGCACATCAGAATGATGGGCTGGCCATGTTGTTTGAATGCTTGCCAAAAAGACTATTTTGTGGAGAACTCACACAAGGCAAGCATTCACATGGTGGGCAGAAGAACTTTGGAATTGATTGTGTGACATGGGAGACACTGGCACAGGATCGCCCAGCATGGCGTACCCACATCAGAGAAGGTGCTATGCTGTATGAGCAAAGCAGAAATGAAACAGCTCAAGTGAAACACATGATGTGCAAACCTAGAGAATTCACCCCATGTGTTCACACGGATTATTTGTGCCTGACCTGTGGTAGAACATTCTGAGCTCCTATTGGTCTGATAAGCCACAGTCAGACACACTAAAACTCAAGTCTAGCATGGTGATGTCATTTTAGTACTCTTTGAAAAGCAACGTCAACAACCATACCTTGTAATTGTTTGAGGCAGTATTTTAATTCAGGTCTTCCTGATTTCAAGGCCAACCCTCACAATCTTACAACAAAAGAAAAAAAAAACCTAGAACTAAAACCAACCAACATGTAGAACCCATTTAGCACTGTGTGCATCATCCCATATTCATAATGTATGGCAGAAATTTATTCCCTGAATAAATCCCGTTTCTAGGTGATGATCCCTCTCCCAATCATTCATTAGAATGCTTTAGTTACTCTTGTTAGGGCAGCTAAATAAAGAAGTGGGACTACATGATTATTAAATCTCTTCTGGCTCCAAATTTTATGGGATACTTTATGTATACTCAGATGGGTGCGTAATGTCAAAGATGTGGGTGTTCCACTTAGCAGATGACAACAAATTTCAATTAATGGTAGCCTGTAACCTGGCATTTTTTATATGCTCATTCCACTGATTTTGGTCCATTCGCTTCTGGAATTACTATTCAATTTTGAATTTTCTGAAATATATCTTATATACTGGGCACTATAGCTAATGCCATGAGAAATGGCACAGGTGTTACCCTCATGCAGCTCTGATTCTACTAGTATATAAGTGTGATATAAACTGGAATATCTTGGGAAAAGTAAGAGATTCAGACACAATGCTCTGACAAAATGTAGACCAAATAGATGGGAAGTTGCTTGAGCTGAGGAAGCAGTCACTCATCTATATAAGCCCTCTCTTTCACGGTATTTATTTGAATCTTCCAAATTCCTGGCCTACTCCCCAACTATCACTCAAGGGTGTCCAATTACTATTTCAGATCATCATTTCTCTGACTTCATTTAAACATGGGTTGTCTCTTCTACTCACACTATACTCAGTCTGCTGTTGCCACTATGCCCTCCAAGACCCACTTTAAAGAAAGCCCTTCTTAAAGGAATCTATCAGTCTCTCCTTCATCATCCATCTAGGGACCTAGGTGCAAAGGGTGTCTGTCAGCCCACTTCTTTCCCTGGTGGCCCTAAATAAATCATGTCTTCATTGGAGGTAATTTGGAATGACTCAGAAAGACTAGGTAATAGGGATCTCAGTACTCAAACAAAGTTGAAAAGAATCCCTCATCAAAACAATCTTGTCACATTCTAGGCTCCTTTGTCAGGGCACTTCTGACAGCTCTTTTTTCCATTGTCCTCACCCAGCAAACTTCATTTCTACCAGACAGTTTCTAAAATACAAAGCCACAAGCTTGTAAGGACATCATCAGCCACTAAGATTTTTTGTTTGTTTGTTTTACATCCAACATCCAGTTTCTAAGAGTTTAGGCAGAGTGTCTTATTTCATTACTAATACAAGAGTGATTGTACATGAAACAAGGATATATGCATGTTAGATTCTCATTTAGAAACTTAAAAAAACCAATAATCTAGATTCAGAGGGGCCTTCAGAAGCATTTTGTTCACCCTCTTCATTTTACAGATGAGGAAAACAAATAAACAAACTCAGAGATATGCCCTAGGTCACAAGGCAGATCTAGGATTAGAATCCAAGTCTCTTTGCATTAGAAAGCCTTCTGTTTAAAAAGAAGTTCCTGCCCATCCCTTGCCTTTCCCCTTAACATTCCATCATTCCTCACCTCCCCTGTTTCTTCACTTTCTCCTTCTCCTCCCTTTCTTTTTTTTTTTTCTTCTCCATAATTTGCCTTGCACCTTAAGGAAAGGACAAGGAGACATTTTAGGTTTCATATCCTCATTAACTGTCAATGAACCATCTGTAAAATCAATTAAATTTAGTTTCTGTGTCTACTAAATAATGCAAAATACCAGCTGTATGCTATGCAGTGATCTTCATAAGTTGCAAGACTGATTTTGCCTTAGAGTATCACTGTTCTGTGAACTAATATTGTAAGTGAAAGCTTACAGGGGAATAAGTACAGAGAATACATGACCATTTTTAGAAAGTGAGCACCTCGAGAGGATTGCAAATCTCCAGGCTGAAACATCAACACAAATCATATTTAGGAACGTTCTTCCAACCAGCTGAAGCAAATCACACTTGTAATATGAACACAGTGACCTATAAGTGAAACAACTGCTGACCAGCATTAATGATGAGGATTTGAATGTTGATTCTACTACCTCCTTCTTTGTCATGGTGGGAAAATCATTTAAGTTCTCTAGGTCTCAGTTTCCTTAGCTGTGAAATGAAGAGATGGGACTAGATGATTTTGCTAAGTCTTTTCTAGTTTGATATTCTATGCTAAGTTTTATGTAGACTCTAATGAATCTGTTTCAGTGATATATGTATTTCCTTCTGCTTTGCAGATCACAACTCACTCATGTCTACACACTACTGTTGAAATCTTATCCATGTGCTCTCATAGGGTTGCCACAAGGACCTTCCCTTATTATTCCTATATTACAAAGGTAGTAATAGGGCAAATGGCTGTACAATACTTATCCCTAGCGTTAGCCACACGAGCAGCCTGTCTTCTTTTTTACTTCCACATTTCTTGAATGATATCTAATACTCTTTAATAATTCCCTGTCTGTGATAGATTGAAGCCTAGTAATAATCCCACCATGCCACTCAGCTTTGTGTTCTAGGACATTGCTTTGTGTGATGCAATGCTTCAGTTTCTGAAGAATAGGAAAAAAAATAAGGTTTATATATTTTATAGTAATTTGATGTACTATATCTTATTAGGAGCAAATAAGCCCCTTAGTCTCACCCTACCCTTTAAATAAGAATATTGCCCCATAGTCTGTCCTCCTCTCTTTTCTTTTTGTACTCTCTGCTTGGCTGATATTGATTCCTTTTGCTTCATTTATCTAAGCAGATTGCTTTCAAAATATATGGTGTTCTTGTTGTTCAGTTGTTTCAGTAATGTCCAACTCTCTGTGACCCCACTTTGGGTTCCCTTGGCAAAGATTCTAGAGTGGTTTGTCATTTCCTTCTCCGGCTCACTTTACAAATGAGAAAACTGAGGCAAACAGAGTTAAGTGGCTCACCTAGGGTAACATAGCTAGTAAATATCTGCGACCAGTTTGATCTCAGGAAGATGAATCTTCCTGAGTTCAGGACCAGCATTCTATTCACTGTGCTACTTGGTTGTTTTGTTTTAAGTTCACCAATAAATACTATCCAACCTGGTATTTATAACTATCTGCTTGCTAATTATACCTCAGGGTCACACTGTCATCTCTTATTTAAGATGTCTAACACTGAATTCATCAGCTATTCAATCAAAATCTCCCTTCCCCTTAATTTCTTTATTCCAAGTATACAAACATATTTATTAGATGTAAGGAAATGTCTTAGGGACTTGGAATATATTACCTCTCCAAAAATATCCCTACCTTCAAGCGGCTTCCATTCTATTGGAGGTACAACAGGTACATGAGAAAATTAAATCAATAAAAATTCTAGGCTAGAATTAAACTCTAGAGGGTCAGAGACTGATGACAAAAGGACTAATCAGGCTACTTCAATAACACAGATGCAATGTGATAAGGACTTAAACAAGGATGGTATCCCTGAACTATTGTCATGAGTGGACATGAGATAGAGGTAAAAGGTATCTTAGAATTAGAAGATTTGACAACTGATTGTGGGAGAAGCCTTGGTGAGAGAGAAGGAAAAATCTAGGAGGATGCCAAGAACACAAATATGACTTAATGGGAGGATCATGGTGTCCTCAACATAAATACAGAAGTTTGGAGGAGAAGCTAGTTTAAGTGGATGCTAAATTCCATTTCAGATAAAGTTAATTTAAGATCCCTGAGGTATAACCAGGAGAAAAAGATATACCAAGTAGTTGAAGGATTATATTTGTATGAGGAGGGGAATATATATCCATATATGCATGTATGCATGTATGTATACACACCTATACATACATATAAAATTTGGAGCCATCTGCATAAAAATGATCATTGAACCTATGGGATTTGATGATATCACCAAAATGTCTAAAATGAGAAGGGATGGTCCAAGCCAGAGGCATGGAAGATAAACATGACTGGAAGGTCGTTGCTAGATGGTGGTCCCCTGAAAGTAGACAAATAGACAAATAGGAGAATCTGAAGAGAGTAGTGTGTCACCTAGCTGCATTACTTTGACACTTCTCTGACTAACATTTCCACCATGACTCAGGAAGTTAATTATTGGGTTAGCCTCATCACTCTGTCAAATCTTATCAACTTTGGCATTCTACCTCACTACCCTCTGCCTTTCAGTTTGGAGGGTAGGCCCATGAACCCCCAACATTCCTTGTGAGTGTGTGTGTGTGTAATTTCACATATGTGTAAATGTACATACTACACACATACATATACATACACACACATACACACACACACACACACACACACACACATATATATGCAGTATACTGGCACATAGTGATTAATAAATACTGGTTGATTGCTACATATTGATTCTTGGTTAAGAGACCAAGACACATCACACTCTACTAGCTGAGAACCAAATATTATCTGCAGGGTATATCAGTAAATTTTCAGGAAACTGCCTTTTGTTATCTCCCTCTCCTCAAATTCTCAGTAAAGATTGGCTGGCTGGATAAGAGCATACAGGTTTTGAAATATGTTTTATCTCCTACATCTGAAAATCACACTGTGTTACCTGTAGAGTTGTCTTCTTTTGCAGACTTTTTAGAATTAGATTTTATCCTGGGGAAACAAGATTCCATTCCTCTCATGTCTATAACTGAAAATAATTCTCTAGGGTAGACAGTTTGATTGATGGGCTAACAACTTAGACCCCTGAAATATCCTTTCTCTTTTCCCCAACACCTTGTCTACTAACAACATTTAAATGCCAAGTACTTTCTGTATTTGTAAGAATGCTTTGTCCCTTTGCATCATACTATAGACATGTCTATTATATGAACAAATTAATCATTTTTCTTGAACACTGCAGCTAAATCCATCCTGAACTTCAGTCTTCCACTTTTTCCCTTTTATTCAGGCTTAGTCCACTCCAGGGTTGTATATATACGCTAGGAATATTGGTAACAAAGGACATCTTCCATAGCTCATACATATTTAATGTGTGTAGGGACAACTCAGTTTGTGGTCATAGGAGATAAAACAATTGTGAGCCAGCACATCTTGCTTCTTTCTTATCTCATTGAACTTCTATCCTGATCCTTAAGCAGTGTTTATATTAGAGGATTTGCACAGACATGAAGTGATCCCAATGTAATGATGATGATAATCATCATTTAGTTAAAGTTTTAAGTTTCACAAAACATTGTATATTTGTAATCACCATTTGAGATATACCTCTGCAAGCAGGCAGAAATGTTCATCCATAGCCTGGAAGTGTGGATTTCTGGGAGCTGTAGTCTCAGAGAGATGTTTTTCTTCCCTGACTAGGGGGGGACTGAAACTGTCACAAACTCTGAATATGGGTGGGGGCAAGGGGGAGTGTGAGCACTGGGATGTGCTTTTGCCACATTGAGAGTATTAGAACTGAACATGGCAAGAGCAGCTAGATTGGGAAGAAATAGTGTTACAACATTTTGAGGAAGTAGGGAGATAGAACGGCAGCTGCCATGTGATACTAGATTGGCAGTCCATCTCTTTGAGCCACAGCAGTCTGTGGGGCATCTATCTCAGTACTGAGGTGCAGTAAACTGTTAGTTCACTTCCAGCCCTGGGCACAGCACCCTGTGGAGCTGCTGGTAGAACCCTGGGCACTGCAGCTGCCTTCACTTTTAGCAGCCAGAGTGAGACAGTGGTAGCTGATTTTCCACTTGGGCAAATTGGCACCTGACTGTGAAATAGCTTCTCCTCCATTCCCCTTCTTCTGCCCAAGTAAGGCAAAAGCTGATGCCTAAACTTGCTCTATAATTTTAAGGTAAATTTTAAAATTTATATTTGATTAGTCTTAAAATGTTTTGCTGGCTAGTTAAGTCCCACTAATCTAAATTCTCCTGGTACCTATGTTGCTTTATTTGCAAAGAAGGGGCAAAGAAGAGTATTAGGTTAAAGGTATATAAAAATACAGAAAAGACAGGGATTGAGCCTTGGGCCAAAAGTAAGAGCATTTTTCCTGGCTTGGGGTTGAGATAAACCAAAAAGGAGAATTTTATGGTTTGGATTTATTAGTAATTTTAAACTACATTTTCCAAAAAGCAGTACTAAACAGGATCCAGAGGATTTTTTCTGGAGTTGAGGGAAGTGATGAGGGAGCAAGACTTCTCAATGGGAGGAGAAAAAGTGTACCCACATTACAAAACTGGTGTTCTCGGAGAGCATAAGCACTTTTTTCCCTTTCAGCTTCTCCTGGGATCATACTTCCTGTAGCCAAGATGGCTGGAGTAAGCAGTGAATCACTGTAGCTTTTCCATATTCATCTCCAAACAGCCATAAAGTACTGCCCCAGAACAAGTCCTGGAACAGCAGACAGAGCCAGCAGAAAGATGGGGCGGAATGGCCTTTTAGCCTTGGAGACTTGGAAGATGAGCAAGAAAGGTACATCTCACTTGGTTAAAAGGGGAGTGCAGTCCAGGACACCAAGTGTCTCAACAAGCCAGCAGCAAGCCCTACCTCAGCAAACCAATGGCAGACCCTGAGCCATAGTGTGGTCCAGCTGGCAAATGCCAACATCAGGACCCCCTATGCTCCTTAGCACATCCAGGGGGAACAGGTAGACTTTACCTCTGAGAACCACCACGTGCTTCAGCGTAGCCCTGGGCAAACAGGAAACCGCTAGAGGCCAGACCTTCACATGCTTCAGCATAGCTCTAGCCAACTTATTCTCCTGCCTCAGGCTTATAAGCAGGAGAGAAAAGCTACATGTGCATTATCTTATTTAATGTACCCACTTGGACACCTGAAACATAGAGATTTCCACGAGACTACAGTTATCTTTTAAAATTCCTTGTACTTGTCTGTGAATGGGTAGTGATCATATCCAAATTCCCATTAGTCATTTACGCAGACCTGAGCGAATCAATCCACATCCCTCATGGCATGGATGTAGGCAAGTATAAGCTTCAAGATGGTCTATTGGTTGGATTGAACATTTTTTAAAAAAAAATTTTTTAACTCAACATATCCAAAGCTGAAATCATTAGCATTATTCCTAAGCCCTACCCTCTCTCTAATTTTCCTTTTACAGTCAAGGGCACCAATATCCTCGAAGTTACCTAGGCTCACAGCTGAGGTTTCATTCTCCACTCCTCACTCTCTCACACCTGCTATATAATCTATTGCGAAGTCCTGCCAATTCTCCCTTTGTAACATCTCCCATATACACCCCCTTCTCTCCTCTAACACTTTCATCACATTGGGGAAAGGCATCATCACCTCAATCCTGGATTATAGCTATCACCTTCTTGTTGGTTCCCTATTTCACTTCTCTTTCATCCTGCACTCAGATGTCAACGTGGTCTTCCTCAAGTACAATCTATCCCTCTATTCAGTAAACTCCAGTGGCTTCCTGTTACCTGCATAATTAAATATAAAAATCCTCTATTTGGATTCCCTTTCCCTCCTAACTTTCTGGTCTTTTCATATCTTATTCAAACTCATGTACTCTACAATCCAGTGATATTGGTCTCCTTAGTATTGCCATGTAAAACATTCCATATACCAGCTCTGTGCTATTCCACCTGACCCCTGGCTTTCTTCATTACTAGAATTCATTCTCTAATCATTTCCTTCTTCTGGCCTCCATGACTTCATTCAAGATCCACATAAAATCCCACTTTCTACAAATAACCTTTACTAATAAATGCTAGTAGTTTCCCTCTGGTGTTTGTCACCAATTTATCCTTTCTGTATCTTGTGTGTGTGTGTGTGTGTGTGTGTGTGTGTGTGTGTGTTTCTTTGCATATTGAATACTCCAATAGCCTGTGAGCTTTTTAGGAACAGAGACTGGTTTTGTGTTTCGGTTTTTGTTTTGTTTTCTTTTTGGGACTTTCTTAAAACATCTTGCCCATTGTTCACTGCCTGGCACATAATGAGTACTTAAAACTTCCCTGTTAACTCAGCATTTGAAAGAATAAACTATCTTTAAAGAAGGGGAAATTCCACAGTTATTTGAAATTGAAGGTCGGCAAATGGCATATGTTGTTACATATATTTTAGACCCATTTTAATCCCCCTAAATGATCTATGTTCTCTTGACTTGGGTCCTGGTTTTTGAAGACAGACAAAGCAAAATACACATAGGTAACATGTTGGCTAGAGTGCTGGACCTAGAGTTGGAAAGACCTGAGTTCAAATCCTGTTTCTGAGACTTGTTAACTAGGAAACCCTCCGTAAATCATTTACCCCCTCTCAGGCTTAGCTTCCTGTTATTTAAAGTGGCAAATATAAGAGCACCTACTTCAGTGTTTGTGGAAAACAAATGAGATAATAGACATAGAGCACTTTGCAAACCCTAAATCAATATAGATAAACTAGCTAGTCTTATAAGGAATATTCCAAAGCCTGGTAAACTTGGGAAGCTATCATTCAGAACTAAGGAGAATAATGTAAAAGGAAAGTAGATAGACAGAAATGAGGAAATCTTTGGACTGAAACTTCATCAGAGAAGTGCATCTGGTCATAACATAGTACCCAGAGCCCAGCTAGAAGGTAACAGGATAAAGCAGCAGTTTCAAGACCCAGAACCTCCATGGTCTTGGGAGAAATTTAAATAATCAAAGATGGAAATGAGCTTGCATTACTCATTATTGTACATGTTATCTTGCTCTCCATTCATTGTTAGACTAGATGGCTGAAGTTTGGGCTGAGTTAAATGTTCAGAGGTCTGCTGTCCAGAGCAGTTTCTTTCTTTTTTCCCCCATTGCATTTTGCTATTTACTAAAAGTATTTGTTGGCCACATAAATCTCATAGAAAGGTGCTAGATTTGGATAAACAGAAACATTTCCACTACTTCGAAACATATTTAACAACAACAGAAAGAATATAAATATTAAGGAATCCAGAAAATCTGAGAAGATAGATTATATGTAGTTTGATTAGCTTCAGGAAACTTCCTGTGGTTAGATGGTTATAGTATCCTAGATTATTGCTAGGGGGTATAGGGCAAGTAACAGTGTATTTCTTCCTGAGTTCTTATCTATACTCCCTTATGTATGTAATTGAGTCTGGGTTAAGTAAGTATTAATAATATATTTGAGGAATAAAATAATTCACAAAAAAAATGTGAAAGAGTGTATTTAGAAAGAGGGAAGTCATTCCCATCCAGTTTTCCTTAAGATGTAGCAGGGTGTAATGGATAGAGGTCTGGGTTCAGAAAGACATATTCAGATCCCACCTCTGACACTTACTAGTTGTGTAGCCTTAGATATGCCACTTAAAATCTCAATGGTTCAGTCTCTGACCTTTAAAATGAGGGGAGTGGGTATAGATAAAATGGTCTATGAATTTTCTTCCTATTCTCAATCTATGATCCTTTGATCCTTCATAGTTGTGGAAAATTATGGAGCTTCTATTTTTTTTTTCTATTTTGCACTAACTGCTATAATGACTTCCTTCTCTCCCCTTGACCTGCTTTATCTCTCATTGCCTAGTAACCTTGCTGAGTTATGCCACAAGTCAGGTTATAACAGGGCAGAGTCTTCTAAAGGATAGTGTCTGAAGTTATACCAATTCATTTATTATGTGCCCTTTTTCCTTTCTTAGTTTTTCTTTTTGGTGAGCATACTTATTCATCCATTTGCTTTCAACATATTCCATTACTAAACGAACTTTAATTCTGCCCCAAATACATTGATAGCTTGTTGTTCTTTGTTCTGAAAGAGGACTAAAATGACAGCACTACGTTAGAGTTAAGTGACAATGTGTCCTACTGTGGCTGATAATGCTCTACCACAGGTTGGGTGGACCATTTATACAGTCCATGTGCTTTGCAGAAGTTTTTGTACATTTGTGTGTGTGGTGTGTGTGTGTGTGTGTGTGTGTGTGTGTATGTGTGTGTTTTGACCATAGGGTGGGATCCCTGCCTGCCATGGTAATCAGGCCAGGGTTGGGTAAGCAGAAAAATTTTAGGGCACCTTTTCTAACTCCTTTTTTACACCAGGAGGTGAGCAGTGTGATCCTTAAAAGACTGATCAGACATGCAAGAGGCTTCCAAATCTTACTGCTACTTCCAGTGAGAAGACAACCCTCTGGCCTGGGCTGCCTGGGTGTAGGATCATGACTTCAGCTCCCAGCATATCCACACCTTCTGCTTTGTCACTTGCCTTTTGCCATAGGACTTTGAGATAGGTAATAATGGTAAAATGCTATGGGCAGTATTTTTTAATTCATGCACATATTGGATTTAAGTGAGGTAGAGTTTCATGAAGTAGTCAGCCTCACTCTCTGTTCCAGAGACATCACAGTCCAGTGGCAGGATAGAGGCAAGATGACTGGTGATATTTCAAGATGCAGTGGATGATCTTGGCATGTTTAGTGTCTAGCCAAGCTCTAAGCATTCCATCGCACCTACTTCAGCTGCCTTCACAGTCATTGGAACAAATTGTTCTCATCCTTCCCTTCCACCAGGGGAAGTCTTCATATGCTTGAGGTAGACATCCCCTAACTCAACTGTGGGCTTGAGACCCTTTGGTTACCTTCAACCTGGTTTATCCCATCTGCCAGAAGGGTTTCTCAGAGTGTAGCTGCTGTGCAAGCTACAGCTTCTTGGAGCTACAGGTGAGAGTTAGGGGGATTAGGTGGACCCCAAAGGTAGATGACCAGCCTTGAAAAAGACTCATCAGCCCTCACACCAGGGGTGTTAGTCTTCCCTGAACTTGCTCTACGCCCCAAATACAATGACAGAAGTATTATGAAACTATGAGGGATAGCACAGAACTATTAGAATTTTACAAATGGTCCTTTATCTTCTTTCTGGTTCTATTACTATGCTTGACAATGTCTGACAGAATCCCAATGTTCACATACCTTCTGGCCCTTTACCAACTCTGTTATATATAGCTGATGCTCCCTTGTCCCCCCATAACTGTTTCTTTGGTTCTGAGTTTTCATCTACCATCCAGAAGCAGCTAGGTGGTGCAGTAGATAGAACCCTAGGCCAGAAATAAGGAAGACCTAAATTCAAATCTGGCCTCAGATGCTGGACAAGGTAGTTAACCTATGCCTCAGTTTCCTCAAGTGCAAAAGGAGGATAATAATAACATTTACCTCACATCCGTTGAGGGGATCAGATGAGATAATGCTTGTAAAGCATTTAACATAGTGCCTGACACATAATAGGGTCTTAAGAAATTGAATTTTTTTGTTTGTTTTTTCCCACTCTGCCCTGAAGCACAATCCACCTATCATTAGTTGTGTCTACGTAATTTCTATTATCAAGCTGAATATCTCTAACAAACCAATTTGTAATGATTTTGCTCACCTATTCTTCCAGTCTCAACCTTCCTCACTATCAGGTACTGGTTCCTTGCTTAAAATAACACCCAGATCATCTTCGGATAGCAACACCTCCAGACTATATTTCCACTGATGGTTGCTCCTATTGTTCACTTTTTGCTACTGAAAATATGATGTCTGAACTACCTGACATCTTCCCTTCCTAATTAGCTGCTCCCTGCTGTACCTTCCAGCAAAGGCCACACAGTCTTCCATTATCACTGTGCTTCTATTAATAGTCTTATAATGTGTCTGGTAACTGGCTAGAAGAAACAACTAATCTGTCACACAGAGCTGAGAATTTTTAGGTTCTTCAGTGATTCTGTGATCTTATCACTGTGTGCACTCATGCCATCATTGCAGATGACATCCTACCCATACCATCTCATCATTCATGTTCATGTCTTTCCATTTCTTTTCATGGAAAATTTGTACCAATTCTTTATGGAGCTTGTTGTTGTTTTTTGATATTTCCTAGGTTTCAGAATAATACTCAAGTCATCATCTACTATCTTTCACTTTTGCTACATGACCAGCACATTATTTTCTCTGGTCATATATATCTTTGATGTCACCTTTATATACAAAAGCCATCAATGGTAAATACATGTACACACATACATATGTGTGTGTATGTGTATATATATATATATGTATGTATATATATATGTATGTATATATATATGTATGTATATATATATACATACATATATATATAGCATTGATGTCTTATATATCGATGTATGTGTATATCTATATAGATAGATACATACACATATATGTGTGTGTATATACGTGTGTGCATATATATAGGCATATATATATGTATATATATATACACATATATGTGTATCTTTACCACTGATGGCTTATATACACATATATGTATGTGTCTATACAAATATACACACTTATGTGTGGACACACATAAACATATATACATGTGTGTATATGTGAGGATGGTTGTATGCATAGGATTGTTTTTTTCTTGTAGCAAAGACTTGGAAATAAAGTGCAAGTATATCAGTTGAGGAAATGAATGAACAAACTTTGTTATGTGAATGAGATGGAATACCATTGTGTCATAAGAAGTGATAAATATCATAAAATCAGAAAAAATTGCAAAAAGGACTTGTATGAACTAAGAGAATAAAGTAAACAAAAACAATTCTGAAAGGCTATAATCTTTGATCAACGCAGTAGCCAACCATGACTTCCGAAAACCAATGATAAGCCAGTTTGTTGGGTTTTTTTCCCAAAAAATAGGAAGGAATTATATTTGGACATTAGTAGAAGTATGAGTTTAGAGACTAGACAGGAGGACTAAATGTAGAATAAAAGTGGAGCAGAGGACAATAATAGATTAGTGAGCTCATCCTAGAGTACATCAATCTTCTCAGGTGAGGCCTTCCTTCTCTTGAGTGAAGATAGAGGGGGATAATTTTGTAATGAATTCAGTCTATGTTTAATTGCATTCCTTCAGTAATTCTCTTCACGTTAGAAGTAGTAGGAAGGAGCCAGGTTGTGTGAGACACAGAGATGGATTTGTACAAAATAGGTGCCAATGGAAGAACAACCACAGGATATCCTTTTCCCGTTTTTGTTCTCTTCCATTACCCGCCTCTCCTTGGGGTGCTTGAACAGGAAACTGACACATTTCTTACAGCTCTTGATTGAGTGGAGGGAGATGGGGAGAACCATCAGACCTTACCATTTGTCCCTTTACCATATCTTATGGTCCTTAGGCCCAGCCAATATATCTACCAGATTCTCAAGAGTAAATATCCAACCATCTGACATACCCTAACGAACTTTGGGCCTTATTTTTTTCAACACCATTTTATCTTTAGTATCTATAGTCTGTTCATCTGCTTTGCAGATATATTCTCTTTTACGTATCATCTCTCCCAACTATTTTTTTTTACTTTTTTTTTGGTGAGGCAATCAGGATTAAGTGACTTTCCCAGGGTCACATAGCTAGTAAGTAGGAAGTGTGCAAGGCTGGATTTTAACTCAGGTCCTCCTATCTCCAAGGCCAGATCTCTATCCACTGTGCCACCTAGCTGCCCCCAACTCTCCCAACTATTGTGTGAGCTCATTAAAAGCAAGAGCTAGCTCACTTTTTTTTCTAGTTTACATCAAAAGTACTTAACACTTCATAAGTGCTTAATTTTTTTTTCATGAATGAAGAAATTAATGAATATGTCTGTTCAAAGCAAATTAGGAGTCAAGCATTTCTTAGAGGTTATCCAGAGGCTACTGCTGCTCACCTCTTGAAGTCCTGGCTACTTCCAAAACTGAAAACTATGATTATGTGTGTATAAAGTTTGATATCTCTCTTCAGCATTTGACTCTGTTGACCTCCCTCTTCTCTTTTTTACGCTCTCCTTTGTCCCTTCTCATGACTGTCTCCCATCTTTGTTTTCTTACCTATCTAACCACTCCCCCATCCCTTTGGTGGGATCATGATCTTCTTCTTGACCTTTATTAGTGAATATGCAAAGCTCTGTCCTGGGCTTTCTTCTCTGCATTCTCTTGATGACCTTATCAGCTCACAATAGTTTAATTAACTTCTTTATATTGAACACTCCCAAATGTTTACATCTAGCCCTAGAATATCCAGTCCAATGTCACCAAATGTTCACTGAAGGTTTCAAACTGTATGTCCAGAATATATCTTAAACTCAACATGTCCAAAATAAATATGATATTGTGTCTTCTGAAACCCACCTCATATTTAAATTTTATCTTTTTTTTTCAATGATTCCATCATCTTCCTTGTCATCCAGGTTTGTACCCTTCTTGTCATCCTTAACTTATTGTTCCACATGTTGAACTAGTTCTAATATCTTGTTTCTCATTCCGTAATATCTTTCACATCTGTCCATATCTCCCCTTATCTCTCCTCAAATATCAATCATTCTAATTTAGGCTTTTATCACCTCTCACCTAGATTTTCAAAAGAGTGTCCTAATTGGTCTCCTATCCTAAGTCATCTCCCACCCTGATTCATCCTCTCCAAACCTGAAAAATACAGGTTTGCTCATGCTGTCCCCTATTCAGTAAAATGTAGATGTTCCTTAATACCACTAGGATGACACGTAAACTCTTCTGTTTAGTTTTTAAAGATCTCACAACATGTCCCCAGTCTGTCATACCGGACTGATTACATAATATTCATCTTCATGAGTAACATGTAATAATCACATGCTACATTATTTATATAGTGTATATAATAATAGCACAGTGATATTAAATTATATGTTCCTTGCCTCTTGCTTTCACACACTCTGCAGTCCAATGAAATTGTTCCTCCTGTTATTCTTGATATGGGGAACTCTACTTGTCATATCCATGCCTTTGCTTTAACCCTCCACCATGCTTGCTATACTTTATCCTCATTGCTATCTCTTATATTCACTAGTTTCTTCAAAGTTTGTTTAAAACTCCAATTTCCACATGGAATCTTTCTTGGTTTCTCCCTTGCTCTGTGAGTCTATACCACTAAAAATACCATGCATCAATTTTTTTTTTTTGGTTTTTGTTTGTTTTTAAGCAATTGGGGTTAAGTGATTTGCCCAGGGTCACACAGCTAGTAAGTGTCAAGTGTTTGGTCTGAGGCTGGATTTGAACTCAGGTACTCCTGACTTCAGGGCCGGTACTCTATCCACTGAGCCACTTAGCTTCCCCCTCCATGCATCAATTTTAAATTACCTATATGTGTATGTTCTTTTTTCCTATCTACATTGAAAATGGATCAAGGGCAGAATTGTTTTGCTTTTGTCTTTGTATCCTTGTCCCCTAGGAGGGTGACTGGCAATGTTAAGTTGGTGCTTAATAAATGCTTATTGATTCAATGATTGATTGTGTTTGTGTATTTAACCAAGAGGAAGGGAATCAGGGTAAATAAAGCACCTTAGATTTAATAAATCTTTGACAATTAGAATTTGTGTTGATTACTATTTCCCACATTCTTCTGTCCCTATTTTCTTGGTAAGATATTTGACATCTAGTTTGTCTGACTCTTAGTCCAGTGGTCTTTTAAAGCTACATCAAACTGTGTACTCTTATCAAAGTGGCTGAGGAATTGTGTGTGACATCAAAGGAGCTAATAGGTCAATCAAATGGACTTTTAGATTATTAAAATTGATTGTCAGAGATGGGACTGAAAAAGAAGAATGTGATCTAGGTACCACTATTTGTAGGAAAGTCAAAATGAGTTCCATTGCTGGAGTGTAGAGGAGAAGACATTATTAAAAAAATTGTCCTGGGATAAAAATGATAAGATTTTGAAAGATGGCAGCAGTTCAAAATTCCAGAAATGGTATTAGAAGTGAGGGAGGAAAGAGAGCAACTCTTCCTCCACTACCATTGGCTTGGGGGCTCAGAATTTTAAAGAACTATGGGAGAAATATACTTTGTTATTAAATCAGCCATAATACTAAAATAATTCAGAATAATAATAAATACAAATATGTTCTACATTATTATGCAGTGAATAGAATGTTGGACTAGGAGTCAAGAAGATCTTAGTTAAAATCTTTTAGACACTCATTAGCTGTATGACCCTAGGCAAATCACAATCACAGCCTTAGTTTAATCATCTGCAAAATGATGATAATAATAGCACCTACCTCACAGGGCTGCTGTAAGGATCAAATGAAATAATATATTCAAAGTGCTTGTCAAACTTTAAGGCAGTATATAAAAACTATCATAATCATCAACAACAACATTATCATCATCATTTCACAGTATTACCTGTTCCATAACACCGTAATGGGGCGGTTAGTGGAGCAGTGGATAGAGTGTCAAGCCTGGAGTCAGAAAGACTCATCTTCCATGAGTTCAAATCTGACCTCAGATACTTATTAGCTGCATGATGCTGGGCATTTGCTCAGCTCTTCATCTGTAAAGTGGGCTGGAGAAGGAAATGGCAAACCATTTCAGTATCTTTGCCAAGAAACCCCAAATGAGGTTACAAAGAATCAGACCAGACTGAAATGACTGAACAACAACAAAAACAACAGCACTGTAATAAACATAGCACCAAATGTAATAGAGGTAAACAATGTTAACTAATCCAAGAAAATGGATTATGAATGGACTGTTTCTAGGTTCATAAGTCACTTTGTAATTAAGGTATGCAAACAGTTGTTTTGAAAGATTAAATAAAATGATTATTTAATGTTGTACTCAGTTGCTGATATTTATATCTCTCTAGAAATCTTTTGCAAGCAATACTAAGCATGAAAATGTTGTTTGACTGCACTAAATAATTCTCTAGAAAAGATACTTTGAAACATTTTAAGAGGCACATATGGTAATCATATGAATATCAATAGTTGTAGAAAAGGGACTAAATTTATGCCTCAAAAGAACAATGGCCTTATCACTTCATCAGAAAATATTGCTTATAATGTTTTTTTCTGGACCTGCTTTGACAAAAAAGGAGGGGGAATTAAATATTCAGATCCTGGCACACAAGTGAGGTAGCAGTATAAGCATTCTGGTATTAAATGCAGGATATTTAGATATGTCCTTCAATAGTGGACAGCTGCTGGTGACATAAAACTGGTAAAATCATTCTTGGTCACCTTAAAGTGAGAGAAGTACACCATAAAACTCCAATGTAAATGAGAATTGAAGTGAGTTTTCAACACAACAAGGAAGCACAGTCACAGTGGGTATGGAGTATCTTACACTTCCTTCATTGTGAATAAACTCTCGATGTCTTTTGAGGCATCAGATGCATTCAAGTGAACAGCCAACATTTTTCACATTTGTGTTTCTAGTGAAAAGCACCACCCAAGGTTCCACTTATGATGTTTTTAGGATTGGAAATAATCAGGAGGGAAAATGGAACATCGAAGTCTCCAGGGACAATTGTCCATCGAAGAGACAAGTATCTTCAGTCTCTTCATCATACTAAAGCTTCTGTCTTCCCCTTTTCCTGAAGGACATAATGGGGATTATGGCTCCTGACATACAGATTTTTGTACCAATGTTTCAAAGAGTAATCCAAAGTGCTTGAATAAAATACTGCTCTCAACTTCATTGAGAGTCAATCTTAAAATTATGTTTCTTAAAAGCATTAAATTGTTCTTGCTTGACCTTTAACCTTTTAATTAGCATCTTCTTAACACCAGTGTCTAGGTGTCTGTCATGAGAAAGTATTTATCTGCAGAAAAGACATTGGAATTTTAATTGATTATTCATTATTTTTCTTCTTCTATTAGAAATAGAAACCAATGAATTGGCCCAGCAATATATCACAGCTAATTAGTTTCATTTACCTGGCAGATAATTTTTCTCTTGTCTATGAGTTAAATACAACTTAACTGCAGCCAAGAGTATTGTCAGTTAATTCAAGTAATAAATATGGATAATGTTATTGAAGTGACTTAAAAAAGCCCTTGATATTTCATCATCTGTACACAAAACTCAGATGTCACCATATTTCTCATGGGGAAAATGGTGGTACAACTGGTGGATTATCATCCAACTTTTCTAAAGAATTGGTAGAGTTCAGGAGACCTGGATTTGATTTCTGGTTCTGACTCTAACATTGTTTATCACAGAATTTAGAGATGGCAATTGTCTCTCATAGGATCACAGACTTAGTAGTGGAAGTAAACAAAAGACCATCTTCTAGACCAATGAGAGATTTTTAACAATTATTTTCCCAATGAGAAAACCAAGGCCCAAAGAGATTGAGTGACTCATCAAAAGTCACATAAGTAGTATAAACAAGACACTTAGTCACTTTCACCATTAATTTTCATGTATGTGAATGGTGCTCAAAGTCACTGTGATATTTTGATTCAAAATGCTAAACTTAGAATCAGAGAGTACGAGAACTGGGTTTGTTTTGCATCGAAAAAATGTCACAAAAAGAATCTAGAAGATTATATTTGGAAAACTGGAATCAGTCACAACCCACTATTCTTTATGAGGCGGTAAGTTACAATGGTTAGAGAGATGGGTTCAGGATGACAGGAGTCCAAATTCTACCTCTGACACTAGCAATGTCATCCTAGTTAAGTCGCTTAACTTCTCCAAGACTCAAGCAATTCTCTAAGACTCATCTACTAAGTAATGGGGGGATTATGATGTGTTTTATTGTAGATATACTTTGATATATCTTGCATTATACTTGCATTACACATCATGTGGAATTGTTGAAGGAAAATCAGTTCATAAAATCTGTGTAATAGAAATGCAAGTTAAATATGTAAGCTCTGTTATAGTTAAGCACTTAAAATCTATAAAGAAAATATATGTATTCACAGGACAGTATGAGGGAATTTTTTTCCCCTCTCAAAAGAACTCTGTTTTGCCTTATGCTCAGAGATGACTATTGAAAATGTTTCTGAATGAAGTGAACATATTTGAGAGTTGAACTTTTCTTCAATGGGCTAGCAAACTTGGCTTGCTGGAGTGCCATACAACTACCCTCAAGAATCAGGTAAAGAATTTCTCTTCCTGAAAATGAGATGTCATCAGGTTGATTATTATTGTACAATTTTAGATCTTTGCAAATATTTCTGTTTTTTTGTTTTGTTTTGTTTTACTTTTAGGCAATTGGGGTTAAGTGACTTGCCCAGGGTCACACAGCTAGTGTCAAGTGTTTGGTCTGAGGTCGGATTTGAACTCAGGTCCTCCTGACTTCAGGGCCAGTGCTCTATCCACTGCGCCACCTAGCTGCCCCTTTTGCAAATATTTCTGATGACATACAACTGCCGATAAGCATACACAAGCATCCAGTACCCAATATAAATTTAGTGAATGAATAGATATATGACCTGCGTTGTTTGAAACTGCACTTAGAATTAAAAAGACACAGGTTTCAATCCTACCTAAAACACACTAGCTATGTGATTCTAGACGAGTCATTTAACTTCTCTGGGCCTCAGGTTACTTATCTATCTATTTGTCTTTGGAAAGAGTATTTGCCAAACAAAATTGTTATAAGAATTAAAAAGATAAGATCTAAAGCATTTTGTAGACATTCAGATAGATAGATAGAGATATATCTTTAAATGTCTATGTAAACACTCTTTTATTTACAATAAGAACAGGAAATGAGAAAGTTTGTGGAAAGGTAATTTAGAGATTCTGTCTATTTAAACTGTGAACCTTTCACATTTTAATTTCTGTGTATAGGAAATAGTGTACTATATTGAGTCAACAGAAACCTAAGTTTGAATCCCATCTTGTTTACTTAGTAGCTAAGCTACAAGGGAGATTTTACTTGAAGACTTCTAACCTCAGGTCTCCATCTGCCTGATAAGGATGATATAAAGTAATATCATATATATATATATATATATATATGTGTGTGTGTGTGTGTGTGTGTGTGTGTGTGTGTGTGTATATATATATATATATATATATATATATATATATATATATATATCTGGCCTTGGAATAAAAAAGACCTTCACCCAAAGCATACCTCTGATACACGCCAGCTATTTGACCACAGGCAAGTCACTGAAATTCCTAGTAGTAAAAGTTCTACCACATTAAGTTGTGACTCAGACTATCGGCATGCAGACCTGTATTGATGGAGGGAGTTACTATACCAGGAGTTCCCTACACTCATGATGGTCAGGCCCAAAAAAAGAAAATGGGGATAGTATTTGTACTGCAAACCTTGCAGAGCTGAAAAGTTTAAAATACTATATTTGTGTGAGTTAATAGTAATATTGTTAATTAACTAGTAACTAATATAACAATATTTGCAAGAATACTGCCACTAAAAAGTCTTCAATGTAACATGTTAAATTTGACTAACATTACAAATGCAAAATGATTAATACAATCTCAGGTTTATTGTGTCAGTTTGTTAAACTCTTTTTCTTTGTTACTAGAGAGGATTCAAATCAAGAGTATATGTGGAAAAGATTGGTAGGAAGAAAAAAATCTATTAATCTATCTGTATGTGTGTGTTTTATTTTTCAAATTGGATAAGTTCTCATAAAGAAGATATTAATCTGGCTCAGCCCTAAAAAAAGGCTGGTAAAGTTTGGATATGTGGAAAAGAGGAGAGATGAAACTCCAAGAATGGAGAATAGCATGAATTAAGATATAAAGTTATGAATACATGTGGTATGTGAGGGTATTGGACTAACAGAATAGGCCAAATGGTGTAAAAAAAAAGACAAAAAAATCCACATGATAGTACTCCTTAAAAAGCAGAATTGGTCAAATGGAAAAAGAGGTAAAAAAAAAATACCGATGAGAAAAACTCCTTAAGAGTCAGAATTGACCAAATGGGAAAGGAGGTAAAGCCCACTGAAGAAAATAGTTCCTTAAAAATTAGAATTGGTTAACATCAAGAAAAAATAAAATGATAAAAAATGAAAAAATAGATATGAAATAATTTGTTAGAAAACAACTGAGTTGGTAAATAAATTAAGGAGAGATACTTCAAAAATTATTGGACTACATTAAAGCAATGATTTTTTAAAAAGAGACCAGATATTTTGACAATTTGTCAAGGAAAACTGTCCTAACATTCTAGAACCAAAGGGTAAAATAGAAATTGAAAGAATCCACCAATCACTTTTTGAAAGAGGTCCCAAAATGAAAACTCTCAGGAAAATTACAGCAAAATTCCAGATCTTGCTGGTAAAGAAGAAAATATTGCAAAAAACCAGAAAAAACAAATAATGCAACTATCGTGGAGCCACAGTCAGGATAACATGAGATTTCATAGCTTCTACATTAAATTATTGGAGGGCTTGGTATATGACATTCTTGGGGGTAAAGGAGCTGAGATTACAACCAAGAATCACCTATTCAGCAAAACTGAGTTTAATACTTAAGGGGAAAAATACATATTTAATTAAATAGAAAACTTTCAAACATTCCTGATGAAAAGAACAGAGCTGAATAGTTAATTTGATTTCCAAATACAAGACTCAAGAGAAGCATAAAAAGGTAAACAGGAAAGGGAAATAATAAGGGACTTAAGGATTTTTACAAAAATAAAAATTGCTCTGATTAACAGAAGAGAAAATAAAATACTTTAATAGCCTATCCTAGAATAAGAAATTGAACAAGCCATCAGTGAACTTCCTAAGGAAAATAATCATCATAACTAGATGGATTCACAAAAAAATTCTATCAAATATATAAAGAACAATTCCAATACTATATAAACTATTTGGAAATATTTGGCAAAAAAAGCCAAATTCCTTTTTTGACACAAATATGGCACTGATACCTGAACCAAGAAGAGTAAAAACAGATACCAATTTCCCTAATGAATATCAATGCAAAAATTTGAAATGAAACACTAGCAAGGAAATTACAACAATATATCACAAAGATCATATGCTATGATGAGGTAGGCTTTATTGCAGGGATGAAGGGTTGGTTCAATATTAGGAAAACTTTCAGCACAATTGACCACATTAATAACAAAGCCTACAAGAATCATATGATTATTTCAAGAGATGCAGAAAAAACTTTTAGCAGAATACAACATCCATGCATAATAAAAACACTAGAGCAAAGGAATAAAATAGAACTTTTCTCAAAATGATAAGAAGTCCATATCTAAAACCTTCAGCAGGCATTATCTGTAATGGGAAAAAAGCAAGAAAACTTTCCAATTAGATTAGGGGTGAATCAAAGATGTACATTATCCCTACTGTTATTCAATATTCAATAGATATAACAAGAAGAAAAGAAAAATAAATTGAAAGAGTTAGGATAGACAGTGGGGAAATAAAACTATCACTCTTTGGAAATGATATGATGATATACTTGGAGAATTTTAGAAAATCAACTAAAAAGCTAGCTGAAATAATTAACAACTTAGCAAAATTGCAGGATGTAAAATAAACCCATATTAATCATCAGCATTTCTATATATTACCAAAAGAGTAGAGCAGGAGATAGAAAGAGAAATTCCATTTAAAATAATTGTACATAATATCAAGTACTTGAGAGTCTATCTGCCAAGACAAACTCAACAACTAAATGAACAGAATTACAGAACACATTTGACATAAAGTCAAATCTAATAAACTGAAAACATATTAATTGCTCATAGTAGGAATAATTAGGTATATAATATACAGTATTCAATTACCAGTCTGTTATCATGTTTGATAAACTAAAAGATTTCGAGGTTTTGGGACAAGAACTCACTACGTGACAAAAACTACTGGGAAAATTAAGTATAGACCAACATCTTGCACAATATACCAAGATAAGGTCAAAATAGGTACATGATTTACACATAAATGGTGATATCATAAGCAAATTAGGGGGCTAAGGAATGATTTATTCATTAGACCTATGGATAAGGGAAGAATTTATGACCAAATAAGAGACAGAAAGCATTATGAGATATAAAGTGGGTAATTCTGATTAAGTTGCATTTAAAAGCTTTTCACAAACAAAATCAATGCAGCCTCAGTTAGAAGGAAAAAAAAAGAAAACTGGAGAGTGGGGATTTACAGCAAATTTCACTGATGAAGTCCTCATTTCTCAAAAATGCAGAAAACTGATGCAAATTTATAAGAATACAAGTCATTCTCCAATTGATAAATGGTCAAAGAGAACAGGCAGTGAACAAAAATAAGCTATATCAAATTGGCTGCCTTCTTAATGATGGAAGAGGGCAGGGAGAGAATTTGGAACTCAATTTAAAAAAAGGTTGAATACTTAATTATTTATTTAGTAATTTTAAAAAATTAATTAAATAAAATGATGTTAAAAGATAACAAAAATAAATATAAGAAAATATAACACAGGAAATCAGAGTTCTTAAAGAAACAAAAGAAAATCAATCAGTGGTTGACAATGCTAGCTCTTTAATTGTGATCTCGGAATGGAGGATTAAAAACTGAAACATCAAAAAATGCACAAAGACAACATGAAATAATAAAGCAAAATCTTAATTGGCATAATAATTGAAAGATCTGTTGATAAAAACATCTAACATTTAAAACAAAATTTTGTTATAAAATGAGTCTAATTGACCAATCAGAAAATTATTATGCAAAGACCTTGAAAATCACAATTCAAGGGATCATGAAACAAAATTTTACAGAAGTATTCCAATTCAAAGGAAAGTAACAGACTCATGGAATATGCCACAGGGTCTGTCAGAGATGGTTTTAAAATTTAATTCATTAATAAATCCAGTCAATGTTAGAGCTTCAAGGTTGAAAAAAAAATGAATTGTGCAAGCTACCAGAAAGAAATGGTTTACTTATCAAAGGATACCCACTTGAATAACATCATACTACTCACTGATGATGAAAAAAATTTGAAAAAAAGCCAGAACAAAATGTCAAGAAAAAAAGAGAGAAATAGCTTACATCCCTGAGAAAAAAGAGAAAAATAGCTTACATCCAGGGATAATATTTTGTAAGTCTCGGCTTACTGCTATATGAAAAAAGACTAATTTTAAAAATATCTCCTATTATTCTTCTTGAGAATACACAGAAATGAACAAGGTCTTTGAAATTCAAACTCTGAGAGGTAAATTATTTTAGTAAAGGTAAACAACATATATTTCATATAAAGACTATGACAGATGACTACTCACTTTACGTGTCATAAGGAAAAGAAAAGACTGTTGTTGCTTAGAAGGTTTAACATGTCTAAGGGTCACTGAGGAACAAAAGCAAGAATTGTGATTGTTTATTCCCATGGATATTGTCAGATCGAAACATTCTGAAGGAAGGCTAGAGAAGGGAAGGGGAAGAAGTGACTTAATATTCCTCTAAATTGTAGTACTACTGGTGAAGGTCATTCAAACAAAGATGTGGAAGGATTGGGAAAAAGGGGTTTATGAATCGTAGTCTTGGCTGGGAAAGGGAATTGTTTAAAAAATGTCATAACAAGAAAAGTAGAATCAATGAATCATACTGGGTTGAATGGGGGGAATGGGGTAATAATCATTGAGAGCATGGAGTAAGAGATTGAATTTCAAATAAAATAAGCTGCAGGTACCTAGTCATCAATAGATAAATGGTCAAAGGATATGAACAAATAGTTTTTAAAAGATGATATACAAACTCTCACCAACCACAAGACATTATTCAAAAATCAATAACAGATATATAAATTAAGACAACTCTGAGGCTTCAACTCACAACCTTTTGTTTTGCTTGAAATTCAATCCCCCTCTCCATGCTCTTACAAAGAAATCCATGAACAAATGAAAGACGCATAGGGATGTGTATCTGAATAAGCATGCGTGATGGGAGGGGAAAAAAAGCAGAAGTTCCAAAAACATATGTGTCTTCCCCATGCGGTCAACATTTATGTCTTTCCTAATGACTCACAGATATTATAGCATTCCACCTAGTCCTATAAATGTTTGGAAATATTATACATCTTTCCCAGGTATGAGATACAGTCCTACATATCCAGATTCAAAGACCACCTAAGTAGCAAAAACAGGAGAATGGCCACAAAGAATGTGTCTTATTTCACTTCATTTCCAATTGCTAATTTTCAAACTTGTGATTTTTGGAAGTTATCTTAAGTTTCATTGTCTTATAAAACCAGATTTCTGCAGTCAATTGTTTGCTTCATCCATCTGAAGTTCTCCCACTATGTGACTATATCACATATTTGCATCATTATTTTGTTTCCCAGTAAGGGAAAAAGAAAAAAAAAAATCCTTGTTTCCTGACTTGCTTCTGGCTCCTCACAATACATCATAAAAATTCTTTTTTTTTTAAATTAGAAATTCCCCTGAGAGTTTGCTCTTCTCTCTGTCTCCCTCTTTTCCTTTCTGTTCTCTGATTTACTTATAAGATATTTTCAAAGCAAAAACTGCCATGGTTCTGGTCCCATTGGTTCCATTCTGTTAGAAGGAGTCTCTGTACATTTATCTCCTTAGGCTAAACTGCCTCCCATTGTGATCAGTCAGGGTCTGTGCCTTCCTCTATTTTCTCTTCACTGTGATTCAGGGAATTTTAATTTAATCAGGAAGTATACCTCACATCTAGAGCTAAACAAATCTAGATGCAGTAAGTTAAAATAGATGAGCAAAATAGAAATGCACCCAGGTCCATATTATCATTCACTTGAAAGGCAAAATAAAATTTGCCCTTTTTCAGATGGCTGATGCATGTTGCACTAAAAGGTGGGTTTTTTTTTTATTAGATACAGGATCAAATTTATTTGAAATAAAAATGTTGCAAATACATTTAGAATTGCATTTGGAAATATAGAAGCAGGTTAAATGCTTAGTGGGCAGAAATAGGGGTGAAGGGGTGGAAATATATAGGCCATTGCATAGGACTTGGAAACTTAATAACATGCAAGTGAGTATGGCAGTAGAATCTGTGGGACCTGTGTGTCAGTTTCACTCTATTTCTAAACTGATTCCAGATTACTTCCTTTCTTGATTCATATCCAGAAGTCCATTTGCAAGTAGACATACCCCTAAAGATTCTTTTTTAAAGAAATACAGCAAATCCACTCTGTCAGCAAATTAAATTGTTTTTTTCTTTAAAATTCTGAAAATCTTTTTGTTTCCTGCCAGCTTCCAGTAAGAATAAAGGTAAGGGACAGTTAAATCGCTTGATTTTTCTATTTTTTTTCCTACTGATTGCATTTTGTGTTACTTTTTTGTTTGTTTGTTTTTAATGCACTGCATTCTCTTTCCAGTGGTTCACAGCCTTGAAAGGTGTGTAAATGAGCTTAATCTAGTCTAGAGAAAGTCACAGAAAATTAGAGATGGTAAGGGCTGCCTTAGAGATCATGAGGTCTCAAATTTTAGAACTGACCTTGGATACCATGGAGTTCAATCCCCTCATTTTACAAATGAGGAAACTGAGGTCCAAATAAGGGAAGTAACTTGCCCAATGGTCTAGCTCATTATAGACCTTGCCAGAACTTGGACCCAGGCTTTTGGACTCCATATTCAGGACTCTTTCCTTAATGTCAAGATTTTGTTAATTTTATAACTGGTTTAAGATGAAGTAATGTGCTGCGGTTGCCTTTATCTTCCCAAATGAACGTTTTAGGCAATGAAATAAAAAGTAATGATATACTAAATACTATTGGGATAAATTTGTTTTTCCTTCTGACCAAACAAAGTTGTTAAAGTTAGCTTTCAACCATCCCTTCTGTTCCTTATGGCCTTGCTATTTTCAGAGAGTATGCTGTTTTATTATAGCATGACTGGCTGTCACTACTCCACCTGTGGAGAAATAACAATCATAAATTACTAATGACCAAAATCTGTACTGCAGTATGCTCTGCTTTCAAAGAGGTTAATTTTTTTGTCTTGAATGCAATGCTCAACTGATCAGTTAGGGATAAGAACTGAATGTATTTTTAATTGGTATACAAAACTCCTGGAGGAACTGCCTTCATCGATTCAAGTTGGCCCCCTCTTTTTTTTTTTTTTGCAATTTATAGTCTTAGAGATTTGCATTTGACACCGGAAAATTAAATTACTTGCTAGTGTCCCAACAACCATATAATACGTCAGGATTTAAACCCCCATCTTCCTGGTTCTCTAGGAGACCAGCCTATCTACTACTTCAGGCTGCCTTTCTAAGCTGATCCATATCCTTTCCACCTAGCAAAGTGACTCCCATTTGGTGGGTGCTTAATGAGCAGTTCACAATTGACTGTTTCATTCATTGTTGCAAACATTTATGTAAGTTTTAAATAATTTTCTTGGATTTTTGGAGGGAAAATTTGAATTGTCCTTGCAATTCAAGTCAAGGAATACTGGTATTCCCTTCATTTTTTAAAGACATGACTCAGTTTCATGCTACTTTTCTTTTTTTTTTTATTAATTTATTATGATTTGTTGACAATCACTTCCATATGCTTTTGAGTTTAAATTTTTTCTCCCCCCCCCACCCTCCCCAACCAATCTGGTGCACAATCTGATATAGGTTATACATATACATTCCTATTAAACATATTTTCACATTAGTGATGTTGTAAGAATTAGAACCAACAGGAGGAACCACCAGAGAGAGGAAACAAAACTCAATAGAAGAAAAAAAAAATCGCAAATAGTATGTTTTGATCTGCATTCAAACTCCATAGTTCTTTCTTTGGATGTGGATAGCATTTTCTATCACAAGGCCTTTGGAGATGTCTTAGATCCTTGTATTACTGGGAAGGATTAAGTTTATCGATATTAGTCATCACACAACATGGCTGTTATTGTGCTACTTTTCTGGAAAAAAAGGTATCATTTTCATCTACTCTGCAACTTATCAGAATCTCCTTAATATTTTATTGTAATTATTTGGTTAAAGTTTTAGAAACTTTTTTCCTAATAGCTGAATTGTTTGAGTTTTCAAAAAGAAGATAACATAGTAAAAAAACATTTTTTTCAAATCAATCGTGTTGATTTCGAAAATAAATAATGGAGAAGAATCAGATTATGCTCCAAAGCTTTAGCACTGCCTCTAGACACAACTCAGTGGACTCTAGAAGAGTCAAGGAAGATGAAATAATTACTCTTCCAACAGAACTCCCAACTTTCAGGTGGCCTGGGCCTCTTTAACTCTAGGACTAGCAAATACTACTCACAAACTCTAAGTTATACCGTTAAAAGCCAATACCTGATGGAAAATCTCTGTTTATACAAATAGAGCAGATGTGTTAAGAGGCTGTTCTTACCTCAAACCTTAGGCTGTATGTTGATGCACCATTTTTTCAGTCTCACTGACCTTCTTCTAGCCCACTGCAATTGGTCTTATTCTCCATGTGCCCAGCATCTGCTCCTTGGCCAATACCTCATCTTGATTCCATATGCTGGCCTACTCTGATAAAAATTCACAAGAATATATGCTTTAAAACAGAAAGATATTCTAGACCTCATCTGGTCCAATCTCTTTATTTTACATATTAAAAAACTGAGTTCCGTAACATTTAAAACACTTGCCCAATTTCTTTCTCACTCAACCTTCTCTCCCAGGGGTAAGGAACCTGTGGACTCCAGGCCAGATGTGGCCTTCTAGGTCCTTGGGTGTGGCTTTTTGACTGAGTACAAGTTTTATGGGAAAAGTCCTTTTATTAAGGGGATTAGTTCTATGAAGTTTGGATTCAGTCCAAAGGCTGGACAACAATTGAGGACCTAGAGGGTCGGATGTGGCCTTGAGGCCCCAGGTTTCCCACCCTTGTGTCTGACTCATCCTTGCCTTGGGCATTACTTAAATTATTCCAGCTGAATCTGGGCGACCCTAAACTGTGCCTCTAATTAAAATTCAACTTTTATAATTAATCACTATTAAAATAAGTTTTTTCCCCCATTTAACCATAAGGTTAAAAAAAAACACTCCCATATATTGAAAAGAAACATAAAAGAGCATTCTGGGAAGATGGCAGAGTAGGTCAGAAATTTCCAGTCTCCCCAGATTTCCTCCATAATCAGATAGAAAATTTACACAAAATGAATGTAAGGAAGCAAAAATAAAGTGATAAAGCCCTTGAAAATACCTCAGAGAAGACACCAGGGGCTGAGGTTTGGCCTTAGTGAGGTGTAAGTACTTCCAGACTGACTTCATTGAATCAACAAACAGTAGGCCCTGAAGGAAGCAAATTAGGCTTCACAAAATTTCACCTCAACTTTCACCTCACTGACAGCCTCGGAACTTCTACTTCATAAACTCAGGAACTTTCACCTTGCAAACTTTTACCTTACAAACTTTCATCTAAGGAACAACAGATGGTTGAGTGAGGGAAGATTGAAGGACCCCCTACTGTTTCTGGAAGTCAGGCCTGGCAATGCTGACCAGCCGTGATCTCAAGCTGTGGCTGTGGGTGAGGAGGAGTGAGCACAAGTCTGGTGAGTGCAGTCCTGTGGGTAGCAAGAACATTTCTGCGACAGCGTGGCTGAGGCTTAGGGGAGGAAGAGAGGAGTCTCAGAGTTGGAGCCTGTGGACAGAAATCAGAAAACAACAGTTAGGAGGACCTTTGGACTGGGACAACATTACCCATAACTTAGGGTTAATCCTTGATAACAATAATATTAAGCTGCTAAAAATAAATTTAGACAAATCAAAAATAAAAATCACTAAGCTAAGGAAGAAGAACCTGACTATTGATTGAAACTTTGGTATGAAAGAAGATCTGGATTCATATTCAGAGGAAGACAGTGAGATAAAAAAAAAAAAGCCACTCCTACCATAAAGAGTAATATCAAATGGTCACAAGCCCAAAAAGAAATCTTGGATTAATTTAAAAAGGAATTCAAAAATCAAATAAAAGAGAATGAGGAAAAATTAGAAAAATAAAAGCAATCCAAGAAAATTATAAAAGGAAAATTAAACAGTTAGAAAAGGAGATACAAAATCTTAAGGTAGAAAATGACTCCTTGAAAACTAGAATTGGGCAAGTGGAAGAGAACAACACTAGAAGACATCAAGATAAAATGAAACTAGAAAAGCTAGAAGAGAATCTGAAACATCTCATTAGAAAAACAGCTGATCTGGAGAACTGATTGAGGACAGACTGTATAAGAATTACTGGACTACCTGATAGTTATGATAAAAAAAGAATCTGAATACATTATAACAAGATAATATTAAGGGAAATTGCCTTGAAGTTCTAGAACAAGAAGGGAAAGGAGAAATAGAAAGAATCCACTGATCACCACCTGAAAGAGATCCTAGGGAGAAAAAAAAAAAACAAAAAAACTTACAAGAATGTCATACCCAAGTTTCACAATTCCCAGGTTAAAGAAAACATATTGTAAGCAGCAAGAAAAAAAATACTATGGAAAAAAAAATCAGGATTTCACAACACCTAGAAGTTTTTACACTAAAAGACAGTAGGTCTTGGAATATTATATTTGAAAGAGCAAAGGGGCTGGGGTTCCATCCAAGAATGAATTATCTAACAAAGTTGAGTATAATCATAAATGAAAAAAAAATGGACCTTTGATGACCTGAAAGACTTTCAGGTATTGTAACAAAAAGACCAGAAATCAATGTAAAATTTGATATAAAAGATCCAGAAGAGGGGCAGCTAGGTGGCACAGTGGATAGAGCACCAGCCCTGAAGTCAGGAGGACCTGAGTTCAAATCTGACCTCAGACCAAACACTTGGCACTTACTAGCTGTGTGACCCTGGGCAACTCACTTAACCCCAATTGCCTTAAAAAAAAAAAGATCCAGAAGAAATATAAGGAAATCATTAAAGACCAATTATAAGGCACTGATAAAAGTTAAACTGTTTACTTATGATATACAAAAATGTTATCACTATTCTTAAAACTGTTATCATTTTTAAGGTAGTTTGAAAGAAAGGTTGTGGCTTGAGTTGTGTATGATAGGTTAATTCTAAAAAGAGAAAATTTTGTAGAAAAAACAAAAAGGAGTAATTATCTTATTAACAATGGGACATAAGAGGAAGAACTAATACAGAAAAAACAAAACAGGATAGATGGCTGGTAATGTTAGAACCTTACTCTCATCTGGGTTGAAGAGGAAACAAAGGATATATCTAAAGAGGTTTATATTCCGAACGTCTAGAGAGGTGAGAAAACTGGTGGATAGGGTAGGGAATGGATTTTAAAATGGTTACTAGAATAAGATTAATAGGGTGGAGGGAGTATATAAGAAAAGGAATTTTAATGAATAAGAGAGCAAGGGGAAATGGTCAGGTAGGAGGGATAAGATAAAAAGGGAGGCTGAGAAAGAAAATATGAGTAAAAATAAGAAGGAGGGGAATTCAGAAAAAATAATTAGAATTTAGTCAAATGTATAGGAATACAAGTTATTCCCCAATTGATAAATGATCAAAATGATATGAACAGACAGTTTTCCAATGAAGAAATATAAATATTTTATAGTCATATAAAACACTCTAAATCATTATTTATTAGAGAAATTGAGATAAAATAATATTTGCAAAAAAAGAATAACTTTGAGTAAATAAGTTATTTTGTCTATTATAAATACTCAAATTAACTATAAAGGATATATGAAGAAAGATGCTGTCTATATCCAGAGAAAGAACTGATAAATAGAATTTTGTGACAAATAGAATAATTTTACACACACACACACACACACACACTTGTAAGTTCCTGAGGCTGTCAGTGAGGTGAAAGTTGAGGTGAAATTTTGTGTGTGTAAAATGCTTGTTTTATTCCACAAATTAAAAATATAAATTTAAAATTTATTTATTTTAAATTTAAAAAAAACAAAATATGTATGATATATAATTTATATTATGTAATATAAACATTATAAAATTATTTGTGAAAGGAAGATGGTAATGCACAATCTATTTTTGGTCCATTTGGGTTTACCCTGACATGAGGTCACATATGTGTGTGTATGTGTATGTATGTGTGGAAGAGAGACAGACAGAAAGACACACCATTGGACAGATAGAAAACTTAATGAAGGAGTGAATATTGTTCACTCCTCTGCTAAACATACAACCATCCTTGTAGCCATTGTTGCCCATGGTGAAGGGAAATAAGCACTATACTTCTTATTCCTCAATCCTGCAGTAGAGGAGGCAAAGGGAAAAAAAAATTAAAAAACCTCTAACTACGATGGAAAAAAAATAAAAACTGAAGCAAAAGATTTTCAATCTCCTGTTGACCAGGTAAAGAATAGAATGCAAAAGCAGAGTGAAGAGAGAAAAAGGGCAAGGGCGGAGACAAGACTCTTCTCTCCCACTTGTAGGGAAGGAAAGGAAATAGATCAATGCCAAGAGAAATACTCTAGGAAACATCTTAACCCAGCCTCATATCAACAATTTCGAAACACTCCTTCAAAAATCTGTTCTTTTTGATAGGTAATTATAGTCCCAAGGCCCTCACTACTCTGTAGGACTCAACAGAGAACCATTTCAATTTCCTTCCCTAGCTCTTAACTTTGATATCCGCAATTTACATTTCATTATATTTCAAACCATTGTTCTCCATCATCACTCAACATAATGAGAATGCAGTGCCATGGAGTATGTACATTTTTGATCTTGTATTCATTTAATTTTAATTCATGTCAAATCACCATTTATTAAGTGTTTACAATGTGCTTAGAATTCTAATAGGTGCTGGGTGAGATACAAAATGTAGATGAGGCATAGTCTGTCTTCATGGTGTTCACAATCAAGAAGAAGGATTTGGCATGCATACAAATAACAATAGTATAAAATAGTACACAAGCACATGGAGAAAGGCAGGGTTGTATAGTTAATAAAGGAATGACCTTAGAATATGATTATCTGGGTTCAAGTCTATCCTGTCTTTGTTACATACTAAATGGACAACCCTTGGCAAGTAATTTAGCCCTTCAGCACTTCAGCCAATAATTTAAGATTATACTTATTGTTGATGGGGCAATATTCATTGGTGGCTATATCAGGACTTATCTGCAAAGATGAAATTATACTTCTGGAATAAATACACAAGACAGGTGAAAATAAATATTTTGTGGGGCAACTTAGAAAAAGAGCAGTTAATATTTAAATTGGTCCTTAAAGATATGTATGAATTCAACAAGCAAAGAATAGAGAGGGATTCCCAGTCCAGGGAATACCAAGTGGGAAAAAAAAAGTCCATGCAAGATGAGAAGTGGAGGTTAAATATTGGGGCTAATGAATAGTCCAATTTGAAGGAAATATTTTGACTTTAGTAATTTTCTGGAAAGCTAGAAAGATCCATTTTGGTTATTTTTTTTATTTAATAAGGAGGTTATTTAAATTCTTATATTTCCTGTTTTCCTGCCCCACTCTCTATTCCTTACTTTTTAGTCTTTCTATAGCTGGCAAGTACATATACTGTTATTGCGCATACTATTATTATAACTTTTGAAATATGGCTTTAGTTCAATCATTAAATTCCAACCCTGCATCTCTCTTACTACAATTTACAAGTTTGGATGCACAAGACTAGTATTTATTAGGCTGCTTATTTCTTCCTGTATACTTTATCTGTAAAAAGGACATGCCAACTCAACTTGAGTCAACAATATAATTGTGCAACCATAAAAGCTAATATGACGATAAGCGATATTAATGGAAGAATGGTGGAAAGAGTCAGGGAGGTTATAATCTTTTGTTATTATTTGCCATATTTTGAACATATTTAGAATTCTGGATCTAGTTATGATGCCTCATTGGATAAGGGAGAATAAGGAACAGGAACTCATCCAAAGAAAGGTGACCAGGAAAGCGTGAATTCTCGAAGCCAGGGCAAAGAGTGATATTTTGAAGTAACTGGAAATATTTTCCATCAAGAAGAGAAGACTTGGGAGCTGGAATCAGAAAGGGGGGAGGGCGGGAGAAAGGGAAAGGCACAACAAGATATGTCTTCAGATATCTGAAGGGCCATCCTGAAGATGATATTATGTGTGTTCTATTTGGCCCTGGAAGACAAAATTAAGGATGAGATAGGTGCAAGTTACAGGGTAGAAGATTTTTGCTCAACATCAAACCAAAAGTTGCCAACTAGAGAAGTCTTAAAGCAGAATACAAGTTTCTTAAGAGCAGGGACTGTTGTATCTTTCCTTGTATCCCTAGCATTTAACAGAGTGCCTGGAACCTAGCTGACATTTAGTGAATGTTTATTGACTGAATGATCTAATGCTTCCTGTGTCGATGGAGGTATTCAAGCAGAGGCTAGAATTCCATTTGGATGTGGAAGGCAGAATTTATTTTTAATTAGATTCATGACTTAGGGAAAAGATTTGCCTAGATGACCTCTGAGATCATTTCCAGATCCAGTATTTCTTTAAGTCTAACCTCTGAAACACAACTTTTCTTGGGTTTTGTTATTGTTGCTTCTGCTTTCGTTGTTTTTAAAGGAACATGTTCCTTTCCACAAAACATTTTCAGTGGAATCTATAAAATGATTTTTGTGCCATGATTCTAAAAAAGCAAATGGAAAGTAAATTTAATGAAGTTCAGAAGTACAAGGTGGTACAGGATAGATTCCAAAGGAGAAAAGTCTGTAAGTAAGAGGGGATAGATATGAAATAAGCCCAAAAAAGACCTGAAAAAGTACAAGTCGTAACTAAATAGAAAAATGGGGAATAGCTAACTAGCAAAATGGAAGAGGACAAACATGAAAGGAGAAGCTCAAGTCTCAGGATTGATTAGAAGTGGAAAAGATGAAGGAAAAGAAAACTAAATGAAAGCAACCAAAAGCCTACAGGAAATGAAAATTAAGAGGCAGAGATAAGGGCCAGAAAAAAAAAAAAACAAACTCTCAGCCTCACAATATCTCAAAATGTGATATCCAACCCATATAACAGGAAGAATAAGAACAGGAATTTCATTAATATAGTTTAAGAAGTTATAATTTAAACAGTTACATGGTCCTCAGGGGGAAAAAGTTCAATATTAGTATCCTTGATCACCATCTCAGAAAATATATAACATGATATTTAGCAAATGTTTTCTCCCTTCTCTCCACTCACACCATCACCCTGCTTACAGTATGTTGGGCTCTCATCACATCACATAGACAACTGAAGTAATCTCCTTACTCCACTTTCTTCTTCCAGTTTCTCCAACCCATTCCCCCAAAGAGCCATCAAAGGAATATTTTTAAAATACAAATCTGACCACGTCACTCAATCCCAAAACTTTACCAAAAATGCCCAAAAACTTTCAACAGCTTCCTGTTGCCTCTAGGATAAAGTATCAGTTCCCTTGTTTGCCTTTTAAACCCTATTCACTATCCTTCTCTGCTTTCCTTTAACGTTTCATTGCTCCTACTCAAGTATTACACAATACACTCAAATTGACCTATTTGCTGTTAATTGTAATCAATTTACCTCCCACTGCCTTGTCTTTACATAGGGCAAGTCAAATTAACAGGCATTTATTAAGCATTTACTAAATGTGCCAGGCATCTTCCCAGGTGCCAGCTCCTACAGGAGACTTTTCCCAATCTCCCAGTTCCAGATTTTCTCTGTCTTTGTTTTTGTCTCTGTCTCTTTCTTTGCATTACATTTTACTATTGCATTTATTAATTCATGTATTCACTTATCTGTGTACATATTGTACTTCCCCATATAAATTTAGAAGGCAACATCTTTAAGAATAGGGATGATTCCATTATTCCATTTTAGTCTTTTTATCTCCAATATCCTGCTCAGTGCATTGAATCATAAGAAATCTGCTGAATTGAATAATCCTGAAAATCAGTATTTTATTTTATTAAGGTGAGCAGTACATTTTGCTTGGCATCCCTTGTCGCTGGCTCCCAAGTTAGAATCCTTGATATTTCAATATGACTTACTCAGAAACTTCTGAAAATTGTTAATGTTTTTTTCTACTCTATAGAATGTTTTGGTTTTTCTTGCTCTTTCCATTATTTAGCATCTTGCTATTTGTACCTTGGAGACCTACCCAACCAACCACGACTTTTCAATAATTTCAATACACTTTCACTGACTTTCAGATGACTCTTCGTATATGCTCTCTCTCATAGGAAAAAGTGATATCAGAATGGGCATGCTATTTATTTTCTCAGCAGTAGTCCAGTCCCTTCATTGTACTGATAAGCTACTCAATCTCCAGTCTCATGGTTTATCTGCTTAGGAACCTACCAAATTGTTTTCATAAAGGAAAGAGAGGCCAGTTTTATAGTAGAGGGATATATAATAAAATCTCATTTCTGAAAAGTCTGCAAAATGCAAGACAAGGTCAGTGGGTACCAGAATGATTTTGAGCTATGGTACAGAAGATAAAATATTCTTCCAAATTCTTACTTTGGGACAATCATTCTTTGTACAGAACTACAAGAGGGTCAGCATAGTAAAAGGAAATAATAATGATGGTTGTCTGGAATGACACAAATTGAGCTTTAGACTCTTAGGTAAGCAGAAGAGAAGGGCATTTTAAACTATGTTCAAGGTACACCAGAATTTCTTTACTCATCAGTGTATAATTTTGCTGCCCTATACAACAAAGTGGCTGTCCTGTTATTTTTAAAACATGTATTTACTTTCTTTTTTCTTTATCCTAATTGACCTAGTTTCAATTGAACCAGAAAAAAAATAGTGTTTACTTTCTGATACCAAGTTGTATAACTTTAATTTCTATGTTATTTTTGACTTTGCTTGTGCTAATAATATGCTAAATCTAATAACCCTATGTTTATGGAGTGGGAAAATTGAATACAATATGAGTTAATAACATGCTACAATAATGCAGAAAATTGCTGACTTTTTTTTAAAGCATCAAGGTACTATAATTTCCTCTAAACTCTTCCATCCATTCTTTTAAAAAGGAATCATGTGGCAAAACAGCTAAGGTGAGTCTCAAAGGCCTAATTATTTGTCTTCCTTCATTTTTAAGTTTCTTATTTGAAAACTGGTCATACTAATACTTGTCTTACTTCATTATAGCACATTTATGGTCATACGTTGTACCAAAAATTATCTCAAAGTGGTGAGAAACTATGTCATTTTCAGTGACTAATCTAATTTCTCCTGAGTGTAAAAGGCCTATGCAAGGGGGTCCCAAAAGACTTAATGTGGTTTTAAGCTCTAATAGCTTAAAAAAAACATAATAGTTATTTTATATCACAATAGCATTATTTCTATTATAATAGTTTAAAATAGCTATTAAAATTTAAAACAGCATTGTATTTATGATCTCCTTGTATATATGCTGAGTGAAACCACAGAGGTGAACCTCCCCTATCCAACTTTCTGCCTCCCCATATTTTTGTGTCATGGCTCCAGATCAATTAACAGTGGCTCCTTTATAGCATAAATTGCTTCATTATTTATATTTGTATAGTCATCAGCACATAGTGGGTGTTTAATAAACGTTTGTTGATTGTTTGGTATTACAAATGCTTATTAAAAGTTTTCAATTTTTTTTTTAGAAATGTACAGATCTATAGACCATTTATGCATTAAGGAATTGTACTGTTCTTATAGATTTTGTTTTTCCTTATATATCTTGGATATCAGATCCTTATCAGAGAGATATAGTGAATATTTCCATTACTTAGCAATTACTTCACTCTTTGTCTTAACTTCATGTAATCAACATTTTTTATTTCATCTTTTGTAATTATGCAAATCCTGGTTTGGTTCAGAACTCTCCCATTTCATTACTGTGAAAGTTAACCAATGTTCCTCACTTCTGATATTTATAGTTGGGTCTTTAATATTCAGGTTGCATATGCATTTTGATATTGTGATATAGGTATAAAAATTAGACTAATTCAAATTTCTGGAAAAAAACTACTCAATGTTATTAACAATTCTTTTCAGAAGTTGGGGCATGTAATTCTCCTCTTCCCTCCACCAGGGTTTATAAAGCATTGAGTTATTGAGATTAAGTGTTTCTAATTCTTCTTTATTATTAAATTAAATATGTGAAACACTATGAAAATCTTCTATTGCTATGTAAATGTTAACTATTATTATCCCTTAAATATTCTGTTTTTACCAATCTACTTTTCTATTTTAACAAGCACTAAATAGTTTGGATGACTACTGTTTTGTAGTATAATTTGAAGTAAGAAACTACTATTCATTTATTTCTACTGTCTTCTAAAAATTATTTCCCTTGAGATTTTAGAACTTTTGTTTCTCCAAGTTATTTTCATTATTATTGCTAATTCTATTAAGTATCTACTAATAATTTGCTTTCCAAAGTATTAAATTTCAAACTAATTTAAGTAATATCATAGTTTTTTCATTGTATTGATGTGGTCCAATCATGAGCAACGAATTTTATGTTAATTATTATTCCTTCATTCACTTATTTATGCATTCACAAGTTCATTTATCTTTTTAATTGCTTATTTATTTATTTATTTAAAAGTTGGGAAGTCCTAAGTATGTTTGTAGATATAAGAGAAGAAGGTTATGGAGAGGGAGAGACCAAATATCCATAACAAGGAAAAACTGTCGAAGAGATATCATGGACAATGCAGCACGGAATAGGATCAAGGGTATAGGTTGAGAATCTTCATGAGTAAGAAATCCTAATTGTTAATGATGGGAAGAAAGAGAAGAGACTAGGTTATGAACTGACAAGTTTTTAGTCATGGAGGAAGAGTGATTTAGAAAGCTTACAAAAGATTACTTCAATCTCACTGAACTGCGGTGAATGAATGGCATATGCTTTAAATGGGGACTAAGTATAGGGCAGGAGTAGGATTGAGGAAAGAAGAAAAAAAAACAGAGCAGAATATTTGGAGCAGATTCTAGATGATTGAGATGAGTCAATAAGAGTAGGGTAGAAAGGTTACTGGTAGTAGCAATTGTTCAGCTTAGTTTATGTAGCAGAAATTTGTAGTAAATAAAGTCATCTGGGATTGATCAATTTTTCCAGTTACGATCAGCAGACTGGGAACAAGAACAAAAATTTCAAATGATAATTGTTACCTAGGACCTAAATGGAACCCATTCCAATTTCCAAGGGGAAAAATCTCTCAATATTCTTAATTTCAATTTATTTTTAAAACTCAGTAAACATTAGCATTACATTGAAATTTAGACCACTGTTTCTATTCTATTGTTATTAATGGTCTAACAATTATGAATTTTTTTCATGTTTAAGGCATTTTGAACCTCTCTTATATGTTCCTTCTATGTTGTTTTATATTATCACACAATCTCAGACCTGAAAAGACTCTCAGAGGTCACTTCGTCCACCCTGCATTTAAAAAAATTAATCCCTTCTATAATAAACCAGGAAAAATTGTCATCTAACCTTTGCTTGACCATCTCTAGGGAGGGGAACCTAGTACCTGCTAAGAAAACTCATTTCATTTTTGTGTTTTTTTGTAACTTGTCCTCACTTTTCCTGATTTTTCCTCCTGGGACAAGTCTATTCCATCTTCACCACTTATGCAGCGAGGTGGCACAGTGGATAAAGCAATGGGCCCGGAGACAGTAAAACCTAAGTTAAATCCAGCTTCAAACACTTACTAGCTGTGTGACCCTGGGCAAGTCACTTGGACTCTCTCTGCCTTAGTTTTCTCAACTTTAAATGAGGAAATAGCACCTACCTCATAGTGTTATTGTGACGATCATATGAGATATTAGTAAAACATTTACACAGTGCCTGGCACACAGTCAGCACTTAATAAATGCTTAGCCTCTTACTGCCTTTAACATGAAAATCTGTCAATTACTTGAAGACTACTTCTTAGCAAGGCATCTTCCAAGCTAAACAACCTGAATTCTGGTGATTGAAGCAATCATGCATGAGGACCCTTCTGGGTGCTCTCCATCTTTTCAATTTCCTTCTTAAAATAGGACACTCAGATCTAAATAATACCCCTTAATGGTCTGACCAGGTTGAGGTACTACAAGACTAGCTCCTCACTAGTCCTGGAAACTCTGCCTCTCTCAGTGCAGCCAAGGGTGATATTTACATGTTTGACTCACATTGAGCTTACAGCTTACAATCTTCTATCTAGTCATGCCTTCCCCAGCATATAATAACTATAATTATTTTTGAACTCAAATGTAAGATGTTAAATTTATCCCATTAACATTCATCTTTTTTAAAAATTTAAACCTTTATTCTAACCCAGGCAGGTATTTTTGAATCTTGTGTTCATGAACTAGAATATTGTTTGTCCCTTCTAGCTTTATGTCGTGTGTCAATTTTGTAAGTAGATTATTTCTTGATAAAAAGCCTTTAAAAAAAAAGACACACAGGCTCTGATTCTTATAATCTAGCCACTGCTCAGATTTTTACAATCTAGCCAACAGCTCATAGATGCTCAGATTCCTTAAGACTCTGGCTAATATGGCGGATCTTTAATAAACCTTGTTTTTGGCTGAAAAAAGTTTTGGGTCAAATTCTTTTGGGCAGGACCCTCATGTCATTATTTTGGGGTTCCAGCACCCCTCACCTCATCATATATTTCCCTGACCAGGAAAAACTGCCTAATACCAAGCTCTTCACCAGCCATGACTGGATGACTACAGGCCATTCACCTACAGGTGGTAACAAATGGCAAGTGTCCCCCATCATTCCTTGGATGCAGCTTATGCTTGGTTCCAGTCAACCTCCTCTTTGGGACCCCCTCAAGTAAGGGATATCTCTATGCCCTTTGCCAGCAGGAAGCAGTTTTAGAAGCCAAGACTTTTGCTCTTACCCCAAAAGAATTTGGGTCCCATTTGTTTGAGGAGGGAATGATGAGGATGGGATCTAGACCCCAAAAAGGAAAAACCCTGGGCTTTCCCACATGGCCAAATCTCTGGCTTTCCCCTGAGGCTATAATCCTATTGACTGGCCTTTCATTGTAGCTATGCCCAATCTGTTACCCTTAACCTAGCCTAGACCTCCCTATGTCCCCCAGCCACTTCCCACCATTAATCCTATCTAGGCTCCGTTCTCCCTTGGCCACCCCTGGAGTTCTATTACCTCATAGACTACTTGGCCACTTCAATGTCTCTCCCATAGTCTTTCTGTATATAAGGTCGATCTTGTCTCCATTAAGATGCTCTGATTCTTATAATCTAGCCACTGCTCAGATTTTTACAATCTAGCCAATAGCTCACAGATGCTCAGATTCCTTAAGACTCTGGCTAATATGGTGGATCTTTAATAAACTTGTTTTTTTGGCTGAAAGAAAAAAAAATTTAAAAGGAAACACAATCAAACACAGGTTTATGGATTTGCTTGCTTATTAGTGTTTATTTCTAGAAATTTTTTTTTGAAAATCTCTTTATTTTACACAGACAATATTTAGACCTGGAGGGTTTAAGTGACATCGTAGGTCAGAGAGGTAATAAATGGAAGAGTCAGGATCAGAAATCAATTTTTCTATTGTTCCAAATCTTATTATCTTTGTCCTGCGAATCATTTTTTCTTTCTCTAAGCTTAACTTTCAGTCTGTATCTTTATAATTGAAGGACATTTGATCTGTTCATTTTTTCCCCATAAAGCTATAGAACTGCAGGACTAAATGCTAATTATATATTGATAAATTCTTAGAGTTTGAAGAGACTTCAGAGCCATCTAATGCAGCTTGTACCTGTGATATAGCCAAGACTTGATTCTTGGCTATATCTCATCTTCCAGTGTGCCATGTTCTTTATCACACAACAACTTAGTTCAGTAGTTTCCAACCTACCATGACTACTTGGTACATTACAAATTTCTATTCTTATCTACTCTCCATTGGACCCTCACTGATTTATGACAATCCATAGTTTTCCCTAAATGGCTACCTATTGCAGCCCAAACAGCATCTTATTTTCTTTTTTGATAACTTGTAGTTTTATTGATTTTTTTTTTTGCATTACATACATATGCAGATTACTCCCACTTGGACAAAGGTCCACTATAACAAAATAAAGCAGTTAAATTAAATCAATATTATAGTGGCCTCATCTGAAAGTACATGAAACATTTCACATATATAGCATCCCACTCCTCCTTTTATTTTTTAAATTAATAGAAATCTGTGCTCCATACTCTTCTGTAAGGGATAGCATGTTTCATCATCAATGCTCTGAAATTACAAATAGTCATAGTACTAATGATAGTTCTTATAGCTTTCAATTCGGTTTTAAGTATTGTCATATAAATTGTTCTTCCGGTTCCATTTATTTCATTCTTAACCAGTTTATAAAAGTTTTCAAATTGTTCTTGTTTATGCAATTCTGATTTCATAATTCTTGCACTTCTGATCATTTCATTCTATATCATTTATATGTCTTTATGTATCTTTTTGAAATCATCTATTTTATCATTTCTTATAGCAGGTTTTTCTATCACACTCATATAACATAACTTATTCAGATATTCCTTAGCTGGCCAATCTCTTATTTTCCAATGTTTTTTTTTCTTTTCTTTTCTTTTGCCACCACAAAAAGAGCTGCTACAAACAGATCTGTATATAAATACCATTTTCCTCTTTTTTTTGATTTATTTTAAATATAGGGCTAGCAATTGTAGAGCTATCTTAAGTGGTATGTTTAGCAATTTTTATGTATAATTCCTATGTTTTCCAAAAATGATATCATCTATTTATCTGTATCTTTCATGACCCTCACCTTCATCATACAGTCTTGATAATGATACATTCACATCTCTCATATCTCTCCCCTAACAATGCTACCACCCTGGTGCTGGCCATCATATTCTGTCAACTAGCCAATTAAAATAGCTTCCTAATTTGTAACCCTGCTCTAAGGTTTCTGCATTTTAATGCATCCTGAAACAGCTGTCAAATTGATATTCCAGGAACATAGTTTTAACCATTCTATTCCCCTGTTCAAGAAGCATCAGTGGCTCCCTGTTGCTTTTGGGGGAAAAAAAGTAAAAGCTTCTCAGTATATAAAGCTTCCTATAATTTGGCTTCAATCTCATTTTCTGGACTTGATTTCATATTTTCTCCCCTCATTTACTCTACACAATAGTCAAATTTTCCTGTTTTCTGTTCCCCATAGGCAACATTCCAACTTCAAGATTCATATTTTCTCTCCCCTATGTTTGAAATTCTCCGTGTGTTTGTGTGTGTGTCTCTGTCTGTCTCTGTCTCCCTCTCCATTAAGAAAAATCCACATTAATCAAATATAATTAGATATCTTGAATAGTGTCATTAGGAATTTTTTAATTATTACTTGTGTTCCAAGTTTTAGGCTGAATATGTTTTCTGCGTGCAGTTGCTCAATAGATTCAACCTAGATGATTTTTTTTTGCAAAGAGTTCCAGTTCCTTTATATTCTATAAGCAAAAAAGAAATAAAGAAAAAGATAAATATCCTGCAATGATATGAAAAGCAGGATCAACATTCAAATATTTAATTTATAATCATTAATAAGTTTCTATGTCATTCACAGAATTTTTCAGTTTTAACTAAGGTGGTACATATCTTGTAGATGTAGTTGGAGCCTAATATCGTGTAATACAAAGCACAAAATATTAGAAGAGAGAGGGGGTCACATTGGCAAATATGAGGATTGTTTGCCTAATTAAGTCCTATTCCGTTGCTTCATTTTGTTGTGGAGATTAGCCTGGGTTCTGGTATATTATGCCAGTGGACCACAAGTTACCAGAACCACATCAATATGGGCCCAGTAATGGACTTAGGGCCTTTGCCTGAGGACAAGTCTAGGAAATTTCAGAGAGGCTCAGATCAGGTTAACTATGGGTTGATGAAATTTTTGGCCATAGTAACTCTCAAAGACTCTACTAAATCATAAAGGGGTTGTGATGTGGGTTGGTAGAGGGAATACGTGCACAAATGAAATTACCAATCCTTGATGTATTGAAGTAAAGAATTGGATTTGAAAATTATTTTCAAGGTTGCCCTAAGGCTGTATAGCATAATTCATTTGATGTTGGGTGTTGCAGCAATGTACAAGGACTGTTGAAATGAAATTTCCATGTTTTTGTGTCAAGTACCCGCTCATTCTGCCAAATGAATTATCAATGTGATTTTGGATTACACTATTTATTCATAAACAGCTAACTTTTAATGAAAAATCTAGAGATTGGTTTTCCCTTGTTGTAAATCTGACAGTGCTAAATTGCTTTGTAAAATCTGAAGATTTATCCAATTAGTTAACAAATGCATTTAGAAGACTAAAAAGATTTATTGACTTGTACCGTTTGAGATATTCATGTACACCATCATCAAAAATACCTATTTGTAGTTGCTGTAATCTTATGATCTATGTCTTTGCAGTGTAGAAGGAACACTGAGCCGCCAACAGCAAATCATTTATAAAAGCTAAACATTTAACATTTATCTCCAGAAACAATTTCCTTCCATTGTATTAGTACAGAGAGTTGAGAGGGATAACAATTCCAAGCATTTAGAATGCAAACCAACTTTACTGAGTGAGATGGCTTTAAAATGTTATGGATAAGAGGCAATGATCTCTAATTACATGTAACCAGACATATTTACTGATTATTTGACTATTCTTTTTGAGCAATATTTATTTGATAATATGGTCAGTCTTGCAAGGAGAACTTACAGGAATTTAGGTTGAATGAGCACTTTGAGTTTCCACGTATATTTTTGCAAATGGTGACAAAGAGAGATGGAATGAAAATGGATATTTTATGGATTTGACATCCAAGCTCTTAAGTAATACTGTTGAAAACAGGGAAGGAGAATCACTACCAAATGTATTAAGATCTGACATATAAAATGAGAAAAAGAAAATACACAGGTAAATAAAAGTAATGAAAATGATTGAAGGCCAGAAAAAAAAATAGACTCATAGAGAAAGGCTAAAGGAACTGGAATTGTTTATCCTGAGCAAAAAAAGGTTGTAGGATGGCTTAGTAGAACTCTTACAATATAAAAATAGATCTCTTATAATATAAAAAGGTGATTGTTGAATATAGATGATAGCAAACACTTATTCACAATTTCCACTAAGAAAAGAAATACAGGAAATAGATTATTGATGTAGAGAAAACATCAAGGTTCAGTTGAGACCAAAATATAGGAAAAGATAGGTTTTGTTGTTATTGTTTTTATAAATTTTCCCTTTAATGGGTTTTGCTGTCATAAGATCCCCATGAGGAACTAAAAGAGAATTTTAAAAGGAATTTTCAACTCTTAATCAATAGTCCTCTAGGACAGGTGACTTTGATTCAGTCTTTGACAGGGCCAATTAAAAATTGGGACCTAATCGTAGCCTGAGGGTGCTGTCTCTGGCTTTTATTTAGTTGACCTAAGCTGTGTATAGTGATTCTTAGCTTTGACTCTGACTAAAATTCCCCCAGCTCACCTTTAACAGGGAAGAGGTTTCTAATTTCCATATCTAGCAGACCTGCAGGGGCAGCTAAGAGGTGCAGTGGATAGAGTACCAGACCTGGATTCAGGAAGATCTGAGTTTATTTCTAGCCTCAGACACTTACTAGCTGTGTGACCCTGGACAAGTCATTTAACCCTGTTTGCCTCAGTTTCCTCATATATAAAATGATCTGGATAAAGAAATGGCAAACCACTCCAGTATCTTTGCCAAGAAAACCCCAAACATGGTCGCTATGAGTCAGACATGATTAAAAAATTGAATAACACACAATAACAGCAAATCTGAGTCAAGATGGCCTGTAGGTATCCCTTGAGAGATGAAATACTAAAGACTAATAGAGAGCCATGGAAATGCAATACCCACTAGAGATGTCATAAGGGACCAGTAATGCCTGAACACCCAGTGTTGGAACAAGTCAATAGAGCACAGCTCTTAGAAGGGAGCAAACCCAGAAAGAGTAACATGACAATCTTACCTGAAGATATCAGCAACTTGGCATGTTGTCAATGTTCTCTATTCATATGTCATGGCCACATGCGTTCCCTACATGTGTGCCCCATTACACATATTTTCAAGAATGTCCTTTCTCCCCACTGATTGAACATGAATTTGTGAGAAAGTATGTCTCAAGTTTGTATGGTGAATGTTCCACTGCTATTTTCTTATTATGCTATTTCATTAAAAGACTTTGCATTGAACTTATTGCATTCTGCGTATGACTGATACAATTAGAGTTTGTGTTCCTGAAGAGCGAGAGCTCTTTTTTTTCTCTCTGAATCCTCAGCATGTTTCCGATTAGATAAAGATAAACAGAGTACCTTGAATAGATTTGCATGGAATTCTTGTGAGACAGTGCCTCAAAGCAGCTTTCTGAAAGGAAGAGCTTTTTTCTGAGGGGGGGAGGGGCAGTAACAAAATCTCTTCTTGTGAGAGACAATGGAACAAGTACTGGATTTAAAGCCAAAGAATATTGAATATTGATTCTTCAACTCATTCTTTGTTTGACATTGGGAAAGTCACTTCCTCTCTCTTAGCCTTAGCTTACTAATCTCTAAAATACAGGAGTGTGAACAGAGTACATGTTCACTATGCTTAATATACAGTAGAAGATCTTATAGAATTTTCAAAGAGTTCAATCAGTTGAAAAAATGTTTACATTGAGCATGTTGAGAAAATATTCGAAATGGCCTCTGGAAATCTTTCTAATTGTATGATTCCAATAGAGATGTTACTAGGTACAACTGAGTCTGCTGCTTAACAAGGTGATGATTTAGAATTATTATTTCACTCAAAAAAAAAGTGGGGCAGTGAGGTAGTACAGTGAATAAAGCACTGGCCCTGGAGTCAGGGGGACTTGAGTTCAAATCCAACCTCAGATAATTACTAGCTGTGTGAACCTGGATAAGTCATTTAACTCCTGTTGCCTCAAAACAAACAAAAAACACAGCTTCACTACAATTATTAGTTGATAGGATTTCAGGCCAGAAAGGATCTTAAAGAACATTCTCTCTCTCTCTCTCTCTCTCTCTCTCTCTCTCTCTCTGTCTTTCTTCTACTGCCTTCCAGGCTAGAAGTGCTCCGCTCTCACCACAATCTCAGGTCCCACAGTTTCCTTCCCATTTTCCCCAAGTATCACCCATATTTTGTCTTCAGTTTCTTCAAAGTCTTGATTCTAGCTTTACCAATTCAACAATACACTTCCTTCTGTTCTTGAATTCCTAGCTCTCTTGTCCTGTTTTTCATGCCCTCCTAATCCTCAATTTTGAAGCACACTTAGTGTGTTTTCCTTGCCCCTGTTCCAAAACCACTGAATGAAGCTATACCAACTGGGTCTAATAAAAATTCATGCTATCTAACCTCAAATGGACACTCATCCCTGCATAGCAATCCTTTTATTCATCTCCATTTGACTCTAACACTCTCTCCAGAGCGGCTGTTCTAACAATCTCTTCCTTCATAAACCCAAAACTCCAATTCTACTGAACCTCTTAACAAATGACTTCTACTTTACTAAGATCCATATAATCAAATTGATTGTTAGCACCCTCATTTCCCTTTTAGCATCTCTCAAAATCTTTCTTCATCTTTGCCCATCTCCTCCTTCTGTGCTCCAGATGCAGAGGATGTGATCCCTTCTTATTATTAAGGTTAACCTGTCAATCTTTGCATCCTTTGCGAGGTTTCCCTACCTTCTCTCTTTCTTACATTGTTAGATTCCCTTATCCATTTAAGGCCCCTTACATTCTGGAAGCAACCATGCTTTCAAAACTCATTTTATATTACTCCTTTTTCATTCACTCTATGAACTAGATTATTAATTGTTCTTCAAATTTGATATTCTATCTGCGGCCCATGTGCATTTGTACAAACAGATCCCTTGCTTCAAATACACTCCTGGATTGTCTCAGTCTTTCAGAATAGTTATCATACTTTGGATGCCTATGAAGACCCCCTGAAGATACCTTCCCAACTCTTCTCACTTTTACTACTGAAATCCTAGAAGGGGAATTTTATATGTGATACTTCTACTTCATGGCAACATAATTACTTCTTAACTACTGGAATTTTGAAATCTTATTTATACAAGCTGATCTCATTCCCTTTTCTCATGGACCTTTCTACAGCATGCTATACTTATGACTTCCTCACTTATACTTTTTTTCCCCCTTTCAACTCCTGTGACACTGTGCTCAGTTATTTCTCCTCATAATTTGTCTAACTACACCTAGGTTAACCATTCTCAAACCTCTTCTAACAACCTATAACCATGATTTACTCCAAGTCCCTGACACTATACGATCAATTCATGTGACACATATATAACATATATGTATATATATACACCTGTATAATATCCATATATGCACATATTATATATATACATACATATGTATAAACACATATAAAATGCATATACACACATGCAGATACAGATACACGTTCTGTTCTAATTGCTTTTCTGAGCACAATTCTCCAGCTGTGCATCTGCACCTGGATATCATATTGGGACCTGAAAGGAAGGGAATATACAGTCTTTTCAACCCACTTATTTAGAATCCTTATAATCCTTCAAGTCAGCTGATGTACCAACTCATTCATGAAATTCCAGAGATGGGGTTGGGAGTGGGCAGAGCCAAGATGGCAGGACACAGTAAGCATTTTTGCTGAGTTTTCTCAGACTACCACTCTAATCAACTTTGAACAATGCATCAAACAATTCTAAGGAGGATAAACAACAACAACAACAACAAAATCATAGTGAGTCAGATTTTCCAACCCAGGGTAGCATAGGAAGACAGAAAAAGAAGATTGTAGACATTGAGGCTGGGGCTGGCTGGGAGCATGGCACACAGAACACCTGCTGTGGGCCTTGGAAGTGGTGATAGCAACAGCAGCACCAGGGACAGCACCAGGAACACAGTGCAGAGGGGTGGTAAGGGGATTGAATACATGGTCAGAAAGAGTGGACCCCTCAGCTAGCACTGGGGACAGGACTGGGAACTATTTGGCAATTCCATTGCCCAATACCCAATTCTAGGTTGCGGTTCCAAGGTGGAGAGGAGCAGTTATGGTTGTGGTAGCAAGGGAGCAGAGACACTATTTATGTAAGGACATAACATAGAGAAGGAGAGCAGTGTCTAGACCACATAGATCATATCATTCTGGTAAAATCACTTTTTTATGAGATGTTATGGTGGTATACTTAGAGAATCTTAGAGAGTTCACTAGGGGAAAAAAAAATAACCTAGTCAAAACAATGAACAACTTTTGCAAAGTTGCATGATCTAAAATAAATCCACATAAATCATCAGCATTTCTCTCACTCTCTCTCTCTCCTCTATAGATATAGATATAGATACAGATCTAATATATACATATATAAACACAAATATTTATGTGTAATCATATATATGTATACATAGCTCAGATTTTCTGTGTCTTTGGATATCATGTGTGTAGTTTATGCTGAAAGTGTAGCACAGCAGATAGAAAGTCAGCATCTGACAAAAATATTCTCTTAGTCCATAAATTTTCCACAGTTCCTCTTTAACCTCCATAACCTACTAATGTTTATATTGCTTATCTGTGTATTTCCCATAGTTTTTTTTTTCAGTAAAATGTAAGATTTTTTAAGGCAGGGACTGTGCCATTTTTAATCTTTATATCTACTATCAATTCAACAATAGGCCCACAAATAAATTGTATTTTTCTTTGCCTTGTGTCTCACTAAGATAGAAAGAGATTCCATAGCATAAACACACACATATATACACACAGTACATATATTTACTATATTCACACACATCTGCTTTCAGACCTCTGATTATAGACTAGGAACTGATTTGTGACATACTCAGAGTCATCAGAAGCTCAGAGGGACTAAGTGACTTGTTCAGCATCACAGAGCTAATACATTTTAAAAATGGCACTTGAACCCAGGTCTTTCAGCCTCAAAGATGATCTATCTATCTATCTATCTATCTATCTATCTATCTATCTATCTATCTATCTATCTGTCTGTCTGTCTGTCTTTCTGTGTGTCTGTCTGTCTATCTACCTATCCATCCACAAAAGGGCAGTCTGAGAAGGATAAGCAATAAAAAATAATTATATATGTAAGTATATAAAATATATACTTTTCTTCAATCTATTTGAATAAATTCTAGAAGGATTTTGTTTATATTCTATTAGAGAATTATTTTCTGGGTTTTTTTAAGATTACAGTCCTTTGGCTGCTAAAAGTAATCTTAGCCAATTAATTGTCATCTAAAGAACCTACAACAGGTGTGATGCTAGTAATATTTCCTTTTTCCTTTCACTGAGCTATTCAACAAGCCTTTATTAAAGGTGACATTATATGTAAATCATTTTGTGAACATTAAAGTATTATCTATTATCATTATTTCCTAAAATACCCCCTTCAATTTCCAGAGTTTTCCATCATAATAATCAATAAAACGAGAAGAGGGTAATCAGAAAATCTAACCAATACATCAAAAAATGTACCCATTACCCCCTACCTCTGAAAAGAAGCAGGAGTAACTTCCTTCTTATATGATTTTGGAATCAAACTTACAATTTTTCAGCAATCAGTTTTCCAACTATAGAGATACTCTTGAAGCATTAAAATTGTCTACTTTCTATTCACCTATAAATGCTGTTGTTATAATTAGGCAATGGGGACAGGAGTTATTATGGGTTTTTTTTGTAGACCTCAGATTTCATAGTTTTAGAGATTAGGGAACCCCTAGTGTTTCCACACAGTTATGAATATGCAGTAGATACAGAGCCAGGCCTGGAGTCAGGAAGATTTGAATTCAGGTCCAGTCTCAGATGCTTACTAGCTGTGTGACCCTGAGCAAGTTAGTCAATTCTGTTTGCCTCAGTTCTTCATCTGTAAAATGAGCTAGGGAAAGAAATGACAAACCATTCTAGTATCTTTGTCAAGAAAACCTGAAGGGGCTCACAAAGAGTAGAATATGATTTAAAATGACTGAACAACAGTGTGGAAACACACTCCACTGTTACAGATCAGCAATTCGTGTATAATTTATATTCTCACTAGGCAGGGCTATGCATGCCTGCAGTCCCTGTTTCTTAAGGCTGACAATGGTGGATTACTCAAGTTTATGAGTTCAGAACTATAGTAGGGCTACAGTCTACTAAAGTGGAGTCACTGATTATGGTGAGCCCCCAGGATCATGGACACAAGGATGGCCCAGATTGCTTGAGGAAGGAGTCTGGTCCCAGTCAGAAACAGAGAAGGTCAAGGCCTCCATGCCAATTAATAGTGGGATTAATCTTATGAATGGGTGCTACATTTCCAGAGTGGTAGGCAAGATAGGGACCTAGTCTCAAATAATAATTAAATTTCAAGGAATCACTTAAAGTACTGATAATTTAAGTCATTAATTCATTTTTGTATAACTAGTTCATTACAAGGTCAGAATCTGAACCTATTCTTAATTGGAAGATCAATAAATTCACTATGCCATTTTATGTCTAGGTTTTAGGAAGAAAGGAAAAGAAATGTTCCAAAATGCCACATATTTTCTTGAATTCCATTTCAGCATTGATTCATTATATTCAACATTGAAAATTTATCAGGAAATATGCACTCTGGATTTTATCCCTGTTCTCCAGCTTTCTTTGATATTGCTATTGATTCTTGTTAATAATACCCTTTCCTTATCCTCTTTGAAAAGAAAAGACAATCCGGTACAGACCCTTTTATTTTTCCTTTTCAGCTTCAGCTGAAATAGAGCTCTGGTTCCCTAGTATTCTTTCAAATCAATCACCCTGGATCATGGATACAGAGTAGCAACCAGGATGTCCGTATAATGGAGGGAATAAGAGATAGTAAAAAATAAAGATTATTTACCAAAAAAGGTCCCACAGGATAATGCCTAAATTATGAACCTGCAAAACTTAAAAAATGGTGGTACCTTTGACAGAAATCCAGAAATGTGGAAGATGGGAGGTATTAAGGGAAAAGATAATGAGCTCATTTTTAGACGTGTTGAGCTTGAGATGCCTCCAGGATATTCAGTTTGAAATAGCCAATAGATAATGGATGTGATATGGGACTGAAGCTCAGGGGATAGACTGGGGATAGATATTTATCTGGGAGTCATATGCATAGATGTAATAGTTAAACTCTTGGGGTCTGAAGAGGTTAATGAGAATATAGAAAGAGTTGAAAACAGCTTCTTTTAAACGTTTAAACATATGATATTTCAGACAATAAAACATACCATCAAGAAATATTTTCGCTAATTCCCTAAGTGAAACTTTTTGTCCCCCTTGATATGAGCTCCAAGTGATAAGAATGGCAGTCATCTACCCTTTCCCACATTTTCAGACTGTGTTTTAGGAAATAATAAGAATTTGCAAATCATAGAATCATAGATTTAGAGCTAGAAGTCACTTCAGATGCCATCTAATCTAAACTTCCATTTTGCAGGTGAGAAAACCATGAGGTCATAGTATGTTATGTGATTTTACACAAGTTTTAAGCAACAGAAGTCATATTTAAAGAAAGGTACTCAAACTCCAGAGCCAGGGCTCTTTCTGCTACATTGGGCTGTCCTTGACATAGGGCAGACTGACCTCTTTAGTAATTTTCATTTTTTTCATTTATTAAGAATCTATTAAATGCTTATCATATGCCAAGCACTAACATATTATTAATGTTTAGAATAAAAATTTCTTACTTCCTTAAATGATTGAATTGCCTATTAGTTTTAATTAAACCTGAATACAACTACATTGGTATTTCACCACAAGCTCTACCATTTTTTCATGCATTGAGCTTTTTTTTTTCTATAGTATGCAGAAGAATTGAACAATTCAGGAAATATCCATGAAGGGCCTAACATATACAAGCCATTGTATTAGGAGTGAGGACTGTGAAGGCAACACTAAATATTTCCAATTGTAAAAGTGATTACAATTGGTGAGCAAACATTTATTAAATGCATACTGCAGTGTGAATTAGGCACTGTGCTAGATAATGAGGGTACAAAGTCAAAAATCAAGCAATCTACAATCATTGACTATTCCACACTTTTCTGCACTGTGTATTCCAATCTTTCTTATAACATATTTAAGCAAATGTTAATTACCAAAATATTTGACTTCCATCTCCGTGAAATCTATCCTTCTTATATCATGCAAATTTATAAATGTGATGTGTGTGGTATTTAAGGAAGAGTAGCACCTCTGATGTGAGGGCTTGCCAAGTTCCTTTCAGGGCTGCTCATCCCCACCTTTTGGTGACATGGGAATTTGTAAAGGAATTTGGGATTTTTCCCTCAAAAGATTCCACCTTTAGAAGAACTTGCTGAACTTTGGAAGAAGACAACTCTCACCTGTGGCTCTAAGAAGCTGTGGCATGTGCAGTGGCCACACCCTGGTAAAACTGTTCTGGCAGATGGGCTAAACCAGACTGAGAGTAACCAACAGGTCTCAAATTCCTTGGGGAGTTAGGGGATGTCTACTTCAAGTATGTGAAGACTTCCCCCTGCAGAATGTGTGAATGAGCAAAATTTGTTTCAGTAGCTATGAAAGTGACTGAAGCAGGCACTGTGGAGCACTTAGAGCTTTGGTCAGACATTGAAAATGCTAGCTTCATCCACCAAATCCCGGGCTGGTCATCTTGATGTTTGTCTTGCTGCTGGACTTCCAATGACTCTGGAAGAGAATGAGGCTGATGACTTTGTAAAACTCTGCCTCGATAAATCCAATTCACACTCAAGTCAAGACACCAATCCATGATGTCATTGGTCCTTTTCAAAAGAAAGAACAAACAACTAATTTATATGTATCTATGCCCATGCTTATTCAAATACTTCAAAAGGTCTATCTATTAATTTTGTCAAAGGACATTCTTCCATCTGTACAGACAACCTCTCAATCCCTTATTAAATGACTTCTTTCAACTTCTTTTATTCTTTAAAGTCCAGCATCATTTCAATGTCACAGTGAGATATTGGAATAGGATTTTTGCAGAGATATATACTCTGTTCATATAAATATAGTACCTCTAAAACTCAATGATACTTCTCTTTAATAACTTCCTGAGATTTATTTTCAGTTCAGCCAGGAGGGCGCATGCTTAGGTGAAGGAGTTAGCCTCTGGCTGTGGAGATTTGTTATTTTTTTTTTTATTTTCAAGGCTGCATGAGGACATGTAAATAACATAGAGTTTCGAACAATTTATGGAAAGAAAAAAAAACATTCCCCAGTGGCAATTATTCATAACAGAGGATGTGCAAATAAAAAAAATAGCCTGCAGAATGAATTCTGGTAACAGTGGTACGTGTTCAAATTAGACAGATGGATATAATGGACGGAATATTTCTTTTTTTGTGCAGTTGCACAGTATGAGTTCATTTCTTCCAGGTGTTAAACCAATTTAAAATATTTAACCAGAAAGCTAAAACTTTTACTTTTATATTAAGATATGTACCTATGTAGGTGTGTGTGTTGCGTATGTATATACACACATACTTATGCATTTATTTAAACACACATTATATATATATATATATATATATATGTGTATAAATGTGTAGACATATTGCATAGGCATATATGTATATGTGCATACATATAATATGTATCAAGTGCATACATACAGTTTTGCTGGAAACTGGTAGACATGATACTGACCTGTTTCTTAAAAAAAACTCCATTGCAAGGCAAGCTAAAGGATGTAACAGCATTCGACTTCTGGATGCAGATGCTCCCTCTGCAGCTAGACTCTTGCATATGTCAATTTCACTCAGAAGAATATTGATTCCTTGCTGTCAGAGTACTTCCTAGCACACAAATTAAAAGTAACAGTGGCTACACAGTAAGCCAAGGAACTAATTCTGTTGTGGGTGAGAGAAGCTGCATCAGAACTGTGCTGATTTAAAAGCAGTTGAGAAAATGTAAGCCAAGCTAATACCAGACTTACACAATGATTTCTTAAAGGAGTTGCCTCCAGTTAATTGCCATCCACACTCCCCTCTGCCAGAGAAGTAGAAAAGATAAGGAGTCAAGGAAGTGGGAATTCATCTGTGTAAAGGAATTTGGGATTTGTCCTTCAAAAGGTTCTGCCTCTAGAGGAACTTGCTGAACTTTGGAAAAAAGAAGAATCAAACAAGTAAAGTTGACCTCCTACTTAAGTCCATACAAAAGAGCTATTTAGATTATTGCTTCTTAAAGCTTTTACAGACAAAAGAGAAATCTCTCCAAATCTGGAGGCAATGATTCATCCTACCCTTAGGATCACTGTTAGCAAAAAAAAATTACCTTGATCTACTCAAACTATGATTTTCAAAATGGTCGAATTCATAGTCCCCTAAAAATTCAAATCACTTGGTTCATTCTTGTTGACTTGGATTTATTTTAGTAGACTTCAGTGAACTAGCATTTATGGAACCACTGCTACATGCTTTCCTGTGCTAACCTTTGAGGGTAAAAAGAAAGGCAAAGACAGTCCCTTTTCTCAAGGAGTTCACAATTTGATAGGAAAGACAATATGCAAGCAACTTTGCAGAAAGAAGATCTATACAGGATAAATTGGGAGTAATCACAGAGGTAAGGCATGAAGATTAAAGAGGACTGGGAAAGGTTTCTCGCACAAGGTGAGACTTCAGCAAGAAAACAAAAAGTGAAAGAAGCCAGGGCAAGTAGAAGGCATAGATGAAGATCATTCTAGGCATGAGGGACAGCCAGAGGGACATGTTCAGAGTCAGGAAATGCAGTGTATTAAATATGGGAGCAACCCATGGAAGAACATCTTCTCTGCACAGATTTGGAAGGCAGAGATTCACATAGCCTTCAGAGCCTGAGCAAGGAATCATGCCTATTCCCAAATGTTTATTATTAGATGCTGCATTAGAGCAAAAAAACAAACAAACTAAAAAAACCTAGAGCAAAGTCTCCAGTTCACTGGATAGGAGCTTGGTGGATATTGCAAGAGATTAAGAAAGACATAGAATAAGAAAACAGATGGCTTGTGACTTCCACTAATGTTGGTAATTGAAATATATGAGTAGAATTGTTAGCTATTTTTATTAATACCTTTCATTGTTTTTCAAGATATACAAAGTATACCGGACTCTGAAATGCTCAACATACAAGCCTGTGATAATTAATATATTTGCCAGGGTAGCAGTATCCTAACTAGGTTCATCACCAGGTTGGCTATATGGTGATGGCTTTTTCAACTATTAAACTATTCAACTATTATAGCTATTAAAGTGTCTACAACATCACAAAAGGGTCAACACTGTGTCAATAAAGGGAGAAACCATACTGCTCCAAATTACAAATATTTGAAGTAATTAAGTATAAACCATACTGTTCAAAATTATAGATATTTGAAGTGGTTAAGTATAGCTCAAATTAGTCAGCTTTTTCCTCAGTTAAGGCCATTTGAGTTCTATTGCTGGAGCACATGCCTACACAATTAAGAAAGAAATATCTTAGTGATATTACGGGTATCTAGAAAATCACCTCCCGACAGTGCAGGATGGTGGAAAGAACACAATTTTTAGACTCACAGGACCAAGATTCAATCCTTTCACTATCATTTACTACCTATGTAACCTTGGGTAGGTCACTCTAATTCTCTGGACTCACCCATAGAATAGAGGTCTTGAAGTGAATGGCTACTAAGATCCCTTGCAGCTCTAAATCTACAACCGATTCCATTTACTTTCAGAGGAAAAGTCTTTCAGTTCATTATTAGAGTTTGATCTTATAGGATCTTGTCTCTGTCCAAAAGTCACCTTTGTGCCTTTTCTTATATCTTTGCCATTGGCTGAAATGTCATTCTTCCCCCTCCACAACTGAAATATTTTATTTCATTCATTAAAATGCAACTTGCTTGTCATGGATTGTATAAAGGCTTACCTTCCCTGGCCCATCCACACACATTAGTAATAATAAAATGCATCAGAATATATAGACACGAAATTATCAGAAATTTAGAGCTAAAATTTACCTCAGGGGCTATCTATCCCAACTCCCTCACTTTGCTTATGAGAAAACTAAGACCCAAGATGATTAGATAAATTTCAGAGGTAGTATCAGGGGTAGAATAGGCATTCTGATGCCAAAGGCAATACTTTTTTTTCCACTGTGCCACAATGCTTCCTAAGTAGTGCAAGGACCATGAACTTTCAAGTTTAAGGAAACTGAGAGAGAACTTTCAAGAAGATGTGGCCTACCTTTCACAATTTTGGAAAAGGGGAGAATTCTTGACTAAATGCAAGATAGGGATAATGATTAAATATATTATTTTAATTTCATAAATTAGAAGGGAAATACTTAATTGTAGGAAAAGTTGTTGGAGCACATCTCTCTATTAAAGGTCAGGAATCTAAAACAAATATGAGAATTGATATGAATACCAGATTAAAATTATACAAATATGAGAAGAAAGGCATTTTCCAATAGAAAAATGCTCGAAAGGATATAAATATGTTATTTCAAGAGAATAAACATAAGCTAGCAACAGTTTTAAAAAATGCTCCAAGTAACGGTAGGAGAAACAGTGATCAAAACAATGCTGAAGTCCTACTTCATACTCATCAGATTTTCAAAGACAACAAAGGAAGAAAATAGTCATTATTAGAGGGATTACAGTACAATAATCACATTGCTGCACTGTTGGTGGAACTGAGAAATGACCCAATCATTTTGAAAAGCAATTTAGAATTTTTCCCACCAAAATTACACAACTGGGAATGCTTTCTGATCCATCGACACCACTTCTAAGTTCATACCACAATGACATGAAAAACTTAGGGAAAAGACAAAAGTTCATCTCCATGGTACAATTAAACCTCCTTGAGGGTGAGGAAAACATTTTTTATTTTTTAAAAATATATCCTCAGTATATCTCCTAGTCCAGTGCCTTCCTGATAGCAGAAGTTTAAAAAGTTGGATCGTAAGCTCTCTGAAGGTATAGACTATCTTTTGCATTTTTTTTTGTATGCCCAACACTTATCACAGTGCCCAAAATATAGTAGGTGCTTGATAAATACTTGTTGATTAATTTTGCGTATAGATAAGTTTGGAGGAATAAGTACATTGGTTATATTACGGTGAACTTCATGGTGTCACATTAATTAAAAACATAATACAAAAAATATATGATTCCATGAAAATAAAATGTATGTCATCAGGTTCCTCTCATTTGGAGCTTTTAATTTCAACCCCATTGCTGCTTTTGAAAAAAAATGGGAGTGATTTCCACTGAAGACATGGAAGTAGCATATCTTGTGGTTTTGGCACGTATAGGTTTGAAAAGATTGAGAGGGCTTTCTGAATTTCTTTTCAAGTCTTGTGAATTCATTACTAATGTGGTTATACTCTGTTAATCCAGTTTTCCTCTCCATACTCACCTCTGTTTAAAGGGTAGAGTACATTCTTGACCATGAAAGGCTACTTTGACTTTTGGATAATGAGGATTGCAATCTTCACCAGTGTTTTCACTCTCAAAGACTGAGGGAAGATGGACAATGTAAAATGGACACAAACATGTCAATAGCAATCCATGTTCATGGCAGCGTGTTTCAAGAGAATAACAGCTTCTTTTACCTTTTTTTTTCTGAACTGTCAGTTTTTCTCAGTTCTCTTTTCCCACATGGGCTTTCTGATTTTTTTTCCCCAGAACCTACAGACTGCCTTCTCTCAATTTCATGTTCTACCTTGGCATGAGTTTTTTTTTTAATTCTCATCTTTCCTGGTGTCCGAATTGGCTAAAACCAGCTTGCTCAGTCAATCGAGTACCAGAGGGATAACTAGGCCCTTTCTAATTGATTAGGCATCTGCTTGTGTTGTCCTTTTCCCTGGCATTTTCTTGAGGCATTGTGGTGTTATGGACAAAAGATTTATTTGATTAAGATTCCTTGCTTGGATTTTAGAGACCAGTAGAAGAGATATTGCTGTAAACCGTTCTGAATTAAATCCTTAGTGGAGCTTCAACAAATCCAAATCAAAGAATATTGATTAAGTACCTATTATATGTAAGGCAACTTGCTAAGCAGATACAATGAAAATAAGATACAGTTGCCATGCCTCCAAGAGCATACAATATAGCAGAGGATAGAGCATATGTATCCCACACTAGTACATTGAGTGCTAGGTGAGAAGTCAGAAAGGTATGAATTCAAATTGTATCTTCTAATACAAGTTACATGATGCTGGGCAAGTAACTTAACCTCAATGAGCTCAGGAAATTCATTATTAGTCACAGAAATATGTTATATCTCAATCTGTGGATGAAGTTCCCATACTAGAGCATCCCAAGGCTGATAAATTCAGTGATCCTTCACCTAAATGTACATATACATGAGACAGATGGAAATAGAGTTCTGCTGTATGAATCTGTAGAAGGGAAGATCTGGGAGATCAGTGTTAAGTTCCAGAAGGAAGAAATATTTGACTTATGTCTGGGAGGATATGGACAACTAGGCTCCGTAGTACCTGGTCTACCATCAGGAAGACCTGAGTTCAAGTCTGGCCTCAGATACTATCTGTGACCCTTGGGTAAGTCACTTATCCCTGTTTGTTTCCATTTCCCCATCTGTAAAATAATCTGGAGAAAGAAATGGCAAACCACTCTATTATCATTGCCAAGAAAATCCCAAGTGGGGTCCCAAAGAGTCACACATGACTAAAATGACTGAACAGAACAGAACTGAACAGGACAGAAGTTCAATAAGCAAATATTTGATTTCCTTGAAATTCAGTCATCGGATGCAAAGGTGCTTCTCTGTGGCAGGCACTGTGCTAGATGCTGGAAATACCAAGACAAAAATGAAAACAGTACCTGCCCCCACAAAGCTTATATGAAGGACTGTACTTGATGACTTTTAGGGCCCTGATCAGTTCTAAATCTATAATACATTATTCTTCTTATTTTACTTATGATGGGGGGTGTGGCACAACATGGGGAGCTAGGTGCACAGTGGAGAGAGAGCATTAGACTTATAATTGGGAAGTTCTGATTCAAATTCAGCCTCAGAAACTTACTAGCTATATGACTCTGGGATATATGACCTATTAATGTCCCTTAGCCTCATTCCTGTCTGCATAAAATGAGGATAATAATTAGACTTACTGTCCAAGGTTGTTTTAAGTATAAAATCAAATAACATTTGTAAAGTCCTTTGCAAATCTTAACATTCAATATAAATAGTAGCAATTATAAATAAATGTGAATAATATATGACATAATACCAAAGCATTTCAAGAGTTATATTGATGATCAAGAGATGGCATTTCAAGGGTAAGAGACCATTTTTATTCATTTGTCTATTAATTCATGTTTTTATTTCTTTATTCATTCATCTGTGTATTTATTTTATGTGTCAGCTTATTTATTGAATCATTCATTCATTCATTCGATTATCTTTTGATCTATTTATTTATTTAAAATGTGAGAAACTTAAAGGTGAACCTATAAAGATAGATTTCAAATTGTGGAGAACATTTAGTATAAGAGTATGGATTTTATTTAATTGGCAGTGGGTTTAGTGGGTTTTTAACAGTTTTTAACAATTTTCTTTTAACAGTTAAGGTTTTTGAACAGAGATTTCTTTAAAACTTCAGCAATGAACTTTGAGGCAATGAACATCTCTGGGATCATTTGGAAGAAGATTTGGAAGAAGGAAGCAAGGAGAAAGATCAAGTCTTTCTCAAATCTATAGTCTAGGAAAACCCTAATTCTCTTACTTTTTTTTTAAATCAGGGAGCATCATTGCTGCAGTGATTGTGTTTTATGAGCTTGAAACCTGATCAGATGAAGATGTTTTCTTTTATTTCTTCCCCACATACATACACCCAATTTATGGCTCCCATCTTCAGAAAAACCTCACAAGCATATATACTAATGCACATAGCAAAATATTGTCAAGCTTTAAAACTAATGGTCTACTATTGCTCTCTTTCCCCACCACAGACCTACACAATGCTGCCAGCACTAATGTAACCAGCACTTGCTAAAAATTTACATAAGATGGGTTTCATGTTTTCAATGATAGTCACAGGTTTTGTTTTTCCCCACCTTAAATTCTCCACGTGTAGTGGTTCTTGGTCTTTTGTGGCATATATAATTTCTCTGGAGTGCTTGCAATGTGATCTGTTACCATTGACTCCTAAGATTAAAATTGATTGAATATTTATATCTTTGCTTGTTTTTGATGGGGCTTGGGGTAGGGGAAAACAGAGAAGAGCATCTAAAACATTCACTGGATCCATAGGTTTCCAGAAGGTTGGGATAATTGGAATGGGGTAGAAGAGGAAGATGTTAGGAAATTGTACTTTTGTTGGGCATGATAATATTAATCTTAGAGCTAGAAGGAGTCCTAGAGGCCATCTAGGCCCCTCATGGGTACAAACACTTAATTTTATCAATATGAAATGGGACCTTGCCCAAAGTAATACAAGTCTTCCAGGTTTCACTGAAACTGGACTTTTCATCATTTGTCATAGAACTGTTTCTTTACATTCATATACCATAATTTGTTCAGTCATTTCCCAATTAATGGTTACTCCTCCTAATTTGCTACCTCAAAAAAGAGATGTAATCAGTATTTTTGCACATACAAGGCCTTTTTTTTTCTTTCTTGAATCTTAGGGGTAATAACTTAATAGTTGAATTGCTGATAAGAGGCTCCAAACAGTTTCATGACATTTGGGGCATAGTTCCAAATTGCCTTCCTGAAAATCTGGATAAATTTGCAACTCCACCAATAGTTCACTAATGTGACTGCTTTCTTGAAGACCCTCCAACATTTGTGATTTTTCTGTTTGTTCGCTTTTGTTGATCTTATAGGAGTAAGGATTGAGTTGATAGAGAAAAGTAAAAAAAAAAAAAGTTGTCTCTTCCCTTGAGCAAATGAGAGAATGAAAGGCTGCACAGAATTTCCCTTTCCTTGTTCCTACAGAATTACTTTAAACAGCCAAGCAGGTATTGCCTAGATGGCATTAACAGACGAATTATTGTTTAAAATTGTCAGAATTTTTTATTATTTTTATTTTTCTTATTGTTAATAGCATAGAGCTATTTTTTTTTTAACTATTAATAGCATGGATTTCTTCCCTAGAAGTTTATCTGTTCATATTCTTTGACCATTATTAATTAAGATTGGTTCTTATTCTTATAAGTTTAAACCAATTCCTTATACATATTGTAAATAAGACTTTTTTCAGGAAAATGTTTTACAAAATTTCCCCTGGTTGTTTATTTTTCTTTTACTTTTAACTGCACTATATTTAACTGCATCAACTTGAAAAGCTTCTTAATTTTGTATATTCAAAATTTTCTATTTTATCTTCCTATCCTTTATGACTAAGTTATGTGCCCATTTGGAGCTTATGTTGGCATGAGATATGGTCTATGCCTAGTATCTGCCAAACTGCTTTTCAGTTTTCCCTGCTTTTTTATCTTATAGTGAGGTTTCACCTCTGTAACTGTGATCTTTGGGTACATCAGACATCATGCCACTGTGTCCATTTGCTTCAATGTGTTGTGTACGTAATCTCTTCCATTGCTAGCCTCTCTTTTTAAATGTGAACAGCCTTCAAAAGAGAGGTGGCACTGTGTAAAGAGTGCCCAGCCTGGAGTCAGGAAGATTCATCTTCCAAAGTTCAAATCCAGACTCAGATACCTACTGGCTGTGTGACCAGGGGCAAGTCACTTAACTGTATTTCTCTCAGTTTCCTCACCTGTAAAATGAGCTGTAGTAGGAAATGACAAATAACTCCAATATCTTCACAAAGAAAGCCTCAAATGGGGTCACAAATATTCGGACATGGCTAAAAAAATAACTCAATTGTAGTAGTAGTAATAGTGGTAGTAATAGTAGTAGTAGTAGTAGTAGTAGTAGTAGTAATAGTAGTAGTGATGGTGGTGGTGGTGGTGGTAGTGGTAGTGGTGGTAGTAGTAGTAGTAGTAGTAGTAGACTGAACAACAACAATAAAAACCTTCAAAAAAGAAAAAAAAACATTTTTCCTCAAGGCAAGTTCCTCCTCTTTGCTATATGATTTATGTTGAAAGCACCACTATACTCCTAACCTGTCCAACCCCATGAAAATGATTCAGTCATCTCTGACTCATTCTTCTCTTTCACCTCCTAAATGCAGTGATTGTTCCTTCCACACATACTTCATCCATTGCTATTCACTCCCTTTAATCCCACTCACCCCCATCCTTGATTTTTCAGCCTTCTTTTGTATGTTGTCTTTCTCAATTGGGTCATATTTATGCCCTTTTTCTCATTAATTGCTACAATTCTTATTGTTTTTACAGAAGATTGCAAAGTAGAGGTGAAGTTATCACCCTATTCAGGTTGATGCTCTACCAAGATTGCTTTATGTTAAGTGATTTCTGGCCTTTCCTTTAACAATCTATGACTTTCAATGTATTACTGACTTTATTATTGTTCTTACTAGATGGACAATTAAACAAAATTTGTTAAGTCGACAGAAGTTATCTTATCATTTTTTGTCTCATGAAGCTAAGCTTTCCTTAAGTCTCCTTATTAATAAAATCAAAGTAGTCAAACAGTGAGTTTTCCTAACATTCCAGATAGCAAACTTGTTCTCAGATAAGGGGGTCAGACATTTCACGTTTCTACGATATCAAGATTTATTTTATATCTTTCAGCTATGACTGTAATTAGTTGAAATACAAGAGGAATAATGTTTAATTTGAAATACGTGTTTTTCCTTAAATCTGTTTTTTAGCAAATAAAGGTCATGCTGTAGTTCTTGTCAGGTATATTTCTAAATCAGAATGATATTGGTGATTTGCAGACCCATTTCAAAGCAGGAATATCATAATTCATATCTTCAACAGTCAATGGACATGGATCAAAAGGTTTTTTTTTCAATGTCATTGCATGTACTTCTACTATAAGGATTTAATTTATGAGACACTCATATTAATCAATTTTTTGAAATCTAATTGTATGTTGCTATGGAGTTTGTACTTTAAAAATGTTGAAAAGTTGAGGAAGGAAAACAACAAACAATAAACATAGAAAGCAGATTTACAAAAATGTATTCATTATAAATATTAATTTACCCTCATCTACATTCACCAGAGCTGTAACTAGCAAATTTTGTCCCCAAGGTAAGCAATATGAACCATGATATTAAATTAACTTTTTAAGAAAAATTCAGTTGAGAGCAATGGGAGGCTGTAATCCTAGACTAATGGTTCCCATTACAGGGTCTGGGCTACAACAGCGCTCACTTGGCATACACCTGCTTGAAAGGAATAAATGATTTCCCCTAGGAAAATATCTAGTAGCTTCCTATTTTGACTAAATATTCTTGTTTATTTGGCATAAGTTCAATTATTTCCAGCTACTGAATGAGTGTTTGTGCTATTACTGCCCTCTAGATTTCAGTGTCCTACAACAATGCCCTGACCTCCTCCCACCCCACCATAGCATAAGTCCATACTGTGCTGCTTTTTGGCACTGAAGATAACTTATTAATATCAACATGTCTTTCTCCCACAATATACGTGCCAGCTATCACGTGCTTTTCTATATCACAAGTTATTACATTTCAGATAGTGGTTTTGAACTTTCACTTTCTTTTTGCACCAAATATAGTGACTTTACTGATAGCATCCAACATCCATGATTCTCCACCTTACTATTGGAGTGCTTTAAGACAAGAACCGTGAATGGGGCATGGGGAACTCTAGTATATGAAAATAGGCTAAGGATATGCATTTCTCAGTGGTGGAGCTCCTTTTTTGGTTGGAGATGACGATCCATGGCTTTCCACTTTGCTTCCTGGAGGCCATGCTTTGCTACAACCATATTTGAGGCAGCTACATACATGGCTCAGTAGATAAGTGCTAGGCCTAAAGTCAGGAGGACATGAGTTCAAATCCAGCTTCAGACATTTGCTGTCTGTGTGACCCTGGACATGTCAATTAACCTCTCTTTGCCTTAATCCATGGGAGAAGGAAATGGCAAAGCACTCCAGTGTCTTTGCCAAGAAGACCACAGGGATATTACAGCACATGGGGTCATAAAGAGTTGGCTATGACTAATGTCTGAAGAATATAAGCATACATATTGTCCTACCAGGGAATAAACTTGACAAAATGGTCATTAAGGGTAATATCAGCACCAACATCAAAGGCAGAAGAGTGAGTATCATTGTCAAAGTCACAGGATATAACCTGGTACTCTATGTAGCATAAGATACCCTTTACCACTTGCTTGACCACTTTCTTGATATCATCATATTTCTTTGATTTCTCCAGGAGGTAGATCATATCTACTACAGCTACTTTGGAAGTAGGAATAAGGAAGGCTATGCCAGCGAGCTTCCCATTCAGCTTAGGTATGGCCTTGCCTGCAGCCTTAGCAGTACCAATGGAAACAAGGAGGATGTTTTAGAAAGTGCCGTGCCCACAGTACCACAACTTGCCAGAAAGGCAATCTACTATCTTCCTAATAGCATTGACAGTGGTCATGAGATTTTTCACAATATCAAAGTTCTTATGAAAGACCTTGGCCAAAGGGACAAAGGAGGCCAAGCAGTTGGTAGAAGAATCATTACAGATAATCTTAAGATAATTATCATATTTCTCATAGTTCACTCTCACCACAACCATAGAGGCATCAGCAAAAAAGGCAGAGATAATGCCGTATTTATCTCCAGCCTTCAGGTGAATCCCAGCATTTTCCATGGTGGTAAAAACACCAGTAGATTCTGTGAGATACCTATCTTGAACATCTCAACATTCAATAGTGGTAGGATCCTATTCCTGGAAGATAGTAATGGCTTTTCTATCGATCACCAGATTTCCATTCTCAGCTTTGACAATGCTCTTAAACTTGTCATAGGTAGAATCATATTGGATCATATAAACCATTGAGTTGAAGTCAATGAGGGGGTCATTGTTAGCCCCGATGTCCACTCTGCCTGAGGTGAATACGACCCTGGTCACCAGGTGCCAAATGCTGCCAAATGAATTGATGTCAGGCTTCACCATCCCATCTCTGGGATATGACTGCAACAACAAGTCCAGGCAATAAATTTGAGGGAAGAGCTGAGAATCCATTCCCTTTTTTTTATCTACTTCCTGAATATAAAATTATCTTATGTGTTCTGAATCTTTATACTATGTACAGTGTTCAGGGTTTTTTTTTTATAAATACGATCTTGCATAGCATCATCTTTACCTACCACATATCATTCCTGACACATTCCCATATATACACAGTCAATGGGCTATTTTCATTTTCACATCCTCATCTTGTGCTCCCCATCTCTCTCTCTTTAACAATGTTACCTGCCTTGCCTGGAATAAACTTTCCCAGCTATTAAATTATGTACCTATGCTAATTGCCATGCATCCTGTAATTTGAATTTCTCTGATCAAATAACTTGGGTTTATAGTTAATAATCACTTCTAAATTAGGCTATGATCATTATTCTATTCATTATCAAAATATATTTGTAAGGAAGCCTGCCTACTCTTGAAAATGTCCATTTAAAACAATTAGGTCTATTAGTTCTGACTTGAATTAAGCAGAGCAAACAAATGCCTTCACAACTTAGAATTAGTTCTGATAACTTTCTCTTCCATTATGAATACAGGATCCAAAAACCTGAACTTTTTAATCCCTCCTCAGCCTCCCACCATGTGTGTTCTGATTCCACTTATTACAAATTCCAGTATAATTAGATTTTCTAGTAATGTTAGCCCCTATTAACTAGAACCAACCTGGAAGCACTTTATAGATATTATATCATTTTATCTCCAAAATAATTCAAGGTGGTAGTTGCTATTATTATGCATATTTTACAAATGAGAAAACTGAGGCAAACAGAGGTTAAGTGATTTACCCCATGGTCAGACAGCCAATAAATATCTGAGGTTGGATTTTAATTCAGATCATCCTGAATCTAGGGATAGTTCTTCATCAAATATGCCACCTACCTGCCCTGATCTCATTTCAACCTCACAACAATTCTATGAGGTATTTTTATAGAAATTGTTATATCAATTTTACAGCTATGGAAACTGAATCTCAGATAAGTGAAGTAAGTAACCTGTGATCACACAGCCAGTTAATGCAGCTGTGAATTAAGTACAGTTCCCTCGTGACTCCAGGTGTTGTGCTCTTTCCTCTTTATTGCACTTCTCAGTTATTTGATTATATAATAGCTTCAAATAAGTATATTAAACATATCTTTCTACTCTCCATTCCTTGATCTGTATTATATCCTTGATCACCTTAAATGAGTCTTCATTCTCTGAAACTAATCTTTAAGTATAAAATTACTTAGGTCTCCTGTTACAACTCTGTACAAATATATCATTTCTATGCAGTTATCAATAACTGCTGTTGTTGTTCATCCTTCATTTGAAAGAGGACCAATGACATAATGGTGTGCTGTCTTGACTTGCGCGTGAGCAGGATTTACTTGAGGCAGAGTTGCACAAAATCATCAGCCCCCCTCTCTTTTAGAATCACCAAAGTCCAGTGGCAAGAGAAAAGTGACGGCTTGGGCTGCAGTGGATGATCTTGGCATTTTCAATGTCTATCAGGCTCAAAATACTCCACAGAGTCTACTTTAAACTCCATAGCTATTGGACCAAATTATTTTCACCTGCCAATTCTTCATATCCTTAGGGTACACATCCCTCTAATTTGCCAGATGGGTCTAAGCCTTGTCAATTACCTCAACCTAGTTTAGCCAGTCTGCTGAGATGGCTTACCAGGGTATGGCTGCTACACAGGCTACGTCTTCTTGTAGCCACAGGTGAGAGTGGGGTGAAAGGTGGATGCAAAATTTGTATGAGCAACTCTGCAAAGGGCTCAGCAGTCCCCACATGAGACGTGCTAATCCTCCCTGTATACCCTATCAATAACTAAGTACCAGAGCATAGGTATTTGTTGTGGTTGCAAAGAAATAAAAACAAAGATGCTCATCAAATGAGGAATAGCTGAAAACATCATAGTACAGAAATAAAATGGAATATTACTGGGCTCCGAGATAAATGGGATCCAGGACACAATAGGTATGACTAGGTTGGACCTCCCCAGCACAGTAGGCAAGCCACCAGCCACAAAGGCCCTCGCCCAGAAACCCAGTAACCAGACCCCTCGCCTGCAGTGCAAGAAGCTTGGGACAGTGTTCCCTGTACCCAGGAGCAGAGTTCAAATTTGTAAAATGAGTAAAAACCAAAAAAGAGCCCTAACAATAGAAAGTTACTATGGTGACAAGGAAGACTGCTCTTGCAAGAACTCTTTTCGGGCTTATGACCATTTGACATTGCTCTTTGTTAAGTTAATCCATTAGGAGAACTATCTTTGACCAGACCTTCAGTTACTCTTGGTATTGGAAGAAAAGAATTGTATTTGAGAAATTTCATTGTTCTTTCAATGATCCCAAGCAGTTCCTTGGGGGGGGGGACCTTTTTTTTTATCCCCAGTATTTTTCCTAGTGATCTAGTTTATTAGAATCAGCATCAGAAAGAGTCATAATATTTTGTCTTTTTTCCTATGTTTGCATTCTACATCTTTCTATTTTCAAAATGAGAGAAAAACCTTGTTTTTTAAAGTTTTTTCCCCACAAAGAAATACCTACTTTCTTTATAAAGTAGATCAACTGGAAATTGGAAACAACTTTTCCAATGACCTCCAGAGGAGTTAAGGAGAGCCCGAAAAGCAGCTCACTGGTGATTTGTCATCTTGTTTACAGGTTACTGGGGCTTGGTTTTTTAAGGAGAACATTTCATTCCATTTATGATTGTATAAATTATGGTTGAAGGCAGTTTTTGTTTCTGTCAGTTGCTGCAGCTGCGTGGGGACTACGTTGGGAGAATTTGATATACTATTGACATTTTTTATGAAAGCTGTGTCAGGTTTTATTTGTGCAGATGATGGCTGAAAGACCCAAGTGACTGTCACTTATTATTGAGAACATCAAATAAAATAAGCAGATGAGAGTGAAGTAAGCCCAAACAAGGGATGACAAAAAAAGTTATGCTAATCCATATCATGTTTAAAGTATTATTTAATGAGCAGCTCAGGCCTTAAGAAAAGGCTTCTTTTCCTGTTCTTCAGCTGAAGTAGGCCATTAGTCTGAACATAAAACCATGTGGTTCACCGAGAAGAACCCTGGATTTGGAATCAGGAGATTTGGATTTGAACCTGACCCTGATGTTTATGTTGAGAAGTTACTTTGTCTTAATCCTTGCTTTTGTAATTTATAAATATAAGGATATATGTACTATGTGTATGTGTGTGTGTATAGATATATAGATATATACACACATTTATGCACGTATATATGTGTGTGTATATGAAGTACTTAAGGATAACATAATATAAATATTATATAACACTGTATATTATACATAATATTATATACTACTATGTATAATAAATACATATAAAGGTATATATATATATACACATATGTGTGTGTGTGTGTATGTGTTTCCAGTAACAATATCATAAGTTTGTTGGCAGTAAAGAGTTCCTGAAGCACTTAATGTTTATTGAATGTATGTAAAGGCCATTAGTCTGAACACAAAACCATGTGGTTCACCGAGAAGAACCCTGAATTTGGAATCAGGGGATTTGGATTTGAACCTGACTCTGATGTTTATATTGAGAAGTTACTTTGTTTTAATCCTTGCTTTTGTGCTTTGTAAATATAAGGATATATGTATTATGTGTATGTGTGTGTAGATATGTAGATATATACACATATACGTGTATATATATATATATATATAGGTGTGTATATGAAGGATATAAGGATAACATAATATAAAATACTATGTAATACTGTATATTATACATAATATTATATACTACTATATATAATACATATACATATAAAGGTATATATATACATAAGTACTTGAATACACATATGTGTATATACATATATGTGTATGTGTTTCCAGTAACAATATCATAGGTTTGTTGGGAGGGAAGAGCTCCTTAAGCACTTAATATTTATTGAATATATATAAAGTATCATTAATATATTAAAACCATGCTATGAGGCAGGTATGCATGGTGGATAGAGAGATGATCATGAAGCCAGGAAGGCATGAGCTTAAGTCCCACCACTGACAATATACTGACTGTGGCATCTGAGGAAATTATTTAATTTCTCAGTGCTTCAGGCAACTAAGTCTATAAGTTGAAGAGGATGCAACAACCTGAATTGCTAGAGTTTCCTCACCTAGGAGTTTCTCTTGTCCCTCTCCCCTTTTAAAACCACTGGACCTGAAAACCTCTTCCAAAGAGGCTTCTTTTGAACATGTTGTACAATAGGATGAAGTCTGATTTTTTTATATGTGTGAATGTATGCATGTGTATGTGTGCACACACACATATATACGTAGATGCATGTGCATATATACATAATATGTGTACAAATGTATATATATCTGTGTGTGTGCATGTGTCAACACTAACGATTAACATTTGAAGTTTATAAAAATATTTTAATTATTTCTCAAGTCTCAAAACAACTCTGTGAGCTCCTAGAGGGCAGAACTGTGAATATGTATATGTATACATACGTGTGTGTACACATATATACACATATGTATATATACACACGCATGTATATGTATATGTATATGTATATGTATATGTATATGTATATGTATATGTATATGTATATGTATATGTATATGTATACGTATATGTATATGTATATGTATATGTATATGTATATGTATATGTATATGTATACATATGCATATGTATATATGTACATGTATATGTATATGTATATGTATATGTATATGTATATGTATATGTATATGTATATGTATATGTATATGTATATGTATATGTATACATATGCATATGTATATGTGTGGGTGTGTACACAGACTTCAGGTAATACATTTAAATACATGCCAAAGTGTGGAGAAGAGTCATTGCATAATATATTTAGAGCTAGAAGGAATGTCAGAGTGTATCTAGAGCAGGTCTCACTGAGCCCAGTGAGATTAAGTAACTTGCCTGAGGTCACACTAGTAGTAAGCATTAGGGTATATTTATTTCAAAGCAATTCTATACATAGTTCTTTGCAATTTGCATTGTGGTCTAGTTTTTCTTTAAATATAATTTAAATATATAAATATATATATATGTAAATATAATTTAAACAAAATAAAAAAGACTATTTTGTCTAAAATTAAAAAGATGTAATAGGAGCACAATGCAAGAGAGCAAAGTGATTTTATTAATACTGTTTCCACAGCATTACCCAGAATAATTTCTGAATGAACTTATCAAGGAATATGTATATTAATGTCTTCTAATAGAAATTAATTGTCTTTTTTCTCCAAATAATCATAGATAACATTTAAATAGTTCTTTAAGGTTTGAAAAGTATGTAAGCTTTCTAATATGATTATCCCAACAGTCCTGCAAGGCAGATGTTATTATTATTTCCATTTTACATATAAAAAGACTGAGGCACATGTAGAAAACTGGGCTTTCTCAGAGTGGTAGAGTTCAGTAGTGTTAAAAGCTGAATTCAAATCCAGGTACTCCTGGCTTCCTGTCCAGCCTCCTTTCCATGTGTCTATCTTTAACATATGTACTGCTTCAGCTAAAATAAATCATTTTGAAACTTTAGGCCCCTATTCAGTTACCTACAATGCCCATATACGCATGGTACTTCCCATTTGCTAGAACAATTCCCACTTTATTTTCAGAAAAGGGTATAATTGGCTATTTTATACCATGACAATTTCATAGAAGATTGACAAGCTGCAAAATCAGCCATTCCTGCTGGAAAAATTGGTTCCAACCAGCACGGATGGTGCAGGATAAGGAAATATCTGGATGCTCCCATTCAGAAAAATTGAAAGAACCTTGATTGTCTTTATATAATTTAAATAGTTAACCCTCATTATGTCAAATAATGTCCAAAACCATAATAAATTGTACTAGAAATGGTCACTGTTAACACGTAATCAACACTTCTAATTTATATTAAAGCACTAATTAGTTAAGCCCAAGCAAAATGGCAATTCTCCTAATACCCAGTTGCATATTTAGCTTGGCATTTGTATAGTGCATCATTTATTTTAACAGAATAGACAGTGAAATAACCCATGCTTTTCCAACTAGTCTGAGGCACTTAATAATTTCATGTTAAATCATTTCCCATGGATCACTGCAACTGAAGTTAGTTTCCATTTCTAATTTCAGGGTACTATAACTACAGGCCATGCAATTAAGCTTACTGTTTAATACAAATCCTTCATTTAATTGTTCATTTCAAGGAAGTGTATTCTAGGAGTTAGTTTTAGTATTAAGTGATGCTATTTTGAGCTGAGATGCTTTAACATTTTTAAAAGAAAATGTGAATTGTGGATTTGTTTGGAAAATAAGGAAAAATTAATGATCCTGTCCATTTCTTGAATTCAAGCATGTTGGTCCTTTTAAGAACCAAGAGACATAATATGCATGTGACAATATATTGTTAAAAGGAATCCAGGAAGTGATACAGATGAGGCGTACAGCATTGCATTGCCATCTTAACTTCTTCATGTCATCAGTAGGAATAAGATCTTCTGCCTCTCTATTTCTCTTTCTACCTTAATTCTTTGAAATCTATTATTTATCTCTCACCATGACTTCCAGCTTCTTTGTCCTGTTTTCCTGTTCCATCACCGTGCTCCAGCTTCCCCTGCATCCATCAATGCTGACCCTCCAGATAATCAGTTCAGCTATGTACTCTCCTTTATTCCTTTCATCCCTTACACTTATATCCTTCAATCTTTGCCAATCCTTAATCCTGAATCACCCCCAACATCTATTTGCCTTCCTTCTAGAGAAAGTCACATAATTCTTTCAACTTGGTAGACAAAAAAAAATCTAACTTTAACCAGCACCTCTCTGATGTTCAACATTCCTTTTGTTCTTTTGGGTCTTGACCTCTAATCTGTTCCTACAATGAATGTTCCAATATTTTTCATTCTCTTTGGTTCCAATTCCAACCTGAAACTGCTACATAGCAGCAAATGAACTAACTTCCTATCTATTCAGAAAATTAAGGCTGGACTTTGTGAGTTCTCTCATCTCTCATAGAACGTACCGCAGAAGTTCTTTTGATTTTTTACCTCTTTTCCCTTAGCTCTATTTTTGGAATGGATCAAATTTGGAATCAATCAAAAAGATGCATTTAAATGGCTAGTTAATGTCAGGTACTATGATACTTGCTGAGTACACAAATATAAAATTTAGGTAGCCCTTATCCTTAGTGAGCTCACGTTCTACCTTCTAGTATTCTTCTAAATAAAACAGAACTAATCAATGATCTAGACATTTATATGGGAAATATTAGTGGAACCATTGGGCAGCAGATTGTCCTTCCATTTCCAGAAGCAATGGTATACTAATGTGATTATTGTTTCCCAAGAAAGAAGTGAAATAGGTACAGAGGCAAGAGAGATGGCAAGATGCTCATACTGGTTGTGTCTTGTTTTCTCGGTTGATGACTGGATAGGATTAAGCACAGTCTAAGCAAGTTAAAGAGAGAGATGAGATGAAGACTGACTTACCCCTATAATTTAGGGCAGGAAATTCTGTCCTAGGATTGAATGGAATAATTACTTTGGGCAAGAAGAGTTGCCCCTTCTTGAAAGACTAACCTTTCTACCTTCTTTATCCTGTATTCTGTGATCTCCTGAAACAGTCTATCCCTTGGGAGACAGAAGGTCTGGCTGTAAATATTGCCTCTGCCACTTAGTGTCTTATATACATCTTTTAACTGCAGTGGGGCTCAGCTTCATCTTTAAAATGAGAGTGTTGGAATGCATAGCCTCTAAAAGTCTTTTCTGACTTTCGAAATCCATATTCTCATGATACTATGATGGTATCTAACTGGTAATGGATAGTAAGTTAGTCAATAAACATTTATTAAGTGCCTGTTATGATCCATCCATTGTTCTAGGCATTGGGGATTCAAAAAAGAGTCAAACAATAGCCCCTGCATTCAAGGAGCTCACAATCTAGTGAGGTAAACAACAAGCAAAGAAATATGTACAAACAAGCTAAATACAAGGTAAACAGGAAGTAAATAAGAAAGTGGAGGCACTAAAATTAAGGGATTGGGAAAGGAATCCTATAGAAGATAAAATTTTAATTGGCCCTTAAAAGATTTTAAAGAAGCCAATAGGCAGTTATATGTAAAGAGAACATTTCAGGCAGGAGGGTCAGCCAGAGAAAATGCTCAGAGCTAAGAGATGGAGGGTCTTGTGGGGTCTTGTTCTTTCATTGAAGAGACAAGAGGCCAACGTCACTAGACTGAAGAATCAGTGGCAGGAAGTAAGTTTTAAGAAGCCTGGAAAGTAAGGAGGTGGCTGGTTTATGAAGGGATTTTCACACTGAATAGGAATTTTTATTAGATCCTGAAAGCAAAATGGAACCACTGGAATTTCTTGAGTAGGGGAATGTTATGGTTGGATGCACACATTGGAAAAATTTGTTTGGTGGTTGAATGGATAGTACTGAATAGAGTGCTAAACCTGGAATCAGGAAGAATGGAGTTTAAATTTGTCCTCTAACACTTATTAGATAGCTATGTGGTTGCACAAGTCACTTAACTACTACCTGCCTCAGTTTCCTTCTCAGTAAAATAGAAACAATAATACTAGCTACCTCAGAGGGTTGTTGTGAAGATAAAGTTAGATAGACCTTTATAAATGTTAAAGCTCCATACAAATACTAGTTGTCAGCATTGTCATCATCAATCATCATCCTGTGGTGTATCACTACCTACTCGTTACTTTGCCCCTTTCTAGCTACTTGTCCCTTTCTGTGACTCCCTATCTTTAAAAAAAATCAAACAAAATGTCTTTCTATTGACCTTAACTCTACTTCAAGCTATCATCTTATGACCTCCTTTCCACTGCCAAACTTTGGTAGAGTCCTCTATACTCACTGCCTCCATTTCATCACCATCTATTCATTTTTTTTAAATTTTTATATTAAATATTTATTAATTTAGTTATTTTTAATTTTCAACATTCATTTCCACAAGATTTTGAGTTTCAAGTTTTCCCCCCACCCTAAGACAGCATGCATTCTGAATACCCTTTCCTCTAATCTATCCTATCTTCTACCACCCTTTCCCTATTCTCTCATCCCCTTCCCCTTCTATTTTCCTATAGGGCAGGATAGATTTATATACCCCATTGCCTGTATATCTTATTTCCCAGTTGCATGTGAAAACAATTTTTAGCACTTGTTTTTAAAACTTTGGGTTCCAAATTTTCTCCCTTCCTCCCTCCCCACCCACCCTCATTGAGAAGTCAAGCAACCTGAAACAGGTTATACATATGTGGTCATACAAAACACTTCAATAGTAGTCATGTTATGGGTCTCTAGGGGTCTTTACAATCCATGCCACTGGTAGTCTTTTGGGGCAATGGGTCTTTGCTTCTCCCCAATGGTCTACTCTTCTCTATAGTGATTTGCAAAGTGCAGTTTTTAAGAAGTATGTAGCCCCAACAAAGAGGCACAAAAATGGGTAGAATGTCTCTTCCACTGAATACTTGTCTACATTGAAAACAGCACATAATTTTTTTTGCTTGTGTACCCTGAGCCCTTTCCCCAACATCAGATCACAGGCAATGCTCAAAGAAGCTGCAACAGCTGCTTAACAGCTACTCAAGAAATGGCATAATGGAAATAGGAACAGGATCTGCAATCCAAGTACCTAGGTTTAAATCATGGCTTTCCATACCTCCTATGTAACCACGAGCAAGTCATGTTACCTCTTAGAGCCTCAGTTTCCCCCTTTATAAAATGAAGGACTTGGATATGTTCTGTTTTGTCCCCTCCAGCTCAGAATCCTTTAATTTTAAATTACAGTCTGGGAAGAAATAAAACAAGTGAAATAGTAGAATGGGAGGGCCTAGGATTAGGGAAGATGTCCTCTGTTTTTTAAAGAATATGTGAAAGTTTCAGCATCTGGGTTAGAAACTCAGTGGCTGAGCAAAGGTTTGGTATTGGGCCCTAAGCTAGCCAAAATAATAATAATAATAATAATAATAATAATAATAATAATAATAATAATAATAATAAGGATATTTTTACTTTATTCAGTCAATATTTTAGTAAACAGACTTAGAGTTAGTTCTAATCACATATTACATTTTACAGGATAAATGAATACGTGATAACATTTAAAGTGCAGTATAAAACCAAAAGATATAAATAATGCATATGTATAATTCCATCATAAAACAGATCACAAAGAAACACAATATATTGTCTATAAATTAATAAATGCAATCACTTCTCACCATAGTAGTCATGCTATGAAAAACTAACTATATTTCCTTCATCCTATCCCACCTCCCTCTCTTTTAATCCTGTCTCTTCTCAGAAGTGTTTGCTTCTAATTACCCCTTATGCCAATCTGCCCTCCTTTCTATCATTCCCCCATTCTTGTATCCCCTTCCCACCTATTTTCCTGTAGGATAAGATAGATTTCCATAGTCAATTGAATGTGTATGTCATTCCCTTCGTAAGCCAAATCCAATGAGAATAAGATTCATTCATTCTTTTTCACCGTCCCCCACTTCCCTCCACTGTAAAAGATTTTGTCTTCCATGTGAGATAATTTACCCCATTCTACCTCTCCCTTTCTCCTTCCAATATAATCCTCTCTCACCCCTTAATTTTATTTTTTAGATATCATCCCTTCATCTTCAACTCACCCTGTGCTCTCTATCAATCAATCAATTTATCTATCTATCTATCTATCTATCTATCTATCTATCTATCTATGTTTACATATAATTTTTCCCTCCAAACCCTAATACTGACAAAGGTCTCCTGAGTTACAAATGTCATCTTTCCATACAGGAATGTCAACAGTTCAACTTTAATAAGTCCCTTATGATTTCTCTTTCCTATTAACCTTTTCATGCTTCTCTTGAATCTTGTATTTGAAAGTCAAATTTTCTATTCAGCTCTGGTCTTTTCATCAAGAATGCTTGAAAGTCTTCTATTTCACTGAATGTCCATTTTTCCCCCTGGGACTATAGCAAGACTGGGGCTGGGACCAAACTCCTCTCTCCTTTCCTACTGACCTTCTAAGTTGGCTTTGATGTTTTTGGGTTAAGAACTCTGGAAACTTCCACCGCACCCCTTGATTCAATCTCCTATGGACTGCTCCAGGTTCACTGAGGCCCAGTCTTTGCCTATGTAACCCATGCTGAACTGTGCTCCTCTCCTGGTGCAGTAGACTTTTCCAATCCACCATCCAGGTTGTCTTGGGCTGGAAATTTGTTTCGATCTGTCTTTTTGTGAGTTCTGCTGCAATAGGATTTGTTTAGAGCCATTTTTATAGATATTTGGAGGACTTTCGGGGAGAGCTCAAAGAAATCACTGCTTTTGCTCTACCATCTTGGCCTGAGCTCCACCTATTCTTTCTTTAATTGTAGCTGCTGACCTTGTGACACACCTGAAACTGCTCTTGTTAAGCTTGACAATGATTTCAACAATCAATTTCAATATTATTTTTCTCAGTCTTCACCTTCTTTGATCTTTCTTCTTCTTTTGACACTGTCAGTTATTCACTTTTCCTGAATACTATTTCTCTTCACTTGACTTGAAAGGCATCTGTGTTTCTTAATAATCTTATTTTACCTCTTCCATCCCTTTTCCTAGATTGTCATATATTTCTTTCCTCTAGGAAGGAGAAGCCAATAGTTTCTTCTCTCCTTCTCAACTGACATCTCATAGATGTCTTCTGCCACTATCTTTACTTTCTTTATCTTCATCCTGTCTTAAATAATGAGGTGGTCCTTCTCCTTGTTAAAACAAACTCCTCTACTTACATAAGTGATTCCTTTGTATCTCATCTTCTCCAGTAGATTTCTTCTTCTGTCATTCTCAAACTTTCACTTATCTTCAATCTCTCCTTGTCTTCCTGCAATAGTTTGAGAAGTAGGAATTTTTTATCCCTTTGGATTTTTTTCTTTATGGATTGCTAGGCTGTGATGTTTATAGATTTGTTCATCAGATTCTGTGGTAAATTCTTTTTTTTTTTATTACAACATTCTCCTAATGGAGATTTAGACATATAAATCATAGAATGTCACAATATAAGTCCACATCTTAGAAAGAATAATTATAGACTGAAGAATGTCCAAAGGTCAATCAGGACAGCAATAAGCCTTGAGTTTGTACTATAAAGAAACATATTTAAAAAGGAGAAAAGACTAAAGATAAATAGGACAGTTGTCTTCAGGGAACTGAAGAGTTATTATGCTAAAGAGGAATTTGCCTTTTTCTGTTTGGACACAGAAGATAGAACTCAAAACAATGGATTGAAATATCAAAGTAACAAATTTCAGTTTTGTGTCACCAAAATAGCAACAATAATAACAACAGTTACTTTTTAGTAATTAAGACATCCCAATAATGCTCCCAGAGACAAATTTCAGTTTTGTGTCAGGAAAAAACCAACAATAACAGCAACAGTGACTCCTTACTAATTAAGATATCCTGATAATGCCCCTCAATGAAAATCTTCAATACATAGTTGGATGATGACTTTCAGAGTATTTCATAAAATTACCAATGATTTCTTAATAACAAATCTAATGACCTTTTCTCAGTCCCAATTTTCCTTTTTGTCTCTTCAGAATTTGACAATGTTGATCTCCTTCTGGACACTCTCCTCAAAGTCTTCATGTTTTCTACCTTCAATATCTCTTGTATATGCCTTCTGTCCATTCGTACAGCCAAAATTCTAGTATTAGCCCTCCATCTCTTTTAATCTTTATTACTTCAATAGTCTTCTAAATGGTTTCCCTTCATCACATTTCTCTCTGCTGTAATCTATCTTTCACTCAGCCACCAAGGTGATTTTTCTAAAACATAAGTTTAGTCATGTCACCCCCTGCTTTAAGGCACTGCAATTGCTCCATACTGCATCCAGGATTAAACATAAATTCCTCTGTCATTGAAAACTCTTTGTATCTGTCGCCCTTCCTACCTTCTTGGGGGCAAATAACCAGTGCAGTGCTTAGAGTTATGGGCCTGGAATCAGGAAGACCTGAGGTCAAATCCAGCAGCAGACTCTTAGTACCTATGTGACTGTTGTCAAGTAAATTAAACTCCATTTGCCTCAGTTTCCCCAACTATAAAATTAAGATAATAATAGCACCTACCTCTCAGGATTATTGTGAGGATTAAATGAGTTAATACTTGTTTAAAAATATTAGCACAGCATGTAATAGATGATTCATTGGTGTTATTTTTTTTTTTTTGCAGATTGGGCAATTTTAATCCCCACAAGCACATAGCTGTCCCTGTGTGAAAGCTTATTTCCATGTATTCCCTGACATTTCCAATCAGATACACTATCCTACTTGGCATGCAGGAAATTATTATCAGAAAAATGAGATAACATCTATAAAGTGATTTCAATCCTTAAAACAATATACAACTGCTAGCTATTTTGAATATATAAACTAGATACCAAATGGTACTTGTATATACATTTTAGAGTGGTGATGGAACTTTGACTCATGGATTTTACAACACGTGGTTAAGTTGTGGTACTTTACCTTATCAGGCAGGTATAATAGACTAATCCTTAATGGTATTTGCAGTAACCACATCAGCTTTGTCTTAAGAATATACATTCTCAAGCACATTATGTCAAAGATATAGTAGAAGGACAAACTGCTCCTGACACAGACTATTCATGATGGAATCACGACAAGAAACAGAGATCAAATTGACCAGCAATCGAGATCTTACTACAATACGAAAGCAATAAGTGGAATATGAAACTAAGGACTAACATATTAAAATACACATAATAAAAAACTTTGATTTAGATATAACAATCTGACACTCACTATTTTTACATCCTTGAGTAAATCTCTTACTCTTTCTTAGCCATTTTCAAAAATTGTTTCTAAGATCCTTTGCTATTTTAAATAGTATGATTGGAAAGGGTTAGGAATAATCTCTCCACCTGTATTTATTTTGCCACCTGATCCTTTTACTGAATAAGGGTGAGAAAGTGAGTGATGAGCTCCTTTCCATGAAAAATCACTGGAAGCATGTGAAGAGAAAGAAACATGGTCCAATTAAAATATATGAGCCTGATGGGATTATGAAAAAGCACACTTAATATTTTGGAGAAAGGAGGAGGGTTTATTAAAGGAAAATAACATCTCAAGAGAGTGATAAAACTCTTTTTAGTGTATTTCAGGAAACTGATTTAAAAAAGAAATCTTTGAAATAATAATAAGCTAGTAAATGTCTACTTGGTATTAGATCTTTGTTCAGCAAGACTCTTAGAAAGCACTTGTTAATTATAGAAGTATAAATATCTTAAGCCAATCTAAGGCTAGTCAGAGAAGTTTTTTGTTTTTTGTTTCTTTGCCACATTCTCTGTGAGTATACCATGCTATGTTAAGATTTCATTAAAATTCAACAGTATGATCAAGCCATCAAAGCTTCCACTATGTTGTCAATTACAGATTCTTATTAAGAAATTTGGAGAATTATGTGCTCCTATAACACATGCCAGAGAGCAAAATCATGTTGAAATAGGGAAAGAGTAATGGAAAGATAAACTTGAGGATGATGTAGGAATACTGTCCATGAGGTGCAAAGGAGAAGGGGGGAAATTGCAATCACTTTTAGAACTAGACAAAAAAGATTGAAAAAAGAAACAAAGATGAAATAGATCCTCTATGGGAAAATGTGAGTATCCCATCATTGGAGTCATTTTCCCAAACACAGTATGACCACTGGTTGGATCTGTTATGATGGGAAATTATTTTTGAGAATTACTTAGATTAGGTGGTTCCCGATCCCCCTTCCAATTGTGAGACTCTGATTGTATAATTGTGTCATTAAAGGAAAAACTATTCAATGTACAAACATTTATCAGCTAAAATTTATATGAAAGAGATTGTTCTGATTTTGTGATTCTGTCAGGAATTTCAGTAAATTGGCACTGGGAAAGAATTCTCTGTTATACTATATCTAGGTCTCATCTGACTTTCTTGTAATAAAATTCTCAACTCTGGGTTCCAAAATATGAGAGACTTGGAAATGATTGATGGAAGAGCCATAAATGGTTGAAACTGGAAACTTGATCAAAGAAATTTGTAATTTCCAGGGATTTTTTGCATATAGAGTAGTAACCAGGCAACTAGGTCATGTAGTAGAAAGAACACTGGCCTGGAAATTTACTAGTAATTTCTTGGGCATATCAATTAACCTTTTTTAGCATTATTTTCCTCATTTGAAAATGAGGTATTAATTGTATTTATCTCTCAGTGTTGTTGTGAGCATCAAATGACATTGTATATGTAAAGTGCTTTGTAGACATTAAACTACTATATAAATGCTCCCTACTACTTCCCATTTTCCCCTGTGAGGGTCAAACAGAAAAGAAATAGATTGAAAATGCAGTAAGGGGAATTATAGTTAGAAAAAAGAAAATATTTCCTAAAAATAAATTTTGTGAAACAACAAAGGAAGGTGGCAAAGCGAGGAAAAATATGGAATCACTCTCCTTCTCTGAAGAGTTCTTCTACCTTGAAAGAAGGAAGTAGGCATTTGTTATGTGCCAGGCACTGTACTAAATACTATAATTGTTATCTTACTTGATTCTTATAACAACCCTGGGAGGTAGGTGCTGTTATTATCAATGTTTTATAGTTAAGGAAACTGAGGCAAGTAGAGGCTAAATGACTTGCTTAAGGTTACATGGATAACAAGTGTCTGAGACCAAATTTGTACTCTAGCCTTCCTAAATGCTGGTCTAACATTCTAACCACCACACCATCTAGCTGCTAAGATAGTATACTTAGCATGATTTAGGTATAGTACTAAGAGACAGAAAAATGACTTAACATTCCCCTAGCCTCATGATTATTTTTCAATTTAAAAAATCTAATTTTAAAAACTTTTTACAAGGTTTTACAGGTGGCATACATATGAGGAGGCATTATGGAAATATTTGTGGTATTTAAACCCCTCACAATTTGACTCCAGATTCCCTTTAAAGACGTATTGCTTATTACTCCACAAACTCTACATTCTAGCCAAACTAACTTTCTTGTTCTTCCTTGTACATTTAATATCTCATTTCCATGTCTTTGAAGAAACTGCCCACTATAACTGAATTCACATCTTCTTCACTGTCCTCTCAAAGAGTTTCTATCTTCTGCTCAACTCTTCCCCTTTACTGGAGGTCTAGCGTAGCCCCTGGAAATGACTTTATTTACTCCAGATTCATTTTGTATTTACTTACTTGTGTTCATTTCATTTTCCTCCAATAGAACATACATGTAAATCTACATATCTGTATCTAGATATATAGATATAAGTTCCCTGAGAGCAAGGACAATTTTGTTTTTTTCTCTACATTCTCATTACCTGGTACATAGTAGGTGATTATATTCTTACTGAAAGAATGAATGACCAAATGTTTGTAAATTGTTCCAGTTAAATGTGATTAAACATTCTAGTCTAAAAGGGAAAAAATGCTATCTCATTGTCTCTGGTGGTCTAATGAATTTTAATCCATGGCAATAATTGGTATGCTTATTCACATAACTGTTAACATGTAGTCAGCTCTCTCCATTTTATTCTTTGCTTTTTTACAGGGAAAGGAATTAGAGCTCATTTATAATCTCTCCACTAACCATCTTGCTAGGATATTATCAGTTCTTGTTTACATAGTTTCACTGTGTCTTCATTTTATGGAGATGAAACCTTCAGGTTTCCAAACCATTCTTCAAGGTGTTCTGAACATCCTTCATATATTTGCTTTCCTATATCCCTCAATCTTGGGGTCCTAGCTGAAGAAGATGAATGATGATAAAAATCTCCATTTCTGTAAGAGAATTAAAGGATGGAGGAAGGGAGTGCATCTTAGGAAAGCTAATGTTTGTTTGGGTTTGAAGAGTGTCAAGCACAAAGATTGCATCTGATTTTTAACTTAAGCCAGGCCTTTTTTTTTCCTGACCCTCAATTATGTCAGGACAAAGTAAGAGAATTCTGGGAAATGTGAGCAATTGCTTTGAAAAGTGTTTGTTTTAAACATCCCTTCTAGAAGGGAAGTCAGGCCCTAATGCATGGCTCAGGAACATGCTGTTTTCCAAAGTAAATCAGGATAATTACAGACTAAATGCTTTTGTGAGCCATAGTACTTCAATCTCTCTGCTTTTCCTGTCAAAATAATCTTAGTAAAGTCCTTTGTGCAGAGGCACAAAAATCCCTCAATAGCTTTTTCACTTTATGTGAATTTGTAGATCAACCTTTAGACTTGAAAAAAGAGGGTCAATCCACTATGAAGGATTGCAGGAAACTGAATGAGAAAGATTTTCTTCAATAAAAAAACTCCTTTAATCTCTCTCTCTCTCTCTCTCTCTCTCTCTCTCTCTCTCTCTCTCTCTCTCTCTCTCTCTCTTTCTCCCTCCTACATAGAATTATATCTATCCACTCTATAAAAGTAAACATGTAGGACTTACAGGAAGAATGTATGTTGTGATGACGATGACAGTTTTCACTTCTTAAGCCAACAACTGCTACATTAACTTAATGGAAAGGAGAATGGGGACATTTTGGCTCAAATTAGTATCACTTTGGCTCTCTTTCTCTTGTCACTGCCTATCTATCCTCAATTTGGAATACAGGAGGATAATGTTATATATAACTCAAATTCTCAATAGCTGGAAATTTATTTGGACCACTATTTCAGAATATAACAACAAAAAGAAAAGGAATGAAAATATCAAAATTAACTGTGGAAGAAAAAATTCCACTCCAAAGTTTTTTTCTCTTGTATCTTCCAAGAAATATTAATCTAGCATTGTTGTTCTTAGCAATAACCTGATTATAGTAAGTGTTTTCTGAGGGTTTTTTCCCTTTTATTCATTTTCAACATGCATTTCATACTTCGATTTTTTTTGCTGTAGGTGTTATTTTGGAATAAAAATTTAGAATGTGGTTGAATTTTTAATTTTCAATGTAACTGTAATCTTAACCTAAGCTCTTCTCATCAAAATACAGAAATATCTGTTGCTCCTAATTTTCAGAGCTATTAATTACACTAGGAGGGTAATGTTAGATCATCTGGCCAAAACATATTCAATAATACAGATATGACACTGTTCTAAAGGGTACAAACATCAAGTTTTTCCATGGCAAGAAAAATAACTTGTTCTCAGGAGATCTGAGATGGAATGTGGGATCTCTCCCTCACTTCAGAAAGTCCCCTCCTTTTTCTAAACTTCAGAATCTTTAGCTATAGAAAAAGCACAGTAGTACTTGAGCTATGTCCCTCACAGTATCCTTGGGAAGATTCAGTGAAAAAAAGAATGTAAAGGCTTTATAGCCACAGGATTAGATAGATAGATAGATAGATAGATAGATAGATAGATAGATAGACAGACAGACAGACAGATAGATAGATAGATAGACAGATACATACATAGATACATACATATATATATATATATATATACATAGATACATAGAGATGTATCTGTTATCTACAATTAAGTAAATTAAATATATATCAACAGCAGTAACTATTAAATACACTTTAAGGGAAGACAAAACATTTGGTGAATGCATATCTGTTCAGAAGGTAATCATTAAATTTACTAGATGATGTGAGCCAGAATACCACAGATATTTATGAGAACTTTAGGTACCTCCAAGTTCAGTGGGGGTATTTTAGGTAATTTTAATGATGTTGATATGGTTCAAGTCCTCATTACAGGGGTTACTTTATATTAACAGATAATGCAGGTATCATAAGTCAATTAGCAACTATTTAATTAAGACACACTAGTAAAGTAACTCAAAAGAAATCAAACAGGCCAGAGAATATTTTTAGCACCATTTCTCCTAATCACAAATTTGGTGCAATCTTCTATAGCTGCTATTGGTTAAATAAGTTTGGAAGTTCAAGTTGAAGACGGTTCAGTGTATAGAACACTGAGCTGGAGTCAGAAAGACCTAAGTTCAAATCAAACCTCAGATATTTCCTATCTATGTGATGTTGGGCAAATATATAACATTAAAAGGGGGATAGTAATAGCACTAACCTCCCAGAGGTGCTGAGAGGATCAAATGGGAGGATAAATGATTCTTAAAGGATTTAGCACAGTGCCTGACACATAGTAAGCTCTATAGTTCAGAGGTGGGGAACCTGAGGCCTTGAGGCCACATGTGGCCCTCCAGGTCCTCAGGTGTGGCCCTTTGATTGAATCTGAACTTCACAGAACAAATTCCCTTAATAAAAGGATTTGTTCTATAAAAATTGGACTCGGTCAAAAGGCTCCATCCCAATGAAAATGTTATCATCATCATCATCATCATCATCATCATCATCATCGTTTCACGTGAGTCTGGAGAAAAAAGGTATACATTTGCATGGATAAACAGGATGCTGAAGCCATCCATATTATCTTATATCTAATTAGCATTGTCTTCACAGTCAAATCAGAGATACAGGTCTATGACTTTGGTGCAGATTCACCTGCTTAGGCTGAGGAGTTCCATTTCTTTTCCATGATAGCAATCCCTAGCACTCCTTCCCTTCAACAATTCTGAAATATTGCAGTAAATGTGGGCTGTACAGTATAATCCTTTGCTCAGGGAACCAGATTCTAAGCCTCACATCTCCCCAGGTGTCATACTTCTCTAGACACTATGTCACTCTAGCTCTCTGCCACCATCAAGCCTCCTCTGCAACACTATCTTCTTCTGATCAAACAACTTGGTGGATTCCCAGCATCCAGTTTAAGGTTGCACAAGATTCTAACTTTCTTGAACTTTTCCTTCAAAATACCTTGTTCATTATTGCTATAAAACAGGGCAGGAGTCCTCCTGACATGCACCTATTATAGAAATAAGGGATAACTACCACTTATTCTCAATCACAACTGAGGAAGTTTATATTGAAGAATAAAGAATTCAGACTACATATTTAGGGGAAAAAAACTTCTGCAGTGTGTGATTACTAAATAATACAATGAGTTATAGAAAAATAAAAAAACTATTTATATAGTCAGTTAATTCAATTAATTCAAAAATGTAGTGCAACTCAAAAATCTTATATCTAGTGTCCATTTTGTGCAAGACACTGGAGATATAAGATAAAATGTAAAACAGGCTCTGCCATCACTGGACTTGGAGTCAGGAAGAAATGTTCAAATCTTAATTCAAATAATTCCAAGTTATCTGGCCATGGTCAAGTCACTTAAGCTCTCTCTGCCTCAGTTTCCTCACCTATACAATGAGGAACACAATAACTCCTAATTGACAAGGTTATTGTGTGGATTAAATGAGTTAACAGGTGCAAAGTACCTTGCAAACCTAAGCTAGCTGTGATTATAAAAATAATAGTAATTATCATTATTCTGCTTGGGGGATATTCCATGAAAATAGATTTGTAAATATAAGGTCATTTGAGGAGGGAGGGAGCTAAGTGATAGTAATGACTTCCCATAGGAGGTGGCCCCTGAGTTTATTTACAAAGGAAGTCAAGAATGATTGGAGGCAGAATAGAAGGATGTGTGTATTCTTATCTGTCCAAAGCAAGAGATGGAAGGCTGAGTTCTGGAACAGAAAATATTACAGGTAAACCAGAAAACAGAATAAAATGGTTTGCTCTGCTGTTGCTTAAAATATTTCAGGGATGCTTCCTGGGTAGAGATAATAGATCATGTTTCCATTGCCCTTACTCTGCGAGTTAAGAAGTCTAAGTAGTAGTATTCCCACTACACAGATGAGGAAACAAGCTTATATAGGTGAGGAGATTGTCCCCACGGCAATCTAAATTTCATTTAAACTAGGAAGAAAATGTTTGATCAAAAGCTTACTTGTCTGATAATGCTGGCTTTAACCTGCAAATAAAGGAAAAAATGGAGAAAAATTCCCAGAAAGTAAAATGATAAAATTATATGCTACCTAGGACCTAAAACAAAGAATAATGATAGAATAGGTACCTGATAATTCCCAGGAGAAGATAAATGAGAAAAAATATGTGGGAAATGTTCTTACACACCAATTCCATTTGATTCAATCCAGGTCACCAAATATTTACTAAGTGCTTACTACTGTGTGCACTGCATTGTTCCAGATCCTTGGAATACAGATACAAGGAACAAGATGCTCTCCTCTCTTGAGGAGCTGACAATTGAGAACTGAGGAATTAGAAAAATATGTGGATAATCATATTTAAAACTTCAGTAGTTCTCTTCTCTTACTGATATGTGGGAACCAAATGATTTCATCCACATCATTTAAATGATACTATTCTTGTCCATGTCTTCCCATAATTCCTCCATTGTGTGCTTTCTCTTAACTTTTTAATATTGAGGTCCCAGTGAAATGGCCACATTGTCCATCGATTACCCCTTTTCTCACTATGTGAAAAAGCCCCCTCCTTGTCATAAGATACATTTTTATGTCACTTATAGTTGTCACATATTAACGCAGGTTACACATAAACTGCAGATATTTACATGTATGTATATATGTATGTGTGTGTGTGTGCGTATGTGTGTGTACAGAGAGACAAAAAGAGAGAAAAGAAAGAGGAAAGAAGGGGAAATTATATAGGCCTCCCTCTATAAATTAGAATTTTTTATTTCCTTTTCTATTTATATGTTATATCCCATAGTAGAGTACCATTTTCTTGATGGCACAAATTACATTATTTGTTTTTATTTTGAAATATCCGGCTAAAAAAGAGATCTTTTCACAGAGTTGGTTATAAGTAATTACTTAGTAAATTATTCTTTGAATTGAATTGAATTGATTATATGACTGACTGAATGCCTTCCTAATACCCATCACAAAACTGACATAGAGGCAAGCTATAAGAGAGACAGGGGATTTGAACTGCTCATCTATCTGTGGAAGACAAATGCCACTGAAAGTCAAGGCTTGCTGACAGTTTAATCCTTCAGAATGTGTAGTAAGCAATGAAAGAATGACAACTCTGAATTTAATTCTGACTTTTTGGCAAAGTGGAAGAGACAGGAAGGTTGGAATAAAGAGACAACGTCATATTAGAATTCTTAATAATCAAGGAAGAAAAATGGAACAGTCAGATGTTTTCCATAGACTTTGGGAAAAGTTTCTCCAAACTTCAGAAAATCTAAAAGAGAAGATGGCTCAGAAAGGATCAATATGTGTCAGAAATGAAATTCTGACAGTACAATTGAAAATAATCACAATAAAGAAGAAAAGGAAGAGGAGTCTGTGGGACTTGAAGTGACTATGGGGAGCTCTCTGATGGACTCAGATTTTGAATAATAGAAGAAATTGAATATTTGAAGAACACAAAATCGTTAGATCATATCAAAACAATAATGTTATGAATAAGCAATGGTAGGACAACAGAGGAAGGAAAGAAGGAAGGAAGAAAGGTAGGAAGAGGCAAAGGAAGGAAAGAAGGAAGGGATGGTTGAGGGAAGGAAGAGAAAAATGGAGGGACAGAGGGAGGAAAGGAAGAGGAGAAATGGAAGGAAGGAGGGAAGAAAGGAAGGAAGAAAGGTAAGAAGGAAGGAATGAAGGAAGGGCTTTTCCTTTTTCTTTGATCTCTTTGGTATACAGGCCTAATAGTGGTATCTTCCTGTCAAAGGGTATGCATAGTTTTATAGCCCTTTGGGCATAGTTCAAAAATGTTCTCCAGCTTGTTCGGATCAGTTCACAATTCCATTAAGAGGGCATTAGTGTCCAAATTTTTCTATAGCCCTTCCAGTATTTACTATTTTCCTTTTTCTGTCATATTCCAATCTGATAGGTGTGAGTGGTACCTCAGAATTACTTTAATTTGCAATTCTCTATTCAATAACGATTTTGAGCATTTTTATATTACTATAGATAGCTTTGAATTCCTCTCCTGAAAAATGTCTTTTCATATCCTTTGACCATTTATCAGTTAAGGAGGATTACTCATATTTTCTTTTCTTATTACAAATTTATTTTATTTTCAATTCACAGAGCAAAACAAGCATTTCCATAGCATGGTACAATAAAAAAGATGGTGGTACATGAAACTGCAAATCTACCACATACAACTTGCTATTCCCCACAAATATACAACAAAGTTATGTGAATTTCTTTTTTTCCTTTTTTTCTTCCCTCCCTCCTTCCCTAGAGATGGCTACCATTAGATGTAAATATGAAGAGATAGATAGATAGATATAGATCAATATATTTATATATACATACAGATATTCATACACACATTTATATATGTATGTATGTATATGTATGTAAATTATTCTATGTATACTTCTACTTATCAGTTCTTTTTTCATTGTATATAGCATCTTTTTTCATATGACTTTTATTTTTAAATAAATAAAACAAATTTATTTTCATCATAGCAATCAGTTTAAAGGTTTCTTTCACTGTTTTTGCTCTCTTTGGTTTAGTTATCAGAACCGTATTTGTGGCACAGAGGTCATTTGGCAGTACTCCTTTGTTTTCTCAACTAATTTAAATGGTATTAAAATTAATTGTTATTTAAATGTTTGGTAGAATTCACTTGTCCTGGAAATTTTTTTTTCTTAGGGAGCTCATTTATAGCTTGTTTAATTTCTTTTCTTAAGATAGGCTTATTTAAGTATTCTATTTTCCCTTCTGTTAGTCTGGGAAGTTTATATTTTTGTAAATATTCATTCATTTCGCATACGTTGTCAGTTTTTATTAGCATATAATTAGGCAAAACATTTTTCTTCATTGTTGCTGTATTCACTTTTCTCATTCTTGGTACAGGTAATTCGGTTTTCTCCTTTCTTTTTAAAAATCAAATTAACCAATGGTTTATCTATTTATTGATTTTTTTCATTAAATCAGCTCCTAGGTCTATTAGTTTGGTTTTTTTTTACTTTCAATTTTATTAATCTCTCCTTTGAATTTTTAGCTTTCCATTTCAGTGTTCAATTGGGTATTTTTCATTTTCTATTTTATAGTTGTTTTTTTTAATTGCATGCCCTATTCATTGATCTTTCTTTTCTCTATTGTATTGATGTAAATGCATTAGAAATATAAATTTTTCCCTAAGTTCTGCTTTGGCTGTATCTCAAAAATGTCAATTGTTATCTCCTTGTGATCATTCCTTTCCATGAGCAAAATTTTTTTCAAATTTAAGAACAAAAATTCTTAAAACATCCCTTTAAGAATTTGGGTGCTTTTGCCCCTTACCTCCTTCTCCGACTCTTCACCCTTCCATTTTTCTCCTCTTACACCCCTTCCTCTCCCCCTTCCCCTGCCTTCCCTTACCCCCTTCCCCATACCCATCCTTCCCTCCATCTTTTCTCCTTCTTCCCTTTCATGGCCTAGACGATGTCGTGATGGAGACAGCCGAGGCAGACATCACCGGGCTGTGCCAGGACATATTCTCCAAAATGGCCATGTACCTAACAGGAGAACTGACAGCCACCAGTGAAAATTATAAACTTCTGGAAAATATGAACAAAATGACTAGCTTGAAGTATCTAGAAATGAAAGATATTGCAGTAAACACAAGTAGAAACCTAAAGGATTTAAGCCAGAAATTTGCAGCCCTTCAGCCTTATCTGGATCAGATTACTTTAACTGAGCAGCAAGTAGCAGGTCTTGAGCAGGCAGCTTACAAGTTGGATGCATATTCAAAGAAACTAGAAGCAAAGTACAAGAAGTTAGAGAGGCAATGAAAGAATTCATTAGCACAAAGACTTTAATTACATAAATAAGAGCTGAAATAAGTGGGATGGAACTTATCACTATACTTCAGTTCCTAAAAGGAAGAGGTGTTGCTGATCCAAGGAGAATCCCAGTCATCACCTCTGGTTGGATGTGTAACTTTGGCCACCTCTTGAGGTTCCCTAAACCTGTAGCTCCTGGAACCTCAGTGTGCTTCATTGTGTGCCCTGGACCAAGGCTCAGAAATCAAGATCAACCAACCCCACCTGGAGAAGACACAGGAGAGGCTCTCATCTCCTGGTCTCCTCCTTTCTTCCCCTAGGACTTCCCCCTACCCCCTTCATAACGTGTTCTTCAATTTAAATAATAAATGCCAACTTATGGCAAAAAAAAAAGAATTTGGGTGCTTTTACATTTGGTATTTATATTTAATATCAATATTACTTCATTGTCTCTGGTAGTTTTTAGCAAGACATAATTTCCCTGCTTTTCTCTTTTAATTAGGTCTATTTTTGTTTTTGTTTTGTCTGAGATCATGGTTGATACACCTGTCTTTCTTCTGCAGCCCCTTAGTTTTACTGTGTGTATATGTTTGTCTTTCTGTGTCAGGTGTGTTTCTTGTAAACAACATTTTGCTGAATCTGGATTCTAATACATATGCTACCCACTTCCATTTTATGGATGTTCATCCCAATGTGAATTCACATTCACAGTAATGATTATTGAGTATTTCCCTCCATCTTGGTTTTGTTTCCTCTTTATTCTTCTCTCTCTCTCTCTCTCTCTCTCTCTCTCTCTCTCTCTCTCTCTCTCTCTCTCTTTCTTTCTTTCTTTTTACCATTTCCCTACTCAAAAGTCCCTTTTGCTTTTGACTATTGTCTTCTTTAATTCACCCTTCCTTCTATTCCACACCTTTCTCTTATTCCCTTCCCCTCCAAGTTCCCTGTTGGGTAAGACAGATTTCTATGCCAAACTGAATGAGTATGTTATTCCTTCATTGAACCAATTCTTATGAAAGTGAGGTTCAGGTTTTGCCCAATCATCCCCATTTTCTCCATGATTGTAAAAGCTCTTTCTTAGGCGCCTCTTTTTACTTGTGATAATTTTCCCTATTCTTCTTCTCCCTTCCCCCTTGTCGAAGAACATCCTTTATACTTATCTCTTAATTTTTTGAGATCATCCAGTAATGTTCAGCTAATACCCATGCCCTCTATCTGTACTCCTTCTAACTACCTTAATAATGATAAAATTCTTAGAAGTCACAAGTATCATCTTCTCATAAAGGAATTTAAATAGCTTAACCATATTGAGTCCCTTATGATTTCTTTTGTGTTTATCTTTTTTATGCTTCTCTTGAGCCTTACATTTGAAAATTAAATTTCTATTCAGCTCTGGTATTTTCATAAAGAATGCTTGAAAGTTCTCTATTTCATAAAATACCCATTTTACCCCTGATAAATTATACTCAATTTTCCTGTTTAGGTTATTCTTGGTTGTCATCCTAGCTCCTTTGCCTTTCAGAATATCATATTCCAAGTCCCCTGTTCCTTTAACATGGGAGCTGATAAATCTTGTATGATCTTGACAGTGGTTCCGTGATATTTAATTGAATTCCTTCTGGCTGCCTGAAGTATTTTTTCTTTGACCTGGGAGCTCTGAAATTTGGCTATAATACTTCCGGGAGTTCTCATTTTGGGATATCTTTCAGGAGGGGATGAGTAGAATCATTCAATTTCTATTTTATCCTCTGGTTCTAGGATATTGAAGCAGGTTTCCTTCAGAATTTCTTGAGATTTTTTGATCATGGCTTTCAGGCAATCCAATCATTTTTAAGCTATCTGTCCTCTATTGAATTTCTGGGTCATTTGTTTTTCCAATGAGATATTTCAAATTTTCTTCTGTTTTTTTTTCATTCTTTTTACTTTGTTTTATTTTTCTTGTTGTTTCATGGTGTCGTTAGCTTCCATCTGCTCAATTCTAATTTTTAGGGAATCATTTTCTTCAGTGAGTTTTCTTAACCTCTTTTTCCATTTGCCAATTCTGACTTTTAAGGAGTTATTTTCTTCAGTGAAGTTTTGTGCCTCTCTTTCCACTTGGCCAATTCTGTTTTCAAGGTGCTATTTTCTTTAGTATTTTTGTGCTTCTCTTAAAAAAATATCAATTGTCTTTTCATAATTTTCTTGCATCACTCAATTTACTTAATTATTCTCTACCACTGCTATCTTATTTGTTAAATAATTTTTAGCTCTTCCAGGAATTTGTTTTGGATTTATGTTGAATGCACATTTTACCTTGTGGCTTTGCTTGTATTTACTTTTACTTTGTTGTATTCTTTTGAGAGTATCTTCCTCTTCCCTGTCACCATACTAATCCTTTGTAATTGGGTTCCTAGTTTTGTTATTTTCCCATCTTCCCCCCCCACACACATATACTCTTTATTTACTTTGAAGTTTGTGTTAATTGGGTTCTATTCTGGGGGTGGGGAGAAGGCCATTGTCTCTAGCTTCAGACTTTTTTGCATTCCTGTCTTCAGAGCCAGCTCTGGAGGGTTTGAAGTTTTGGGTCCCTGCAAGATAATGTGATCTGGAGAGAGATTTGGTCATTTCTACCTTGAAACCAGAAGCTATACTACTCCTTAGGGCCCTTGCAAACTTGAATTGAGAGAGATCTCCTCTTCATGGCTCTTGCTCCCTTGAACAGCAAGTGATATTTCTCAGGGCCCCTGCTCCCTTTTCAGCAGAAGTAATGCTTCTCCACAGTATTCCTATTCCATTGGACAGCAAGCCATACTGCCCCTTAAGGCCCATACTCCTTTGCAACCAACAGCATTACTGTTCCTCAGGACCTCTGCTCCTATAGGAACCAAAAGTGATGCTGTTCCTTGGGGCCTTTGCTCCTTTGGAAGAGCAATCTCCTATACCCTGAAACTGTGATACAAAAGTAGGTATAGGCAATAAAGTTGCCAAACAGTGCCTTTTCTTGCACCCAGTGCTAGCACAAGGGTCCTCTATAGTTTATTTTTTATCACTTTCCTCTGGTTTGAGATCTACTGAAGCTTATGCTGCTGCAGCGCACAGCTGGTGTTGCCACCATGTGGGCTTTGGCCAGGCTCCACCTCAGTGTGACAGAACTCTCTTTCTGACTTTTTAAGTTATGTTGGGGTAGAAAAATGCCTCAACCTGACCTTTTGTTAGTTGTCTTTTCCACTCCAGAATAGAATTTGAGGTATTAAATTAAAGTTGTTTAGAGGGAAATGTTGGGAGAGTTTCACTGCTTCCTCTACTGTGTAACTTTGGCTCCGCCCCTACCAGCCATAACAGTGCAGGGGTAGAAATCCTGGTCTCAGACAAGCAACAATAAGAATAAATATAGTTCAGGGAAATAAGCAGGAAAATGACAATAAACTCAAAACCACCATAGATAATGAAATAATTTTTCATCTAGACCTATGATTTTATCTGTGTAGGAAACTCCTTATGAGGAAATTTCTTCTGCTGCTGCAGATCAGAATTGTTCTGAAATTTACACTTGCTGAGTGTTGCTTGGATCACTGAGAGGTTAAGCGAATTAATCATAGTCACATAGCCAGTACATAAAGCAAGGAGCTGGATAAGTTGATCTTATAAGGACCAGGGTTCCAATTGTATGAAGGTGGTATTTATCATTGTAGATATTTCCTTTGGCAATAGGAACCGGCTTTTGATCAGTAACATTCTGCACACTAAATGTAATACTGCTCAATTCTTTTACCTAATCCTTTTCAAATTAATGTCAACACATATACATAAAAATATTGACATAATTAGATTATAACTTGTATTACAGCATTTGTTGTCATGTCTCATCCTCTAGCTAAAAGTAATTAACTTACGGTGTCGTTCTTATTCCATTTTTGTACCCTGAGAATATCCCTCATATTACTGGACATGTACAATTATTGATGTCAATCTGAAGAACTCAGTGTCAGAAATTTCAATAAAAATCACAATGCATCTCTGCCTTAGTAAGTTTTAAGGACTTGTATAAGACCCATAGAGGGTAACTCATTTGGCATTGCCATGCTACAGTGATGGAATATGAAATGAGTTCATCCTGCCTACAAAATGAGTATTTTATCTATTATTTTCCAACTCTAGAAATATTGGAAGCATATTCCTGCACATCATAGATATTTGTTTTGTTTTTGTCTTTTTTGTTGAGTTGAATCAAAGTAAATAAATATCACCTTCATAAAATTGGAACCACTGTCTTTGAGGGGCCAACCACTCCAACCATCTGCTTCCCAATAAAAGTTCTTTTAAAATACTTTGTTAGACACCTGCTTAATTCTGGTTTGTTTTGATTTTTTATTGCTAGGGACAAAGACTTCAAACCTTCTCTCAGGAGAAAAAGTCAATGTTTAGTTGATGTAATGGTGAAAAGAAAAATAAACAAATTTTATATTTAATTGAACTATTCTTGTGGAGATTTACAGACATTTATTATTTTTTTTGAGCAATTGGAGTTAAGTGACTTGCCCAAAGTCACACACCCAGTAAATGTTATGTGTCTGAGGCCGGATTTGAATTCAGGTCCTCCTGACTCCGGGTCCAGGCCCTATCCACTGTACCACTTAGCTGCCCCTAGACATTTATTCTTCTCTCATCTTCGTTGCTAAGAATACCTAGTCAGAATCCTTTTCTTGACATAACTCCCTATATACTATAAGGCAACTATTAACTTGTTTGTTCAGCTCCTCTCTTTACCTCTTTTTTTTTTGTTGTTGATGCAATTGGGGTCACACAGCTAGTAAGCATCAAGTGTCTGAAGCCAGATTTGAACTCAGGGCCTCCTGACTCTAAGGCCAGAGCTCTATCCATTGCACCACCTACCTGTCCCTTTTTACCTCTTCTCTTCTCCAAGCAAAACAACCCAAAATACCTTAAACTGTCCTCAAATGTGCTATTTTCTGCTCCTTAGTCACTTTAGTTAAAAAGGCTCATCTCTTCTAGTGATATGAACATTTTTTTCAGGTTATTCTCACAAGAGCTCATCAACATAGTATTAATAGTTTTAGTAGAACATTTTGGCACCTATAAAACTACTGAATGAAAAATATATATGAAATCTAAGAGAGGGTATTCATCTTTACTCTCTTAATCTTTCTCTGCAGATTAGTCCCATCTATCTATGTTGAACATCATTTTTCCCTACTGGACTTTCTTTACTTGCTCTATGTCATTTGTTTAAACCTTGAAATATGTCATCGGAGAAATCCATTTTAAAACTATTTTCAAAATACTTTTACTGGTATGTATAATGCTAATAAGTCTAATTTAATGTGACTATGTCATGTATTTATTTTAGAACATTCCATTTACCTATGACAACTAATTAATGTGTTACATTAATTATGTACCTGCACTAATCACTTACATATATACACATAGACTCACAAAATCTAAGATCTGGAAGGGACCTCAGTGGCCATTTAGCCCAAAAAATAGTTGATAAATAATAAATAATCTTGTCTGTAAACTTTTCCCCCAAAAAAGTGATCCCTAACTTTTTTGTTAAGACTGCTGTGAGCAGGAGGAGTGTTATCACCTGAGGCAGCCAGTATTCACTTTTGGATCTCTCCATAAATGGTGAACATTCTTCTATCTATTGACTTTGGGGATATCCACAATTTTAATATTTTGGAAATCACAGCATCACCCAATTTTAGAGTCCTAAGAACCTTCAATATAATTTAGTCAAATGCATATCTAAATATGAATTTCCTTTGCAATATGCCAGAAAAAGGTGTATTTACATTTTTATCGATTACTTTCAGTAAGGGGTCATCCAATAACTTCTGCTCCACATTGAGACAAATCTGTCAGAAAGATGTTACTTCATTCCAAATGTGCTTCTCTATTATTGATAACTATTCTGAGTCCTCCCTCTGAGGACAAACAAAAAAGTAAGTTTAATAATGAATTGAGGTGACAATTCTTTACATATTTGAAGTCAATTATCTTTTCTTTCATTGTAATGTTAAATATCTTCTGTTCCTTCAACTGAATCTCATATACTATGTTGTTTTTACAACTATAGATTGGCTAATATTTTGGATTAAGGCACAGAGGATAAGCAAAAAATGGAAAGGAGCACTCAAATATTGAATAGGAGAATGTTGAACAAAAATGGTTTCAATGGGCCATAAATACGAATCGATTCTAGTAAGATGTGATTTAATAGAGATTCATGTTAGTTCCAAAAATCAACTGCATAAGTACTGTTTAGAGAGGTAGCTAAATAATATATTCATCTACTTATCCATGCTAAACAGTTCCTGTTTCTTAGATTTACTCTTATGTTAAGCTCTCAAGGCCTGTTACTATTTTACTTGCCTTACTCTGTGCATTCTTCTATCTATCATTAACATGTGATATCTAGGGGCAGCTAGGCGGCACAGTGGATAGAGCACTAGCCCTGAAGTCAGGAGGACTTGAGTTCAAATCAAAGCAGTTTATAATCATAGGAAAAAATGCTCTAAATCACTGTTTATTAGAAAAATGAAAATTAAAATAACTCAGAGGTACCACCTCATATCTATCACATTGGCAAACATGACAGAAAAGGGAAAAAAATGACAAATGTTGGAGCGAATGTTGAAAATTGGGACACTAATGCACTGTTGGTGGAGTCATGAACTGATCTAGCCATTCTGGAAAGCAATCTAAAACTGTGCCCAAAGGACTATAAAACCTTTGACCCAGCAATATCTCTGCTATATTTATATCCCAGAGAAAAAAAGACAAATGGAAAAGACCAATATGTATAAAAATATTTGTGGCATCTCTTTGTGGTGGCAAATAGTTGGAAATTGAGGCATTGGCTGAACAAGTTGTGGTATGTGATTGTGTTAGAATACTGTTGTGTTATAAGAAATGATGAGCAAGAATGTTTCAGAAAAACCTGGGAAACTTATGTGAACTGATTCAAAGTGAAGTGTGCAGAACTAGAAGAATATTGTACGCAGTATCAGCAATATTGTATGATGATCAGCTGTAAATGGCTTAGCTATTCTCAGCAATTCAATGACCCAAGAAAATTCCAAAGGATCTATGATGAAAAATGCTATCTCCAGAGAAAGATCTGAATGCAAATCAAAGCATACTGTTTTAAATAGTCTTTATTTTTCTTAATAATTTTTGGTTTATGTTTTCTTTTCTGACATGGCTAACACAGAAATATGTTTTGCATGACTATGTATATATATGCATATTTTATGTACATGTATATATGTATATATATATGTATGTATGTATGAAGACAGAGAGAGAAAGAGAGCCATATATCCATATGTGTACACATACATATGTACACAAACATATATAGAGAGAGGTGGGTCATGGGAGAGATGGAGAGGGAGAGTAGGGAAGGAAGGAAAAGAGATAATTTGGACTTCAACTTTTTTAACTGTTAAAAATATTTTTACACATAATTGAAAAAAAGAAATAAAAAATAAAACATTGTGTAGTACAAAGTAGATGCTATATAAATGTTTATTCCCTTCCCTGACTCCAGGTCCAGTGCTCTAACCATTGTGGCACCAAGATGCCTCTAGTTAGTAATAGTAGTTTACAATTGTATGGTTCATGAAGCACTTTACCTCTGTTGTTTCATTTGATTATTCGCACAATCCTTCAGAGCCGATACTTTTATTATTCTGATTTTATAGATGAGGAAACTGAGACTGAAAGAGACTAACTTGCCTAGAGTCAGTCACAGAGTGTCTGAGGTAGGATTTGAACTCTATTCTTCCCAACTCCAAATCCAAGAACTCTATTCACTCCACCTTCTGAGAAGACTTTGAAGTGAAACAGAGGAGGAAAGGCTCTCTGGGGGGTGCAAATGGGAAGAAGGAAATTTAGGCATGGATTTTCAGGGAATAATGATGACTTGAGTAACTTGGCTTGAGGAGAACTTTTTGGTATCTGCTCTTAATGATATCACAAACAATCCATACCTTGACATTATTCATTGTGGATTTTTAAATTCTTATTTCATATGCATGAGTTGTATTAGTCATTTTTTTTTTTTGGATTTCAGGATAATTCCTTTAAACCAAGAGGCTAGAGCCTCAAAGTTTGTTTGATAGCTTTACCATCCTCCAAGGCTGGCTGCAAACTTCTATTACTTCAAAAGAAAAAAAAAAGATTTTTGGATTTCATGGGCTATTTTTTTGCTTTTGATATAAAGTTGAAAATAGATTTTAAAATAACAAATCACTGCTTTTGATTATAAGTTTTTATGCCAATATTTTATCTGCTCAGGGGCTGTGAGAGAAGTCTTTTTTGATACAATATGAAATATAATTTTATTATCTTGGTAAAGCTGTGAAATCCAGCATTTCCTCCCATGACATGAAGGAACTTGATTATATGCATATACATATAATCATTAAAAAAAAAGCCTAGAACTTTGTCAGTTTTTTTTTATAGACAGCCACACAAAAACAGAGTGGGATGGCAATTTGATGGTGAACAAGTGGCTTGGGTCATTTGTTGTGAAATGCTTAGAAGGAAGAACATAAGCAAATGTTATTGCTTATATGACTTAATGAATATAACCTGCTGGGCAAATGGATTTCTCCTGCCCTGCCTTGTCCTGAAAAATTAACCAGGCTATGGGCTAGTACCACATAATGGCTAGGTAGTAGAAAGGAATTGAAAAGGAACCTTTATAAATATTTAGCAGTTTCAAATTGATGAAGGATAATGGTGTAGTGGATAGAAGGTTGCCTTACAATTAGGAACACTTGTAGTCAAGTCTTTCCTCTGATATTAAGAGGCTGTTTGACCTTGGGGAACACACAACCTCTCATTGTCACCTTGCACCTTGCACCTTGCAAAGACTATTAAGTTGCAGGTCCAGTGTTAAGGAAATTTTTCATTGGAAGTTCCCTATGCCAATGAAATCACAGGGACAGTTCAAATTATTATTGATATTAGATAGATGGATAGACAGGTAAATAGATGAAGACTTCTCAAGTAATTAGGGGCATTTTAGGCTTTCAAGAGAATGTAATGAAGAAAGAAATATTCTTGCTTTTTATAGGCTAGATTGAAGGGGAGGGTTTTTTATAGTTAATATTTTATTTTTTTCCAATTACATATACAAATTTTTAACATTTTTTTTTAATTTTGAGTTCCAAGTTCTTTCCCTTCCTTCCTCCCTTACCCTGTCTTTGAGAAGGCAAGCAACGTGATTGTACATATGAAGCCATGCAAAGCATATTTACATATTAGACATGTTACCAAAAAAAAAAACCATACAGACAAAAAATAAAGAAAGCTTAAAAATATGCTTTGATTTACACTTGGAGTTCTATTCTTTCTCTGGAGTTGGATAGCATTTTTCATCTTAAGTCCTTCAGAATTTTCTTGGATCACTGTATTGTTGAGAATAGCTAGGTCATTCACAACTAGTTGATCATCATACAGTATTGTTATTACTATGTACAATGTTCTCCTTGCTCTACTCACTTCACTTTGCATCAGTTCATGTAAGTCTTTCCAGGTTTTACTCAGAGCATCCTGCCTGTCATGTCTTATAGTATAATAGTATTTTATCATAATCATATAAGACAACTTGTTCATCCGATCCCCAATTGATGGGCATCCCCTCAATTTCCAGTGCTTTGCCACCACAAAAAAGAACTGCTACAAATATTTTGTATACATAGGTCCTTTTTTGTTTTTTATCTCTTTGACATACAGACCTAGTAGTGGTATTGCTTGGTCAACAGGTGTGCATGGTTTTACAACCATATGGATATAGTACCAAACTGCTATCCAGAATGGTTGAATCAGTTCACAGCTCAAGCAACAATGCATTAGTGTCTCAATTTTCCCACATCCCTCCAACATACATCATTTTCCTTTTCTGTCATGTTAGCTAATCTGATAGGTATGGGGTGATGCCTCAGAGTTGTTTTCATTTGTAGGTTTCTGATCAATAGTAATTTAGAACATATTTTTCATATGAATGTAGATAGCTTTGATTACTTTGTCTGAACACTGCCTATTCATAACCTTTGACCATTTATCATTTCGGCAATCACTTGTATTCTTATACTTACACTTATACTTATATTGTTCTTATACATTTGAAATTTTGTATATATTTGAGAAATGATGCCTTTATCAAAGAAACTTGCTGTAATTTTTTTTCACTGTTGTGATTACTGTGCATTTCCCTCCATCCTGTTTCCCCTGTTCCTCTCTCTCTCTCTCTCTCTCTCTCTCTCTCTTCCCCCGCTCCTTAATAGCACTGAGCTTCTGACTACCACTTTCTTCAACCCTCCCTCCATTTTATCAGCACCCCCCCCTTTCTCTTATCCCTTTCCCCTTGTTTTTTCCTGTGGAGTAAGACAGATTTCTGTGTCCAATTGAATATCCCTTTGTCTTTCAGAATGCCATATTCTAAGCCCTTTGATTCTTTAATGGAGAAGCTGATAAATCTTGTGTTATACTGACTGTGGCTCCATGACATTTGAGTTGTTTCTTTATGGCTGCTTACAATATTTTCTCCTTGACCTTGGAGCTTTGGAATTTGGCATATTATTCCTAGAAGTTTTCATTTGAGGACCTTTTTCAGGAAGTGATCAATGGATCCTTGCAATTTCTATTTTACCCTTTGGTTCTAGTATATGAGAGAAGTTTTCCTTGATAATTTATTGCTGTCCATTCTCTTTTCATTATCATGGTTTTCAGGTAGTCCAATAATTCTTAAATTCCCCCCCCCATCTATTTTCCTGGTTTTGTTTTTTAATGAGATATTTTACATTTTCTTTTTTTTCATTCTTCTGTCTTTCTTTTATTGTTTCTTGATGTCTCATGGAGCCATGAGATTCCATTTTCACAGTCTTAATTTTTAAGGAATTATTTTCTTCAGTGAACTTTTGTACTTCCTTTTCCATTTGGCCAATTCTACTTTTAAAAAAGTTATCTCAAATGGATTTTTGTGCCTTTTACCACTTAGCCTGTTCTGCTTATAAGGCATTATTCCCTTCAGTATTTTCAATGCCTGCTTTACTAAGCTGTTGATAACTTTTTCATGATTGTCTTTCATCACTCTCATTTCATTCCCCAATTTTCACTCTAACTTTCTGATTTTCAAAATCTTTTTTGAGCTCTTTCATGAATTCTTTTTGAGTCTGAGACCTATTTATATTTTGGGGGGGGATTTGGATATAGCAGTTTTGACTTTGTTGTCTTTTTCTGAATTCATATTTTGATCTTCCCTGTCACCATATTAACACCATTTTAATTGTTCATTTTTCCAGCCTATTTCTGGATTTTTAATGTTATGTTAAAGTTGGGCTCTGCTAGTTCTGAGATTCTGTAAGTTTTCAGTTCTTTCAAAGTGGTATAATCTAAGAAGAGGTATTTTCATTATTTTCCTGCCCTGTACACTAGTCTGTGAGTGACCACAAGCACTCTTTTCCACTCTGGAATTGTGACCAGGGTTCTCACTCCCCTGCAAGCACAAGTTCAAGTGTGCTAGTGCTCCTCCTCATCCTTGGACTGCAACCTAGGACTCTGACCCAGATCCATGTGTGGCCAATGCAACAGAGTCTTGCACTCAGTGCCAGCAAAGGAACCCCTTTACTGACCAGTTGTCTGATTCCATTACCATCTGTGGGCTGAGAGTTCCAAAAGACCATGCTTTAGAATCAATTTACCCCAACCCCTGCCGCTGGCCTGCTAGTAGCCTGCTGCTGACCTGCTGCTGGTCTGCTATGGTACTACCTGTATTGGACTGTGTTCTACTCTTACCCCAAAGTGACCGATGTTTCCTGTTGACCTTTTTTATTGCGTGGCCTGAAAATTTGTTTTATCCCCATCCTTTTGTGGAGTCTGCCAATACACAATCCATTTTGAAGCATAATTTTAATGTTACTTAGAGAGGAATTTAGGAGAGCTCAGATGAGTCCCTACCTTTTTTCCACCATCTTGATTCCACCTCTGGGGGGAATTATTTTTTTCTTAAATGTTCACTGACAAAGAGACTGGTTATAATTGTTAAAATATACTACTCAAAAAACATGTAAAGAGATTTGGGGAGAGGCTAGTGAATATGAATTTGACAAAACCAAGAAATAAATTCAAACAAAAACCAACTTTATCTTTCAGTTAGTCATGTAATTATAATAAGGATAATTAGTTTGTTTTTGTTTCTTTTCTTTTGGTGTTTCTTTGTTTTGAAGCAATAAGGGCTGCTTATTGTGGGTATGTCTGTCTCTATCTTGGTTTGCCTCTCAGTCTTGGTGCCTTCCTGCTTGTCTCTGTCTCTTTGTCACTCTGTGTGTGTGTGTATGTGTGTGTCTGTGTGTGTGTGTGTCCTTCCTATTTAGTTTCATCAGCACTTACAAATATGTCACATAATAGGGCGTGTAAGCTAATTGCACATGAAGAAATGCAAATCAGTTTCCACAAGTTAACAATGGAATTATGCCTCATTTTACAAATGAGGAAGGTGGGTCTCAGAGGGGTTCAGTTACTTGCCTCATGGTCACAAAGGCAATAGATGTCAGAGGTATCATTTCAAGGTCATTCTTCCTCATACTAAATCTAGCACTTTACTCACTAACAAAAACTGCCTCTGATTCTGGAAAAAGAAACAGAAGTCCATAGGTGAAGTGACTTGCCCAATATCAGTCAACTAGTTTCTGAAAGAGCTAGGTAACTTGACTAGCATCCTTCACTGCTTCCCTGTATCTCTGTTTTAAAGGAATTGAATGAAATGCATGATATAGATGAGAAACTTCATATCCCAGTGTCATTCAAACTGTCTGCTTTCTAATTATAATGTTTGATATAGAGCCTTTCCCTGTGGAACTTTCAGGAACTTCTTTGGAATTTTGATGTGTGTTAGAATTAGAAACACAAAAAGATCTTTCCCCTTTGAGCTTTTTATCCTGACAGCATGCCATCCCTTTACATGTCAAGGTGTCAGAGGTATTGCCGGAAATAGATGGACTCGATAGTAAGTAATTGGATGCACAATTAACAACATGGTTTGTTTTGGTAGATGCTGTTTCAACCATAGATGATACATAACCTCTTTACCACATCAGACTCTACATAAATAATATTATGCTGTATGATGTAGACTTGAAAACGTGGACCAAATGGTTTAGAGATTTCAGGCAATAAAGTTAATTATCAGAATGAGGATGAAAAGGCATATAGCAGTTAAAGTCAGAAAGAAACTTTTCTTCTTAACAATAAAAAACTTTTAATATTATAAAACATCATCTGATTTTATACATATGTGTATTTAGTAACAACAGTCAGAAATGATAGGAGTTGCACTAATTGTGCTAATTATATGAACTAGAACTGAAGTCCCAGTGTCTTGGGGGTAACACACACATATGACATGATAGTGGGTATGTACTTGGGGAGAGAGAGAGATGGAGAGTCTCCATCCTCTCTCTCTCTCTGTCTCTTTCTACACACACACACACACACACACACACACACACACACACACACACTCTTCTAATGGTTTTCCCCTGGACATGGCTGTCCTGGGTCCTTAATTGGATTTCTTAGAAGGCTGACTGACTATTTCTTCCTTTGCCAACTACTCCCCCTATCCCTGTCCATATGAATGCTTGCTAGACTTACTAGTCAACACTTGCATTGACTGATATTTTTATCTGGCTCTCTGATCCAACCTATATTGCTACCACCAATAATACTATCCAAAAACATCTGCCTATAGACAGCAATCCTTATTAAAATTCAATATAAAAATTTGGTGTATATGCATTACATACAACTAGACTCAATATATAGTCATACAAAACAATTTTCAGCTTAGGAAAACTAAGACTTTGGGCTTATCTGTTATATTATCAGGTAACTGATGTTATACAAGGCAGGCAGTGTGGTGTAATAGAAAGAACCATGAATATGGAGTAACTAGATCTGAAATCCTGGCTCTGTTACTACTTGTATGATGTTGCCCAAGTAACTCAACTTCATGAGGCCTCAGTTTGCTCATCTGTAGAATGAGAGAGTTGGAGTAGATGGTGTCTAAGGTCTCTTTGAGTGATAATCTATACTTCCATTATTTTCATTCCAATGAGATGCTTTATCAATTTGTCATGAATAAGTCTGGGAGAACTCGTGATATTTTTCTTCATCCTTTTGTTTGAGGCAATAACAGTGGACTTTGAATTAGAACCTTTTACTCATAAGGCTGTCTCCTACATTTAACAGACATTTAAGAGCTAAACCATAGTTGATTGCTAAAAATGACAAGATTCATAGTATCAATACCATTTGTTACTGTTTGAGAATGAGAATACTTACATTAGGGAAAGAAATGTGGTAATGTTCATTCTCCTTCCTTCTTTTCTCTATCCCTTTCCCTCTCCCACTCCCACCTTCCCTCCATCATCTCTCTCAATCATTCTTTCTCTCTCTCTCATACACACACACACACACACACACACACACACTCACTAACATGTCTCTTCATCTCCTTGTTAGTATTACAGAATTAATTGAACGAAACAGTTAACAACTATCCATATAGAAAATGTGTCTCTGTGTAACAAAGTTTGTTCTAACATGGTTAATCATTAATTCATCTATAATGTGCTTTACACTAGCATCTCATTCTATAAATAATAAATTGTATAAAGCATTTCATTTTATTTTGTGTAGTAAGTGACCATTCAACAAGGATTTTCAAGCATCCTCTATGTGCCAAGCAAGGTGCTGAACTTTCAGAATACAGCAAAAGTGAACCAGACATAGATCTCCCACAAAGAGATCAGAAAGACAGCTTGGCATAATAGAGAAGTCAAGACACTTGGAAGACAGGATATACAGATTGGAGGATGGAGATGGTCATGGCACAGCCCTCTCTAAACTCAGTTTTATAATTTGTAAAATTAAGGGTGATTACCCTTCACTCTCTACTCTAAAAATTATCATCTATAAGCTTAGCTGTTTAAATATTTAACCCCCTCCCTCCCATCCCTAGTAAAGTTTAAGCCCTTGGACAGAGGAGATAGTTTTCATTTTCACTTAAAATTACTAAATTTCATTTTCTTTATTAATGTCTATTGGTCTAGCCTGCCAGGATCTTTTTTTTTTCATCTTGGCTGTTATTTATTGTATTAGTTAACTCTCTAGGCTTTGTGTCTTTGACAAATTTCTTAAGCATGCAGTCTATGCTTTTATTCAAGTCACTGATAAAAATATCTACAGATCTCTTTCCAAGTTAACATTGATCTGATTCTTATCTTTACATCTTGTCCATGAGTAGAATATGAGAAACTTGATCAAACACTTTGTTAAAAGCTGGGCAAACTACACCTATGGCATTTACCTTATGCATCAGTTTAATAATCCTGACAAAAAGTGAATGAGGGTATTCTGGGATAACTCATCCTTGCTGAAGGCATGCTGACTCTTTGCGTTTATTGCTTCCTTTTCTAGAAGTTCACTAACCAAATCTTTAATCATCTTCAGAGAAAGTGGTTTCCAGATGACTGAGGGGAGAAAATGAAATACTCTAGATGCTCACAGATGAGACAAATCTCTGCTTTATTCAGCTTAGTTACAACTTTGAGTATAACATGGGCAATATTGCCATTGTTAAGAAAATGGAACAAAGTTAAAGGAAAGAGAACATGACAAGTTACTAATTCAAGTGTTCCTTTTGTGAGAATGTAGAGAATAAAGAATTGTTAATTCTTTATAAGGGCCTAGCTGCCTCATATCTCTCTAATTTGTTTTCCATTCAGCCACCGAAGTGATTTTCCTAAAGCACATGTCTGAACATCTCACACACACACACACACACACACACACACACACACACACACACACATCTCTAATTCAATCAACTCCAGTGGCCCCCTATAAAATAAAAATTCCTGTTTGTCATTCAAAGCCCTCCATAACCTTGCCACCTCCTACCTTTCTAATTTTCTGATGGCTTACTCCTTCCCATGCACTCTTCAATCCAGCCATAGTGGCCTGTTTGCTTTTCCATAAACAAGTCAGTGTGTCTTTCAGCTTTCAGTATTTTCTCTAGTTCTCCCCAATACCTGGATTGGTCTCCTTCTTCATTCTCTGTCTACTCGCCTCTCTGGATTCTTTTAAGTCCCATCTCCTCTGAGACCATTCTAAACCCCTTTTAATTCTTTTTTTTTTTGGGGGGGAGAATGGTTGAACAAATAATCCTATATGAATATAGTGGAATACTATTGTGTCATAAGAAATGATGAAAGGGACAATTCCAATGAAACTTAAGAAGACTTATGTGAACTACCAGAGATTCAGTTGAGCAAAAGTAGGAGAATTCCTAAGAGAATTTATACAATAACAAACATCTGGGAAAACCCTGAAAACCCCGGTACATGCAATGATCAGCTATGATTCTAATGGACCAATAATTATCTCCTGAAAGAGAGGTGATGGATTCAGGATACAGAAAGAGACATACATTTTTGGATATGGTCAATTAATTTGTTTTATCTGACTATGCATATTTGCTTTAAGGTTTTGTATTTGTCAATGGTAGTAGAAAGGGAAATAAAGTTAATTTTGTTTATTAAAAATTTTTATTTTTAAATTTTAAGTCTTTTTTTAAAAAGTCCTTAAATCCAAAGTATATATTCTTCTTACAATTAGTATGTTCTTCCAGTCTGATCTCTACAAGACACGATTTACCATCCCGTCTATGATGGCCACTTTTCATTTCTCACAGAGCCTGATATTAGAATATATTTTATACAATTGTGCATTATGGTAGTCATAAATTATACTAGATATACTTTTAGATGCCATTTATAAGCTATTACTATGATTCCTATAGCCTGAGCAATACATTTTTTTAAATGCAAAAGGAACTTGTATTCACGTTTTAAAAGTGGCCTTCTTGAGACAATGTCAGACAATGTTCAGGAAGGAAGTGACACCAAATAGAAGAATTTCAGACATGGCAAGGTTCCTCCACTAAATGGTCATATTCCATTGCCTCATCATGTCATGGAGGTTATGCTGGGTTCCATAGAATACAATCTTTGGCAGGTCCTACCAAACTGGAAAAGCTTCAAGTACAGGCCCATTTTTGTTGTTTAAGGACCAGCTGAAACATTTTTGAAGAAGTTCCTCTTCAAAGGGTAGACCACCACTTGATGATTTCTTTCTCTTTTTATTTATTTTTTAATTAATTAATTAATTTTTAGTTTTCAACGTTGACTTCCACAAGAATTTGAGTTCCAAATTTTCTCCCAATCTCATCCCTCCCCCCACCCCAAGATGTTGTGCATTCTAAATAGCCCTTCTCCTAATCTGCCATCCCTTCTATCTCCTCCCCACTTCTTTTATCCCCTTCCCCTTCTATTTTCCTATAGGGCAAGATAGATTTCTATCCCCCATTGATTGGATATCTTATTTCCCAGTTGCATGTGAAAACAATTTTTAATATTTGTTTTTAAAACGTTGGGTTCCAAATTTTCTCCCTCCTTCCTTCCCCATCACCCTCACTGAGAACTCAAGCAACTGGATGCAGGTTGTACATGTGCAGTTATGCTGAACACTTCCATGGTAGTCATGTTGTGAAAAACTAACTATATTTCCCTTCATCTTATCCCGCCCCACCCCCATTTATTCTATTCTCTCTTTTGACCTTGTCCCTCCTCAGAAGTGTTTGCTTCTGATTACCTCTTCCCCCAATCTGCCTTCCCCTCTATCCACCCCCTGCTCTCTTGTCCCCTTCCTCCCTTATTTTTCTGTAGGGTAAGATGGATTTCCCTACCCAATTGATTGTGTATGGTATTCCCTCCTTAAGCCAAATCTGATGAGAATGAGATTCACTCATTCCCTCTCACCTTCCCCCATTTCCCCTCCACTGTAAAAGCTTTTTCTTGTCTGTTTTATATGAGATAGTTTACCCCATTCTACCTTTCCCTTTCTCCTTCTCCCAGTATAATCCTTTCTCAAACCTTAATGTTATTCTCCAGATACCACCCCTACATCTTCAACTCACCCTGTGCCCTCTATCTATGTATCTATGTATTTATCTATGTACCTATGTATTTATATATAAATACACATACATATATACATACATGCATACATGCATACATACATATAATTCATCCCCTCCAACTACCCTAATACTGACGAAGGTCTCATGAGTTACAAATATCATCTTTCCATGTAGGAATGTACACAGTTCAACCTTAATAAGTCCCTTATGATTTCTCTTTCCTGTTTACCTCCTCATGCTTCTCTTGAGTCTTGTATCTCAAAGTCAAATTTTCTATTCAGCTCTGGTCTTTTCATCAAGAATGCTTGAAAGTTCTCTATTTCGCATCCATTTTTCCCCTGAAGGATTATACTCAGTTTTGCTGAGTAGGTGATTCTTGGTTGTAATCCTATCATCTTTGCCCTCCTGAATATTATATTCCAAGCCCTCTGGTCTCTTAAGGCAGAAACTGCTAAATCTTGTGTTGTCCTGATTGTGTTTCCACAATACTTGAATTATTTCTTTCTGGATGCTTGCAATATATTCTCCCTGAACTGGGAACTCTGGAATTTGGCAACAATATGCCTAGGAATTTTCCTTTGGGGATCTCTTTCAGGATGTGATTGGTGGATTCTTTCCATTTCTATTTTTCCCTCTGGTTCTAGATTATCAGGGCAGTTTTTCTTGATGATTTCTTGAAAGATGATGTCTAGGCTCTTTTTTCATTATGGCTTTCAGATAGTCCAAAAACTTTTTAAATGATCTCTCCTGGATCTATTTTCTAAGTCAGTTGTTTTTTTCCAATGAGATATTTCACATTGTTTTCTATTTTTTCATTCTTTTGGATTTGTTTTACAATGTCTTCATTTTACATAAAGTCACTAGCTTCCATTTGCTCCATTCTAATTTTTAAGGAAGTATTATCTTCAGTGAGCTTTTGGATTTCCTTTTCCATTTGGCCAATGCTTTTGAAGGCATTCTTCTCCTCATGGTCTTTTTGGACCTTTTTTGCCATTTGGGTTAGGCTATTTTTTAAAGTGTTATTTTCTTCAGTATTTTTTGGGGGTCTCCTTTAGCAAGCAGTTGACTTGTTTTTCATGATTTTCTTGCATCACTCTCATTTCTCTTCCTAGTTTTTCCTCTACTTCTTTTACTTGATTCTCAAAATCCTTTTTGAGCTCCTCCATGGCCTGGGACTGATTCATATTTTTCTTGGAGGCTTTGGATGTAGGAGCTTTGACTTTGTTGCTTCTTCTGGTTGTATGTTTTGATCTTCTTTGTCACCAAAGAAATATTCTATGGTCTGACTTTTTTAAGAAGCTTGCTCATGATCCCAGACAATTACTTGACTTTTAAGCTCTTTGTTAAGATAGGGGTCTGCTTCCAGTGCGCAGAATGTTCTGTCCCAAGCTTTGGGGCTTTTGTGCAGCTGTTTTCAGAGATACTTCTAGGGATCTGTAAGTTTTCAGTTCTTCCAAGATGGTAAGATGAAGGGCGAGGTGTTTACTTCTTTCCTGGCCTATGCTCTGATCTATGAGTGACCACAAGCACTCTTTTCTGCCTTGTAACCACAAGGAGGATTCTCTCTTCATTGCCATTACAAGCTCCACCATGCCAGCAATCCTCCTTGCCCCAAGACTGCCATCCAGAATTGTGACCCAGATCCAAGCACGGGCAAAGCAAGAGAATCCTGCCTCAGCACCAGCAAAGAGATCTCTGCAATCCCCCTCTGATCAGCCACTCAATTCCCCTCAGTCTGTGGTCCAGAAGCTCTGGAAGCAGCCGCTGCTCCAGGGCTGTGCCAAGACTGGTGCTTGGACCAAGCTTCTCTCTCACTGCAGTCACAGATTTTTCCAACTGACCTTCTAAGTGGTTTTTGGCATTTGTTGGTGGAGAAGTCTAAAAACCAACACAGCTGTGTGTAATTCAGTCCTCTGAGGCCAGCTCCAGGTTTGCTGAGGCCTGTTTTTCCTACATGCCCATGCTGAACTATTTTCCTGTCCCAGCCCAGCATGATAGACCTTTCCAATCAACCATTCAGGTTGTCTTCAGCTGGAAATATGTTTCACTCTGCCTTTTTATGGGTTCTCCTGCTTTAGAATTTGTTTAGATCCATTTTTACTGGTATTTGGAGGGGTTTGGGGGAAAGCTCAAGCAAGTGAATGCTTTTACCATGCCATGTTGGCTCTGCCCCCTACTCCTGTTAATTCTAATACCTTCCTTCTCTTATTTATCCTATATAAAGCTTGTTTGTGTGTGTTTGCTTTTTTTGTCTCACCCTTTTAGACTTCGAGTTTCTTAATGGAAAAGACTGTATTTTGCCTCCTTTTTGATTTCCAGTGGTTAACAAAGTACCTGGAACATAGCAGGTACTTAATAAATGTTCGTTGACTAATAGGCTTCTCAAATCCCATTTGTTTAGACTTTTAAAAATGTCTTTTGAAGATGCTAGGATCAATAACTACAGCTCACATGGAACCAGATTCCAGCTTAGAGTAAGAAAAAAAATGTCACAACAATTAGACCTATCTCAAAATGGAAGAGGCTGCTCACAAAAATAAGCATTTCCACCATACTGGGAGTTTTAGCTACATGATGGCCAGCCACGAGGAATATTATAGGTGACAATTTAATGTAGTGTAAATCACGCAAAATACAAAGTCACAAAACCACAAGGCAAGTCCAAAACTGATTATTCATTTATTAGATACATAACCTTAACTTTTCACCTTTCAGTCTCAAATTTTCAATCTATAAGGTGAGTGAGTTACTCCAGATGATCTCAAAGGCCCTTCCCAGGTCTAAAATTGTGATAATTCTTGATTGGGGTATATGAGTTGAACTAAATAACTGTGAGACCTCTCTTAATCCTGCAGTCTTGTGGTTCTATGACTGTGTCAGGAGCAATACATTATTTGTTATTTATAAGGTGCTCTAAATCTTTGCAGGTGGATTGGGATTAATGTTCTGCCTAAAAGCCAGAGTTGAGTTCCTCATCTTTGTGAGAACCCTTCTGACTCAGTGGTTCCAATGTTCTTGGACCGTTTGTTCTGTGGAATTTAAGTTACGGGAAGAAAATTTCTGTAGTTTTTCATTGCCCTCATAATAAACTATCAAAGGAAGACATAAATTCCTGCCTGTGGAAGAGTGAAGGATTTCATTAACTAAGACTTGGTACAGAATATTTCTGTCACATAAAAGAAATCTTACCCATAAATTCAATATGGTTAAATGAATAGTCTTGACAAATGAATAAATTTAATATTAATTACACTAATGTGATGGCTGACATTATGATTTTGAAGAGGATGAATGTAATTTTCATTGTCAGCATAGATGTTGCTGAATATATAAAAATAAAATAAAATAATCTAGACAGTTCTACTAATATTGAAAACTACAAATGGAACTTGCTCTCTACTATTTTTTTTTAAACTACAGAAGCCAAAATCCCATTTAATGAGGATTAAAAGTTTCTTAAGATCAGAGAGATCTGATATAATGTGACAGTTTCACTTTGTCTGTTTCACTATTGCTTCCATTGCTCTGGTAACCAATATTTCATTAAGCTTAAAGGCAGATGATTAACATGGAGTAATCTCAGCATATGACTTGCCTCTGAGGTGTTAGTCTGATAGAAAAACCTCAATAACATTTCCTCAATAATGACACATTCTTTCAAAATACTGTATGGGATTCTCTTTCAGAAGCCTTTAACTCAACATGTTTCATTAATGTTCACTAATACAAGGCTAAAATTAAAGCTAAAAGGTCTCATTTTTGGGTTCAGTACTTCAGTATTGGAGAAAAAAAATTGCCTTCAGGCTTGCCAAAACCTAAGGTTTTGTTTAAAAAACAAAACAAAACAAAACATTTGCAGCCAATTATTGGGCAGATCATCAATGCTGGATTTGAATCCAGTTCTGGTGATTTTTATCTGTGTTAATTTAGATGTACATCAGTCACTCCACCCTTTAAGGCCTATTTCTTCATATCTTATATAAGTTAGTTGTACTTGGTTTCTAAGGCCATATAGTCCAGAGGAAAGAGTTGCTTTTAAACCCCACCTCTGGCACTTCTTGCTTATGTGACCTTGGGTAAGTCATTTATCTGGGCCATAGTTTCCTAATTTATAAAATGTGGTGGTTGGAGTAGATGAGTTCTAAGTTTCACTTTTCCTCTAAATCAGTAATGATAATAAACCTCTGATTGTAAAACTTACGATTCTATGATGTGAATGAATTACAAGTTTATTTACCAATAGGTGGCAGAATCATATACATGGGTTTCAAATAACCAGTTAGAAGCAGACATTTAGTTAGCTAAATTTAGATGACAGACATGTTATCTCATTTGAATCTCACAACAGTGCCGTGAAGTAATTATTATAGTTATGTTCATCATCCTCTTACAGATGAAGAAATTGTTTGGAAGTGATTTGCTCAGACTCACATATCCAAAAAGTGCCAAAGCCTGGATTGAAATTCAAGTTGTCCTGATTCCAAGTCTAGAAAGCTATATACTATACCATGATGTCTTTTTAGTTCTATAAGCCTGGTAGAATTCCTAACTTCCATTATAGAATAACTCATGTGCTACAACCTACAAGGGGCTTTCCTGATCACTTTTGTCATGCTATAACCTACCCAAGACCCAGCACCTATGTACTCAATAAATGTTGAAATTCTATTGAAAAGTATTGTCTCCTTGGAGAGACAGTTGGAGCTATATAGTTTATAATATGAAGAATGATTTGTTCAATGCAGCAGAGGGTGGGAGGAGGCTAAGGAATTCAACAGTTTTTTCCCATATTTTCAGAGGACTGGTATCCTACATGCCCGTCAAGAGGAGAATGTAAAAAGTCCCATAAAACCCACAGATGTGAATGAAAAAGTTTCAGATGAGGTTGGACAGTATGCTAGCTAAGAAAGAACAATATAACACCTGTGCCTAATATGGGGTCCAGACAATATTCTCTTCTTAACAAATTTCCAAGCATCATGATTGTTTTTATGTTTGTAATGTGTGTGGGGTGGTCTACCTATAATATATAGAACATCACACCTTTCACATGGACATGTGGCCACCTACTGACTCTAAGTTGAAGAAATTTCTCCAAATAGCTCTCACACTAGCAGTCAAAGGTTCTTAAAATAAGACCCCACTTGTAAGATTATTCTCAAATTTTCTTATGGCCATACAGATAACCATATTGAGGCAATGCAGTCCTTCTACTCAATTGTATTAACTCCTGAGCCTCCACTGATGCATTTCTATTTATGCAAGCAACCACTAAAAACAATACTTTTAGACCTTAATATAGCCATTTATTTAGCAATGAGGAAGAAAGGAATGATAATGATATTACTACAGGTATTAAAGCCAATGTAATAATAATAGTGTTAATAATAATAAATCATAATCCACAGACAAACCTGAGTTACACTTACCCATTAATGATCTCAGAGAATAAGCACATCCAGAAATTATATATTAAGGAAGCACATGGGTGAGGAAATCCCTTGTGATCAGTGGAACTAACAGCTCTGGAACTATAAACTTCTATTTCAACTTCCTGCTCAGGAACCATATGAAAATGTTGATAAATGGAGATTCTGTATAGAACAGTTGCTTCCAATGTTAAGTTGAGTTGATGCACACTGTGCTTTACTTATATCTCATCAAACACAGTGTCTCAGATAACCTATTTGATCTTGTGTGTGACTTTTCTGATTCTCTGCTTCCAATCTTTGCTCAATTAATTCTTTATTATTTAGTCAACTCTAGTATATATCACTACTAGCTTTGAACTTAGATGATACAGTTTTGAAATGTGTTCTTTTACCTCTCTATCTCATCTCTTATTTTTCTCAATGAGTTTCTGATCCTCACTGCAAATAATTCTACCTCTACTTATTATTAGGGATCAAATTATTGTATTTCAATAACCAAATAAACTACATGCATCTCAACATCATAAAACAGGTCTGGTGTACCTATCTCTCCAGTATATAATGGCTTGTCATATACAAATTTCACTACAACTACTTACTGCAAAACACTAAGTTAGAGAGCCTTTGCTTCAGAAGCTATTTTTCTTAGAATTCATAGAAGACTTAACAACAAACATTAAAGTGATAGTAAATTATGCATATATCATATATGATAAGGAAGATCATACAGTAGCATCATAGGATTAGGGAGTTAGAAATAGAAGAGAAGTCAGTGAGTACCAATTTCAAACAGATTGTATAAATGAGGAAACTGACTCAGAGCAGCCAAGCCACAATTTAAGCTCAAGTTTTCTGACTTCAATTTTTTTTCTTTTCATTTCTTTTCTTTTCTCTTCTGTTTCTTTCTGTTTCTTTCATTCTTTCTTTCTTAAAATACCATACTGCCTTTCTAGTAAGTCTACTGTTACACGTATGTACTTAAATCAATTTATATCCTATAGGTCTTTCAGTTCAGTCATACTTCTATGTACATTAGAGATCTCTTGGGGCATCTTTTAAAAATGCATTAAAGATGAAAACAGCGTTTTGTGGAGAATGAAAAAGGCAGAAGGCCAGGTATGTTCCATTCAAATTTGAGTACTTACTATTGTAAGAATTTGACTTGCCAAATCCCTCTTCCATGTTTTTGCATAAGCCATCCTGAATAGGATAAATACCTAATTATTGAATTAGCATTAACCTGAAAATCTATCAATAATGCTTTTTTTCCTTTTGTAGTTCCTTAGCAATATTATTTTTTTTAATTTTATGAAATTGGTTAGTTCAAGTGAGGTATTTCCTATATTTTTAATTTGGGTATTTTATATATTTTTTGTTGATCTACCTCTATTTTTAAAAATCTTTAGTTTTGCTGGCATACAATTATATATAATAGGTTCTAATAATTATTTTTCTCAATTATGATTTCAACTTTATTTTTTTTAATTTTGGTAATTTGGTTTTTCTCTGATATCCAATTTCACGTTTTGTTTTTCTGCCCATAACGTCACACTACCTGTCCACTAAACCCTGACCTTTTTGTATCAAATCATTTAAATTTTTGTCAACTTTGTTAATCTTTTTAAATAATTAGTGTTTAGTTTTACTAATTCAATAGTTTTTCATTTCCAATTTTTTCTTTCTTTTTTCTATTTTTCCCTTTTCTGTCTTATTTTACTTTTCATTTTTTATTTAATTTTCATTAGATGCTTTCGGGCTACCTTCTTGGACTTCATCTTCCTCAGAAATTCATCATCATGCAAGATGAAATCAACTTGGAAACTCCCATCTCCTCACTACTCTCTGCCCTTAGGGTCTTTCCGTCCTCTGCTGGAGAGCATGAGGAGCAGACATGTGTGAGCTCTTCCCTGATCCTTTATCATTTAAGGAGGATAGTCGGAGAATGCTCCTCATCATTTCCCACACGGCCGCTTTCCTAAGCATCGTCATGTCAAGAAATCATCACATTCTGTAAGATAAATTCAACTCAATAACTCACGCCTCCTCCGACAATTTCCCTTCTTGGCTGCACAACTCCATGATATTCCTCATGGTTAATTTCCCTCTCCTTTTTAGCTTCTTTTTATCTGTTGTCTCCCCCATTAGATTGTGTAGAGACTAGTGTGCCTTTCTTCGTATTCCAGCACTTAGAGTACATGGCACAGAGTAGGCACTTAAATGTTTTGACTTTGGCTTTTTAAATTGATTTATTGATTTCTAGAGTGTTTGAGCAAGATGACAGAGATATAATTTTCCTTTGGGATTGCTTTAACGTCATCCCAGAAATATTGTTTTATTTTCTCCTTGCCTTTCATACAGATATTGTTTCTATGATTTGTTCTTTTATCCACTCAACATCAAGTGTGCTATTGTCTTTTCATTCAAGTTTTTTTTATCCTTTCCTTGTGTCCTAGGTAATAATTATCTTCTTCATAAGTATTTATAAGATACACTTAGTATTTCTACTTTTTACATGTATTCATATGTTTTCTGTGCCCTAGTACATGTTCTATGTTTAGAAAAGGTGGTATTGAGAAATATGCATATTCTTTAATGCTTTCATTCAGAATATACCGCAAAGCTCTAAATTCTCCGAGCATGGTTTAGTTACATGACCTCACTTCTTTAAAACTTTTCATTAGATTTGTTCAGCTGTGAAGGGAAGATTAATGTCTCCATCCATTATTGCCTATGCCTACTAGTAATTCAGTTTATTTTTCCTTCATGTATTTAGATGGCAGACCAATTTATACATTTGTAAAGTTATTTCCATTTTATTTCATAAGGCATGTGCAAGTCTTGCTTTTCTGGATGCATAGGAAACATTTTAAATTTTAAGCTTGTCTCATTCAATGTTCACAACACTATGTCTTTAAATGGGTGCTTCTTATATATAACAAATTGGCTTTTTCTCATCAATTTTATCACTCCTGTTTGTATTACTTGATTATTTAATCCAGTTACATTTGAAATGATTATTTGGGCTTGCTTATTTATTTCTTCATTTACTTCCTCATTTATCTATCTATCTATCTATCTATCTATCTACCTATCTATCTATCTATTCATTCTTTCATTCATTCCTTTGGGCTCTCATCTTCTTTTAAGTCCTTTGTCCTTACAATTAGCTTTACTGACATTCAGTAGGCTTACCTATCTCTCATATTCCAGTTTAAGTAACTCAAGTTCTTTGAACTTGCTTAAATAATTTCTCATTCCTTTTATTTATTTTTATTTAGTTATTAATTTCTCATTTATCCCTTCTCTTCCCCTGCTCAAATTAGTAATTCAAAGTCTTCCCTCACTTTTCCTTTCAACCTCTTATTTATAGTACTTTTCTTTTATTGTATTTTTTGTCTAAAATGTATCCCTTTAGTTTTCCTTCATCAATATTTCTTTTCCCTTCTAGTCTATTCTGAATTATATTTTCTGATTCATGTACCATACCTTTACTTATTCATTCTTTATTCTCTCTGTCTCCTTCAAAAAGTTGCCGCTTCTAGGGTATAAGGTTTCAGTTTTATCTTCTGTCTGGTTTCTTTTTTATTGCCTGTATAGATCATGACACCATCTCCTTTTTTCTTTTCTTTTCCAGGTTTCCTTTTTCATATGTCCATGACCTCATGTCCCACTCTGTCAGTTCCTCCCAGTAATCAATATCTGATTTTTTTTTTTGCTGCTAGTAAAGTTCTTCTTCATATTACAAGTGAAAATTCTTATATTATGGGTGAAAAGACAGGAAGACCTAGTTCAAACTCAGACACATTTACAGTGTAACCCTGAGCAAGTCACTTAACCCCTGTTATTCTCAGTTTCCTTTTACATAAATGGAGAAAACAATGGAACCTATATCCCAGGGCCATTGTCAGGATTACATAAGATAAGGTTTGCAAATGACTTTCCAAACCTTAAAGTACTATATAAATGTTGTTGTTGTTATTATTATTAATATCATCATCATCATCATTACTAATAAAAGTAGTCCTGAAGCCCTGGAGACACACGCACATGTCACAGAGATATGTTCCAAGATGATACATCTGTAGAGATATACACACATATATATTCATACATACTACATATGTAATTAAACATGCCATATAGACACATATACATATATGTATATACATATGTTTATTTACATGTCTATATGTATAAGTATATGTATAAACTATCCCTAAGGTTCCATGTCACTTTTTGAAGTAGTAGTGATAAGACACTCACCTTTAAAGGATAAACCACACTAAAGGAACCCTGGTCTTGGTTCATATTCCCTGTTTTATCCTGAGAAAAAATAGTCCTCTGAACAATCCCTGTTCATGTGTTTACTTAAAGCAACAATGACAATAGTAGTACTGTGTTGTATTTTTCCACTCAAGTTGTTACCCATTCACTCACTGTCAGGTGATAGAACTTAGCCCAAGATAAACAAAATAGACATTCTTCTGAGACAGAAAACTTTGGCTAAGTTTGATGAAGATGAGGTTTTTTAACATGGCAACTTGCAGCTGTCTGTTTGCTTTAATAGCATAGCGTTGATTTTCCTAAAGGACTCAATGTAGCTTGTGAAAGTTATGGGAAAGAAAGATAAATGAAAGCTATATTTTTTTCATACAGGAGGCAAAATATGTTTTCCAAATAAAATATCACCATCTCTGCCTAGAGTCTCAGTCAAATGTTTATAAGGGCCACGGCCTTCCGTTTGTAATTTACTAGGTGTTTATAGGTAATTGCATACTGAAACTATACTTGCCCATCATGGCAAAATAACAAACAGGGTTCATTGTTTTATTGCCACAAATACTACAGAGATTTTTTGAATTAAAAAAAAGAAAAAGTGTAATATAGGTTGGAAAATACCAATTTCTTCCAGCCATCTCATTATTAGATAATAATAGCTAGCATTTATATAGACCTTTAAGCTTTACCAGGTGCTTTACACATGTTATTTCCCTTGATCTTCCTGCTATTAATAGTCCCACAATGAAGAAGGAAAAAAAAGAAAAGAAAACATTGAGAGAGGTTAACTCAATGGCCCTGGGTCACATAGCCAATTAGTGTCCGAGATGAGATTTGAACTCAGATCTCCCAAGTCCAGTGCTCTTTACACTGTGCTGGACCAAGGTGCCTAGATGAGGAAAATGAGGTCCAGGAAGATTAAGAGAGTAGTCAAGCCTGTGGCAAAGTGAGGATTAGATCTCAATCTTTCTGACTTTCAATCCAATGCTTTTTCTACCAAGCCCCAATTGATGTTAGCCAATGTGATCTCCTACATGATGTCTTTCCTAATCTCTCCAATTGCCAATGTCTTGCCTTTCTAAATTACCTTGTATTTATTTTGTTCATAGCAAGTGAGTAAAAAATGTTTGATTATTCACTTACTTATCCTACTTCTTTTTTTTTTTTGCATATACACCTATAAATGCACATGTATCTTCCCTAATATAATGCAATATAAGCTATGTAAATTCCTGGCAAGCAAGGACTGCTTTACCATTGCTGTATCTCCAGCCCCTGGCTGGAGTGTCTGTGACATAATAGATGTTTAAGAAATTGTTTTTGATTTAAGACAGCTCCGTGGGACACATGATGGAAAATGCTATCCGCATCCAGAAAAAGAAGTATGGAGTCTAAATGCAAGTGGAAGCACACAATTTGCACTCTCTTTTATTAGTTTGTTTGTTTGTTTCTTCTTTCTCATGGTTCCTCCCATTGGTTCTAATTATTCTTTACACCATGACTAATGTGAAAGTATGTTTAATATGAATGTATATGTAGAACCTATTTCAGATTGCATGCTGTCTTGGGAAAGGGGAAAGAGGGAGGAGAAAATTTCAAACTCAAAATCCTGTGGAAGTGAATGTTGAAAACTGAAAATGAATAAATAAAATGAATTTATGTTAAAAAAAAAAAAGAAGCGGTTGTTGATTGTTTCCCTCTTGAAAATATTCTGTACTCTTTTATGTACATTTTGTATATATCTGTTTCCAGAGTATTCCCCATATAGCATACATGTTCCTTAAGGTTAATGACTACATTTTAGTTTTTGTAATTCTGGCACCTAGCACAGAACCTGGCACATAATAAGTATTTGATAAATGCTTTTTGAATGAATTAGCTTTCAGGTTACAGTGAAAGCCTTTCTTTTAGGCATCGACTCCGTGGGATATAAGTCTAATGGTGAAATGTTTGGTTCAAACAGTATAGATGTCTTCATCACTCTATTTATAGATACCTACTGACCAACTATCACCAATACGCAGATAAAATACCCAACCCAGACCACGATTCCTGCTTTCAGCCCACCATTCACATTATCATCTAGAAAAGCAGCTTCTATGGAGAAAGAGCCAGCCATTCTCACCAGCTGACAAGCAAGAGCCACAGGTAGGTAAGACAAACCACTCCACCTAAGTAGCAAGGCACTCTGGGAAAGACAGGAAGCAGCATGTATCCTGCAAGGCAAACCACCACCATCACCTCAACCTCCATTCTTCCTCAGACTCTGATAAGGACAGCCCCGGACCCTGAACCTAAGGGCCCTGGAAATAATGATATTAAATAACGATATTAAAGGAGAGACATTACCTACCTGCTTTGCTACTACATTCTAAGGAACATGGGACTTTTTCATCTGACTTGCTTCAGAAATCTTCCATATGTTTTGGCTCCTTCAATAACATATAAGCTCCAAGGACCATCTGACTTTTCTGTTTGTATCCCCAAGCATTTAGAGTAGTGATTTATACATAGTATGTACTCAATAAAATCCTTATTCACCCATTCATATTTTATATAAAATTTTCCCAGTTGATCATTTCCTTTCTAATCTTAGATGCATGAATTTTTGTATTTATGAAAAGCTTTTCCAATACATGTTATTAAAGCTATTTATTTTATCATTTGCAATTATATCTGTACCTTGGTTGGTTAAGAATCTATTTCCTGCCCACAGCATTGAACAGTATATAAGCTGCTTCTCTGCTAATTTTTGTAGTATAGTACTTTTGTGATGTAATATGAATATTAAATTTAGGTCACATTCATTTGAAATTGATTGTGGAATGTGGTGTAAAATGCTGCAGTAAGCTTTATTTATGTTAGATAGTTTTTCAGTTTTCTCAGCATCAGCCAACAGTACTAAGCACCTACTATGTGTAAAGCTCTATGCTAGGTACTAACAGAGGCAGGGTTTAGACTCAAATCTTCTGATGCCAAATCGAGGGCTATTCTCTTTGTCTCTCTGTCTCTGTCTCTGTCTCTCTCTCTCTCTCTCTCTCTCTCTCTCTCTCTCTCTCTCTCCTTCTCCCCCTCCTCCCTCCTCTCTCTCTTTTGGTCTCTCTTTCTCTCCATCTTATATGATAGGCTGACTGCAAAAGAATCCAATCATAGCTGATATAGCAAATAGTGAGACTAATAAGGTAGCAGTACCAAGACAAAGAAGTAGCATATGTTATAAAGAAAAATCAGACACAGTAAATGAAGGTCATCAACCCTGAAAGTTCTCAAAAATGCCTAGAAATATGTTATAGATAAGTTCCCTCTTGCTCTTCATCCTCTTCCATTAAAAAGTACCCATACAACAGAAATACCCACACGAGAAGAAGACTATTTCTTATTTAATAGCTTTTTCTTTTTATTACTAGAATGGCATTTCTTCTTTATTGCAAATATGCTGTATTTTGGCTGAATTGTGGGTTAAATAAATTTTTATATGCTGCCCTGGTGACCTAATCTGCCAATTATAACACTATTTCTTTGCCCAGATATGTGCCTGGTTTGAAATAATGGGGCGTTATTTGCTCTCAACATTGGAGCCTTCCTGTATGTTACTGGGCTTTCTCATTAGCACTGAGTATGTCAGGTAGCCAACAGCATATCATTTTAAATCGACATTGATATGATGTTGCGCTCTGAATGGAGTAGACTTAAATATCCCCTATTCTGCCCCACTATTTACTACCTTCAAGTTCATGGCCACAACAGTAGTAAAATGACATCAGCAAAGTTTTTCATCATAGTGGTTAGAGTCATGTACCTGGACATCTGATACAATCAATTATTTTGAACAAAGGACTATGTTCTACCAATTAACGACTGTAACTATTTTCCTAAGAGTCAGAACTCTCAAAAGGTACAGTAGGTCCCCTTGGGAGGTAGTCAGGTCACCTCATTGGAGTCTTCCAGCACAAGCTGGATAGCCATTTCTAAGCATGTAATACATATAATTCATATTCGGGTATGAGTTGAACAAAAAGTCCTGAGGTTCCTCCCAGCTCTGAAATTTTCATGATTCATATTTGCTTATGTATCTTTCCTTCCTCACTACTGAGGTAGGAGAAAAGATTTATTTTCCTGCCTAATTTCTTCTGGAAGTCTGCAGCTGTCAACAGTCACAGTAGGAAAATGAGAGATCTGAAATGTATTCTCTATCTGAAGTCAGAGGCCCACCAGTTTGGTTCAGGTTCTCTACACACATAAACAAATTCTTGAAAATAATTTGTTTTTCTCTTTCCATAGAAATGAAAATCTCTAGAAGGATATGACATGAAGTTATTAGGGTGAGATGAACTCTTCTTGTCAGAACTGCTATTCCCCTTGGGTCTGGGGCAGCCAAGTCCATCCATGAACATTGTAATTGCTGCCACCGGAAATACTAACAAGGTCTCCAGTGGTTTGTTTCTGTAGAAATAGTCCTTTCTGGACCATTTAAACAACTTGGAAATAGCATATTTGTTTTAATACCTGAGCTTCAAAGATTGGTCTCCTGTAGAAACCTGACATTTTATACGTGTGAAAGATTATGATGGTGTCTAGGAATTTTTCTTAGAATCCTTTTTGCTCTCAGTGGGGACTTATACTGTTTGATATATTGTTAAGTTGAGTAGTATTGTATTGTATAGTATTGTAATCTGTCTATGAAATCACATAACTATCAAGAGAGGTGCTTTTGATGTTCAGAAGTTGTAAGCTTGTGTTATATTTCTCTACAAGGAATTTGAGTTGTTTCATTATGTCATTAGGCCAAGTTAAATCAAGGAGACACAAAAGTTCCTTGTTTATTTGACCATTATCTGCCACTCTCACCACATCCAAAGGTTATTATGGATATAGGTTATTTCAAAGAAGCTCAGAACCCAGAGGTGGTGAGACACCCAAGTCCAGCCATTAGTTGAAAAGAAATTACCTCAATAACATCCAAATTCAGTGTATGATTACTCCTTGGCATGACAGCTGATAGAGGTTTCAGAGGGGGAAGTTTAGCATAACGAAGACTCCTGTGATCCATGTAGTATTTTACTGAGGAGGAGGGACAATGATATGGAAGTCCATAGATGAAAGTAACAAGAAATTAGGCAGAATGATTTTTTTCAATATGTTTTATTTTTCATTAAACATTATCCAATTACAAGTAAAACATTAATTCACTTAAAAATTTTTGAATTCCAAATTCTTTGCTTCTCTCCCACCTACCCCCTATCCACTCTTGGAGAAGGCAAACAATTTGATATCAACTATACAAAAGAAGTCATGCAAAAGAAAATATACTAAAAAGAGAGAAAATGAAGTTAAAATGTATATTTCAGTTTGCAATCAGACTCCATCAGTTCTTTCTCTGGAGATGGGAAACATTTCTCCTAGTGGGTGCTTTGGAATTGTCTTAATCAGAGTACTTAAGTCTTTCACAGTTGATCATACTTACAATATTGATGTTATTCTGTACAGTGTACTCCTGGTTCTGTTTACTTCACTTTGCATCAGTTCATATAACTTGTCCCAGATTTTTCTGAAACCATCTTACTTGTCATTTCTTATAGCACAGTAGTCTTCTATCAGAGGAAAAATGATAGAATCACAGAATCACAATATTTGGGAGTTGGAAAAGATCTTAGCAGTCATCCAATCCCTGCTAAAAATATACTCAACAAGAGGTCATCCAGCCTCTATTTTAGGATAAAAGGCTCTTAAAAAAGGGAACCCACCACCTCTCTAGACATCTCATTACATTTTAGGACAGTTCTAATTTTTCCTCTGATTCTGAATTCTGTGGCCAGGCAGAACAAATCATTCTCTCCTCCATGTGACAGCATTTCAAATATTTAAATACAATTATCATCTTTCCCACTTCCTCTTCCCCTTGGAATTTTCTCTTCTTCACCCTAAACAAATGCTGTTCTATCAACTGACCCCTTTGTGGCAGGGACACAAGACTCTTCACCATTTCAGTTGTTCTCCTCGGGACACTCTCCAACACTCAACAACTCAGTGTCCTTATTAAACAATGACACCCACAACTGAACACAATAACAATACTCCAGATTAGCACAGAATCTAGACTTCTGACTGCCACATGACACATCTGACTCATTAAATTTACAATCCCTAAAACCCATTGGGGACAACTAATGGGCACAGTGGAGACAGTGCCAGGACTGGAGTCAGGAAGACTCCTCTAAGTTCAAATCTGGCTTCAGACATTTACTAGCTGTGTGACCTTGGGCAAGTAACTTAACCCTGTTTGCCCTCAGTTTCCTCATCTCTAAAATCAGCTGGAGAAGAAAATGGCAAATTGCTTCAGTGTCTTGGCCAAGAAAAGCCCAAAAGGGTCACAAAGAGTCTGACATTACTGAAAAGTGACTGAACAACAATGAAAACCCATTAGATCTCCCCCCTAACCCCAGAATTATTCTGTATACATTGCTCCACCACATTTTATTTGTGAGGTTTATTTGTTGTACACCAGGGCTTCTAAGACCTTTCAAAGATCACCACTAGCAGCCCAATCACCACATTTACTAATTTTTCAGCTCCGTAGAATGTAGTTTACTTAAGCCTGATGATCTCAACTGATTGAGAGCAAGTAGGCATTGTCTGATCATCTTCTCTGAGTCATCGTCAATCTATTCTCTTAAGCATAAGATTAAGTTTGATCCTGTATCATTTTCTTATTGATCTTGTTTGCAATTAATTGATTTTGTCCTACAACTGTTTAAAGTCATGGTTCTTTGTCTCTGAACTTAGTTCAGAGTTCAGCTGGTGCCTCAAGGAATTTAACTGATTTTGGAGAATGCATTTGAAAGCAAGGGAATAAGGTCTAATATCTTTATTCCACCAAGCTATCCTTCAAGGATGGCTGGTTTGCTGTCTGGGCTGCTGTCTTATACCTGGACTCAAACAATGAGCACTTCTTAGTCTTATAAGAAAAGAATGGGGATATGGGGGAAGGTCATTGCTAGCCCCCATTACCAAACTTCCAACCAATCATGTTGTTCCTGGCACCTCAGTTTTATAACCAATCATGTTGCCCTTAATCCCATGATGATGTCTATCCTATTTTATTCTTTGTTCTCTACTTGCCCAGACCCTATATAAGGGGAGATATCCTCTTACTCAGGGTCTTTGGCATTAATAGAAGAAAGCCATTGGTGTATTGACAAATAGAATGTCCCAGTTAATAAATGTTGTTCAGATATCTGCCTCAGTTTAACCTTTTGTGAAATTCATTTGCGACATGTTTCATCCTTTACCTCCTACCCAGCCCTTTAGATCATGACTTTTGACACTGGGTTTCTGAAAGGTGAGCATTTGCTACATCAAGCCCCAACAGAGACCCACCATACTGTTCTCTAACCACATTCGTGCTATGACTATAGACAAACCTCTTCCCCATTTCCATCTATAACTCTGAGAACAGTAATTAAATTTAAAAAATTACCATTAATGAATAGGCATAGGTCAATAAATTGCATGGTGATTTCACTTTCATAGTCTTTGTAGAATATTTGACCATAATATTCCTCCTGCTCAATGTACCACTACCCTATATGTTTCTTTTTCCTCTATTTGAATATAAATCCATAAGACCAGGGACTGTCCCATTTTTTTTTTTGTATTCTCAGCATCTAGTGCCATGTCTGGCAACTAGTAAGCACTTTAAAATTTTGTTTTTCCCCATTTATTTTGATTTGTTTTAAGATTCCATTCTTTGCTATCCATTTTTGTTCTAATTAATTCCTAATTAACTTATTCATAAACAGTAATATATCTCTCCTTTGATACTACTCTTTCTTCAGTGATAATTTTGAAATATTACTCTTGTAAAACTTGGCTTTTGGCACCAACTTCTGATATTTCTCATCTTCCATGTTCTTCTTCCGCTATAATTACAAATTGGTACATATTCTTCATTTCCTCCTTAAGTTATTTTCTCTAGCTTCCATTTTCCATATATGACTTTTAAAAATACTCTTTTTTTTAGGCAGCTCCCCATTTTGTCTTCTCATCAGAAGAATCTCTGCTTGAATTTTCAGAATTTCCTTCTTGAGAGAGCTTTGTTCCTCTAGGTATCATTTCCTCAATAAGACAGTCAGCCATTGCATCTTGTCTATTCTTTCTCCAAACTATTCGAAGTAATATCTCCAAAATTTAGAGTGCACTTTGGACTATGCCTGGCTTTCCTCTCTCTCTCTTTCTCTATCATGAACTATATGAAAAAGTGACCATTTGCCCCCAATGTTCCCATCATTTCTAGATCATCAATCAATCACTTCTATTGTCCACAATCAAATTATCAAATTTAGGTTATAGAAATTTTCATGTTTCCTTCTTCATCTTTTTAATGGAAATTTTTAATGCAACCCACAAATATATCCTCTGATGATTTGGGGGAGAGAGAGAGAGAGAGAGAGAGAGAGAGAGAGAGAGAGAGAGAGAGAGAGAGAGAGAGAGAGAGAGAAAGAGACACTCAGGCAAGTGTCCAGGTAGTTGAAATTGTTCATCCTCACTAAACTTTCAGACTACTACTTCAGGCTTCATTCATGCATTTATTAAATATGTACTGATTAAGTGCCTACTATATATCAGATATTGGGGGTGCAGAGATAAAAATTAAATAGTCTCTACTTCCAATGAGTTTACGTTATTTTGGGGGAAACAATACATATACATATAAGTAAATACAAAATAATACAATATGATACAGGGGTTAGGACAGAGCACTTGGGCTGATTTCTGAAGGAACCTGGGGAGTATAAGAAATACAGAGGGAGAAGGAATGCATCCCAGGCATGAGGTACAAACTATGCAAAGACACAATGGTGGGAAATGAAATGCCATATTCAAGGAAGGCAAAGTAGCCCAGTTTGTCTTGAATATAAAGCATGTGAAGAGGGATAACATATAATAAGTATGGAGGTATTGAGAAGCCAGACTATGAAGGATGAACACAGGAGTAATTTAATCTTCTGTCCAGATGTTAAATATACCCCAATTAAAATACCACTTTTCTTCCCCAATCTGTTGATCTGTGCCAAAAATATTCTCCATCATGTATTCCCTATCTGGTTCCATTATTTCTTCATATGACCATATAATCTTAGAAGATGTGGAGGACCTGCCACTAGATACATATTCCAGTCCTAAGCCCTGTACCACTATATGTCAGTGATACTTTTGAGGTCAAATTGGCTTCTGTACCTTACAACCACTAATTCTCTCTCTCTTTATTGTCTTTAAAACAGCATGCCTTTCTATACCAACATCTGAGTCTATCGGTTTTATTTCTGGTTCTTTTGGTGATACACTGACTATATTATAGTGGTCCTCAGAGTGCTCATTGACTCGGTCTGGGACAACTTGACAATATTCCAACGGATTTCTTCTCTATTGATGGATATATCACCTCCAAACAACAAAATATCATTAGAAGTAAATTTTCAAAAGTTGACCTCCAGACATCCCAAGCAATAACTGTTCTCAAATGTTTGAACCTTGTTTCTCACAATAGGACTTCAAGTTTCCTATGATCCTTTTACCTCAGCAAATCCTCAACTTTGGCTGCCCATTAAAACAAATTAATTCTATTCCCTGAATAAAAAAGTAGAATATATCAAACTGTAAGGGTAAATATCTATGCAGGATCCTAGGGTTAACTTTTTATGATATGCATATTTCACATTTATAAAAAGAAAAACATCTAGTGCAATTAGTTATACAATAAAAAATAACTCATAGACATGCACTAAAATATATTAGAGAAGTGAAAAAGAGTCAGTGCGTAACCTATAGCCCTTAAAATTAACCGGTAAAAGAAGATGAGTTAGGGGATGAAGATTGCTCTTCCTTGAATAATCAAATTTTCTCTTGCTATAACAGCCCATGTTTTGAAAGTAGACATTGCAGATGGACAGTGAGCTGCGCCCTGAGGAAAATAGGAGGTGAACACAGGCTTGGCCACATTTAGGAGGTTATAAATTGAGCCAGCCCAAGCTGCTTCCTCATGCTAAAGTCCATCTTTTTTCTTTTATTTTTATCATATTCCCCTAGTTGAGAAGCAACCTGGCATGGTGGATAGAGAGCTAGCTTTGGAGTCAGAAGTCCTATCTCTAATACATACTGGCTGAATGATCATTGGCAAGTCATTAAATTATCAGTGCCCCCAGGCAACTCTCTAAGACTGTAATTTGCAGAGCAATTACTGATCTGTACTGGCAGAGGGAGTTTCCTATTTCAATGATATTAATCAATGGTCTAGCCAAAAAAAAAAAATCTCTTAATTACTGCTCTATAGTGGTAAGCTTTGGAACTCCACTAACTTTGATGAATTAAAAATACAGGCAACTGAAAGCCAAAGGAAAGATGTTGCTGTACAGTTATGTCCAACTCTTTGTGACCCCATTGTGACCCCATTTGTGACTCCATTTGGCAAAGATACCGGTTTTGCCATTTTTTTTTTACTCCAGCTCATTTTATAGATGAGGAACTGATGCAAACATGGTTAAATTATTTGCCCAGGGTCACAATCTAGCAAATGTCAGAGGTCAGATTTGAACTCAAGTCTTCCTGACTCTGGGCCTGATGTTCTTTCTGTTAGACCATTTAGCTGCCAAGAGAAAGATGCCTGGTATCAACTAGAATTTGCACAAGATTTTTTTTGGTTGTTCCTTTGATTTCATTAGTAAAGGGAACTCCTAATGAGGGATTACCTCTACCAATGGAGTTCTGCAACTGTTATGCAGCTTGTCTGACAAACTTGTCTCAGAATCTAAGAGGTTAACCAATAAAACAGCGAATGAAAATTGATTAAACATTTATTATGTGTTAGGGAATGCAATAAGTGTGAGGGATATTAGTATAAAGTATGAAATAATCCCTACTTGCAGGAAACTTACATTCTAATGGAGAAATAGAAAGTATATAGAGACAAATGTGTATATGTGCATATATGTGTGTATGTGTGTATATATGTGTATGTATATATATATGCATCTACATATAGACACATAAACATCTCTTATAAAATATATAGTAAATAAATATGTATATATCAAATATAAATGTATTAAATATAATATATAAGACAATACAATATAACATAATGTAACAATATAATATACGGCATAAATATAAAGTATATAATTAAAATATAATGAAATATAAGGTACTTTGGAAGGTTAGGCACTATGAGCTGGGCAAGGTCAGAAGAGGTTTTTTGCAGAAGATGCTTGGACTGCATCTTCATGGAAGAGAAGGACTCTGAGACAGAGGTAAGAAGGGATCACATTTGGGCCCTGTAGAATGGCCAATGTAAAATGTCACAGTTCTGGGAGATGAAATGAGCTGAGTAAATAACAGAGAGTTCCCAATTTTGCTGGACTGAAGAATATAGGAAGGGGAGAAATGTCCAATGGGACTTAGAAAGATAAATTGGGGCAAAATTTTAAAGATTGTGACTTGACCTGTGGCAATAGTCAATATGTGTCCAAGGCAGAACTTAAACCTGGGTTTTCCTGACTGGAACCAGTTCAGTATTCAAAACAGCAGTGATATCAAACAAATAAAAACATATCGCTACAGGTGGCATATTGACTTAGAAAACTCACAAATTATATTGTATCGTATTTTTATTTTACTAAACATTTCTCAATTACATTTTAATCTGCTTCAGCAGTTTTTGGATTTGTGCCATGAGTTTGACATCTCTACAGTATACCACTCCAACTTTCTTGGCCTAGATATGGATAAGTATTACTGAAAAATGATACCAGCCCATTGTATGATGACTATAATAATAGGTAGAAAGTTTGAATGTTATAATGGTAGCCACAAAAATTTAAGGAAACAAAGGAGCCCCAGTGCATTGGATAGATCTTCTACGGAGAACTAACAGCAGACTATAGACAAGAAGAAGTGTGGTACTGTGGGAAGGGAGCCAGGATGATCTGGGTTCAAGGCCTTCCTCACAGACTGGTTCTGGGACAGCTCTCCAATATTCAAATGGATTTGTGTTCTTATTGGAAGGGATAATTTCTCCAATAATAAAATACTAAATAAAATATAGAGATACAGATACTAAATAAAATATGCATATTAACACATGTGTGACACATTTGTCAGATGTGTGACCCTGTGAAAGTCCTTTTAACTCTCTATATTCCAAACAGCTCTCAAAGAATATAATTTAAGGGAACCAGGAAGTCCCTTATACCAGTAAAATCAGAACTCCAGATATTATGCATATGGACAAACATAGCATAGGATGATAAGGCAGGGGTGGGCTGCAACCTATATCAATGAGATTAAAATGCCACAGAAGTATAAAAATAATATAACAAATTATGTCCCAAAAGACAAGCCAATCTAAGAGCATAAAACTGTAAATGTGCCTCTGCAAGCACCTAATTAACTACCAAGAATTAAGGAATTAGGAAAAATAAAGCTTCTTCTGTTCCTCCTCCCCAAAAGTGGCATTTGAAGGGTGAAGAATTTTTTTTTCCTTACCCACCTGTCCCATCCCCCCCAAAAAGAATATCTGACAACTGGTTTTTTTTCTTTTCCAAAGAATGCAAACTTAGTATTTCGTCATCTGGGAAAGATGCTAGCACTAATGGCTTATTCTTAGCAAGTAGTATCAAAATCATTGTCTGCACAAAAACAATCACCTAACAATATTCATCTGTTTGAACTGGAAAATCCTACAACTATTTCTTACAAATCCTTGCCATCCCACAGATCACACTCTCGTGTGTTTGTTTGTTTGTTTTACCATTCAAGCATAGACACTAAGTGTGGGTGTGAAAGAAAGTTTTGGTATCTGCACCATTATTACACCAGCCATTGCCTTAATAAAGCTAATTTAATAAAATGGCTGGGGTGAGCTTGTTTTTACATTCATTTTTGCTCTGATAACCAGATACATGATGAATGGTCCCTGTATTCACAAAGCATAATACACCATTAATTTTTGAGTCCAATAGGGTTATTAGTGTTGTGTCAATATATCAAATTCTCATATCCATCTATTTGCTCATCAGAATGTATTACACACTCCAAAGAACTTAAGACAGAAAACCAATACCAAGTGACAGGCAATCAAGGCATCTTTAAAGTCTGACATAATTTTCTCTCCACTATTCAAATTATGGGAGGACATATGCTTGTTTTTCATTGGGGTTCAATAACTGGAAAACAGCTAATGGCTCATAAGAAGTCATTAAGTTGTTTAGATCCTTCCCCTCTTTTATCCACTCCCCCTCCCATCCACAAACACCAATATAATTATAAAGAAAATGGATTCATGAGGAAAAAAAATTGAAAATGATTACCCTTTATATTTTGTCCCTGGTTTACAGTGAGCCTCTTTTCAAATCTCAGCACAATGACATGATTTTTAAAACTTTATTTGTCTAAAACCAATGATAGCTTATTACAAGTTGAAAAATAATTATTAGCAGGCCTGTGATGTCATCCACCTAAGGAATACCTGGTGACAAACCTTTTCTACCAAAGCAAGCAAACAGCCACCTTCTCAACCTTAAATAATTGACCCAGTCTCTAAAAGTTTAGGTGACTTATATAAGGTCACAAAGCTGGTATTGGATAAAAAAAAAAAAGTACTTGAATTCAAGTCTTCTTGACCTTGAAGTCAGCTCTGTCTGACAACCATTCAACATTCATTTATTAAGTGCCTACTTTGTGCCAGGCTATGTGCAAGGTGAGGAGGATACAAATATAATAATTTAAATGATTCCTATTCAATAGGCAGTTATTTTCTGTGATATCACAATTATTTATTCTAAGGTCACAGTATCCCTTGAATCCATCTACTTCTTTCTACCCACACAGTTGAGATTCTAGTCTGGGCTTTCACAACTTTTCACATAAATATTATAATAGTCATTCAACTAGCCTCTTTGTGTCCAGCAAAGATTCAATTCTTTTTTAAATTTTTTAAAAATTAATTTATTTTGATTTATCAACAATCACTTCCATATTCTTTTGAGTTTAAAATTTTTCTCCCCCTTCCTCCCTACTACCCTCCCCAAGACAGTGCACAATCTAATATAGGCTACATATATACATTCCTATTAAATATATTTGCACATTAGTGATGTTGTAAGTAAGAATTAGAACCTATAGGAGGAACCACTAGAATGAGGAAATAAAACTCAACGGAAGAGGAAAAAAAATAGCAAATAGTATGCTTCAATCTGCATACAAATTCCATAGTTCTTTCTTTGGATGTGGATATCACATGGCCTTTGGAGATGTCTTAGATCCTTGTATTGCTGGGAAGGGTTAAGTTTACCAATATTGGTCTTTGGTCACAAACATGGCTGTTATTGTGTACAATGTTCTCTTGGTTCCGCTCACTTCACTCAGCATCAGACCATTTAAGTTTTTCCAGGTTTTTCTGAAGTCAGCCTGTTCATCATTTCTTATAGCACAATAGTATTCCATTACATTCATATACCACAACTTGCTCAGCCTTCCCCAATTGATGGGCATCCTCTCAATTTCCTATTCTTTGCCACCACAAAAAGAGCTGCTATGAATATTTTTGTACGTATGGGTCATTTTTCCATTTGTATGATCTCTTGGGATATATAGGGGCAGCTAGGTGGCATAGTGAATAGAGCACCAGCCCTGGAGTCAGGAGCACATGAGTTCAAATCTGGACTTGACACTTACTGGCTGTGTGAGCCTGGACAAGTCACTTAACTCCATTACCTAGCCAAAAAAAAAAGTAAACTCTTCCTTCATAGGTGCCTCGGCATTCTACAGAGTCTCCTAGTGCCTCAGCAAAAATAATGGAAGCAGCACTACAAAGGGCCCAAGGTGGATAAACACCCTGCAACATCCAGGAAAGGAGCTGAAGCTAGCTATCTGTATACCACCCAATACTGCCTCTCAGTCAATAAATATCCTGCTTCAAAGACTACTTTTCTTAGGTGTCCAGGGACTCAGAATAAAAATATGATATTCTGAAATGGAGGACTGAGGAGGTAAGGTGATTATGGGAGATTATGTATTTATCAAAGGATAGATTTCTTCCTCTTCTCCTCTATACCTTCCCATTCTTTCTCTCTTCACTTGCTTCAAGCAGCTGCCATCAGTTTATACAAAACATAAGTCGCCTATAATGATGCTTCTAATATTATTAATGATGGCAATGATGATGACGATGATAGTGACACAAATAACTTTTATTTATACAACATTTTGCAGTTTTCAAATCACTTTAACATCCATGAGCTAACTTGTTGATCCTAACAATTCAGCCAAGTAGAATGTTATAATCCTAAACTAAAACTCACCAGCAATATGAGGGAACTACTCCAGCCATTGAGACAAGGCAGATTACCATACAATGGTAATGAGTTCTAGTCTTTATTGTTCCCCACCAACACACACATGCACACACACACACACACACACACACACACACACACACACAGAGTATGACCATTGCCTTAATAATTCACTTTGCCATGTAGCCCTTAGCACAGTGCCTAACACATAGTAGGTGTGTTGACTCATTGACTGGATAGCCCCATACATTCAAGATAACTATGGATCTTGAAAATTCGTTCAGTACCAGGGGCCTCCTTACCCTGGAACACTCATTCATCCCAGAAGCCTTCTACACCTAGACATCCATTTGCCTTTTCATCTCTCTTCTCCCATTAGTGAGTTCCTCCCAGGGCCTCCATTTTAAGGGGACCAGGTTGGCTAAACTTCATTCCTTTCCTGGTACTGCTTCTGTCTTTCCAAACATTGACACCGTGTCCTTTATTCAAGAACCTTCTGTTCCTCTATCACTCAAATTTTCAGCTTTCTTTTGTGTGTTATCTGTTTTAATAAAATTTATTTTTATTAAAATTATTTTTATTGAGGATAAGGACTGTCTCTTTTTTCTTCTATTCTCATCCCCAGTGCTTAGCACAGTGCCTATGTGATGCCCAAGGTTAAGTAATCAGTAAGTGGGCCTTTTTCCACTTACTGATTATGTGACCTTGGGCAAATCATTTTGTTTCTCTGGACCTCAGTTTCTTCATCTGTAAAATGAAGGAGCTGGATTCGATAGATTCTGACATCTCCTTAAGCCCCGACTTTTTAAGGCTATGATCTAATGAATCCCTGAAGAAATTTTAATTTCCCCAGCTACAATCTTATAATTTTATGATAAGATAAAGCAAAAACCCTTTAGAAAATGGACAGATTTTTTTTAAAAATTCCTCCTTCCTAATAATTCATGAAGGCATCATCTCATTAAGCCCTTCCCTGCAACATCTCTTCCTCATTCCCTCCAAAGTTCCCTATTTGAAGACCCCTAAAATAATGAAAATGCAACACATGCACAAACACATGCATACACAGAGCTTTAGGGTTATTATAGTATGTTTTGTAGTTTGGCTCTCATTTTCTCCTTGTCTCAACAGTAATTATACATTTTCCTTATCACTCTGCTCTAAGACCTTTCATCTCAATTGCATAGCACTCATCCTTTCGGTAGAATAATCAAACCTACCCATAGAGAGCCAGTAACCCCTAGAATGATGCAACACTGGCCTTCTGGTTATTCCTCATACATGACACTCCTTGCCTCAACTCCATACATTTTCACTGGCTGTCCCCTCATCTGCTGCCCCAATGCTGCATCTTCTTGCCTCCAGGTCTTGCCTTCCCTTATTCCTTTTAAAAATTATCTCAACTTTTGCTTTGTGAAAGAAGGCTTTCCTGGTTTCCACTACCTCCCACCTTCCAATCCCAGTGTTTAGTGTGGTGCCTGACACACAATAAACACTTAATAAACGCTTGTTGCATGACAAATGAGAAAATGAACGTACTTACCACTTGATAAATGAGAAAGGCAAAGGAAGAATGTTATCTGAAAGTTGTCTTCCTGCCCTGCCATTTATTTGGAGGATGACAAAAAGACCACTCACATTTTGCCATAATATTAAAACATCTAGAGCATTTAGGGATGAATCACCATAAAGCTGGAAGCAAGCCCTCAAACTCTCAGTTGCTCAACTGGAACCATGAAGAGTAGTTCTGAGCATGCTCCATGAGTTGTTTCTGCTTACACAAAAGAGGTCAAAAACTGTTCTTGTCCTCAGAGATCTCATATTCTCATAGGGAAGAAAACATATGCCTATAAATATATTATAATATAATCATGCATATAAGTAGGTCCATGTAAGATAAATATGAAGTAGGGATAAGGTAACTTTAGAGGAGATGGTACTATCAGCTAAATATGAATGAGATGATGGTACCTAATACAAGTGCTATTGCCTCCCTAGTAAGATTTTCACATTTCTTTCAAATTAATTTTGGGAATTCTCCATGTGCAGCATCTGTTGATGCAGCTTTAGCTGCCTTTAGTTGTTTTCACTGTAATTTATACAACAAGAATCGCTAAATTGGAGGTGAACGCACTTAAGTCATTTTTAAATGCAACAAAATTTATAGTAGCTGAAATTTCACCATTACTAGAATTACAATTTTTAGAGAAGATTTGTTGTCATTATTGTATATCATTAGAAATACCCTTACATCTAAGTCAATTATAGGCCAGTTTTATACCTTTTCATACTCAGCATGCTTCATTTAAGAACAAACTTTGCATAGCTATAATTGAAGATGAAATGAGAAATAGGCCATACAAGTAGTCTCTGAATTATTAAAGAACATAAACATTGTGTATATATATTCCAAACATGGACACGATTCATATTTCATGGAGACATAAAAATGTAAATGCAATATTAGATCATAAAAAATAGAGTAAATATTTCCATTCTCATCTCCATCTTGATATGTTGACTATTACATTTGCTTTAGTTCCCAATTTTGTCACTTCTGTATTGAACATAAAGTTAAATACTGTTGTTTTATCATTGAAAACTGAATGTGAAATGTATGTATATATGTGAAGATGTATATGTGGCATACCAATCAATATTTATTGTACTTATGATAGACTTTAGATGGTTCCGTTTCATGTTGTTCTATCCTGACCTAAAATTTCAACAAACATGCATAACTTACAGCTTAACTGCAATGGCAATATACTTATTTGGATAACTGAATAATTTTCTATACAATTCAAGTTTGTGAATCCCTTTGCCTGAAATATCAGGGAGATTTGTGTGTGTGTGTGTGTGTGTGTGTGTGTGTGTGTGTGTGCAGAAGAAAGAGAGAAATTAAGGTAATTTTGGCCTTAACTTTCCCACTTCACATGGAATAAATATTTGGTGAAGGAGGGAGTAGTCCTCTCATCCCAACTCAATTGATGTATTCACAAGATTTATTTTAAAATGATGAGTCTCTAATGTGGTCACAATATGTTTAGCTATAAAATCATGACACTGCCAGGTGGTCCATTTATGTGATATGCACAAGTCCTTTATGTGAATCAGAAGTGAATTCTGGCCATTAGCTAAGCAAATATCAGTCATGCCTCTGAAGGTTTTACATATCTAAGCCCTGACATCAGAAAGGCAGCTGATTCAGTGAAAGGGACAGCAAGTGGTTAAGGAAGAACTTAGCTCTCTACCTTATGAGCAGAGGGAGGAATTGATTCCCTGTCCCCAAGCCCCTGATTATCATGCAATGGATTTGCTTGCTCAAAAGGAAATATCTCATCCAACATTTGTATTTAGTTCAAGAGAGTTCAAGGCCCAGATGAAAGAGCACAGATGCATAGTTCAGACAGATAGATATAGAGAGATAGTAACCACAAGGAGAGCAAAGTTTTAAATCTCCTAACAGCAGAGAGGAGAACCAGGATACAACTAATTCTGACAATCAAGTGTTGGGTTAGAGAGTGGATTGCACAAGGAGAAAAAGCAGAAAGGGGAATGCAGCTATCAATTTTTTTTTTTGGGGGGGGATGTTTTATGGCTACTGATTTTACCATATCATCTTAGTAAATAACTTTGTTAAAAGCTAAGTATGTCTACGTATTGAGTGTGAATGGGAATCATACTTATGGGGCCTCGAAGTCTAGTTGTAGAAATATGCTAGACCCATAGGATACCCTCAAACCCAAAGTAGCAGCCAACTGTCTTAGAGAACAGTTGAGAATGTAAGACGCATAATTTGACAAAATACATCAACTATAAAAAATTGACAAAAATGTGGTGAGAGAACTTAGGTTAACAGTTTTTATTAATTAATTCATTTGCCAAATATGTACTCGTGGTTCATGGCATTGTTGTAATCACTTAAAAGATAAAAAAGATAAATAAGACACAGTCAATGTCCTTGAGGAGTCATCTTCTCTAAAGTGTGAAGAGTCAGCTATACAGTTAATATAATATAAATCGAACAGGAGGAGCAGGAGAGGGAGAAGAAGAGAGAGAGAACAAGGAAATTAAGTGTGATGAGACAAGATGATAGAGAGATCCTTTTAGTGACATAATGACTGAGTCCGAACACTCCACAGTCAATCTAAAAGCTTATACATCAGTCATCTGTAGGTCTATAAAATCTAAAGGGTTACACCATTGTTGAACCTAGAAACTGCATATAGACTTAAGAGAAATTTCTGATGTTGATTACCATCAACACACAAATTCATACATCAAGTTATGAAAAATAAACATAAATTTGTAAAAAGACCTTTCAGAATTTTCACTGGTCTTGCCTATTTTTCACATGATCTCCCCAATGTGCCAAAAATATTATTTATACATAGAGATGTTGAGGTAGTCATTCAAAAAACAAGTTATGTGGATCGGAATGTAGGAAATTTATATCATTACTTAATACATCAGTGCACTTGATAGAGTCCTAATGACTTTCCGTTCTATGGAATTTGTTACTGTTATGGGAAGGAGGCTACTAGAAAACAAAACAAATATGTGTCCTTTTAAACTTTTTAAGAACCAGCCAAACTGAAATTCAAAAACTTTTTTGATCATCAATCCTGCTAGAGTAACAAACCCTAAAAACAAGTGTCCAGTCTAGCATCTTTAAAAAAAAAAACTAGGAATGGAGTTAATCACTAGCATTTGGATCATCCTACTCCACTTTTGGACAATTCTAATTGTGAAGAATTGTTTTTTTTAAAATATGTTTATCCTAAACCTCTCGCTGTTTCTGTTTCTGTCTCTGTCTCTCTGTCTCTCTTTCTGTGTCTCTCTGTCTCTCTTTCTGTATTTCTCTCTGAGTCTTTTTGTCCAATAATCCCAGGTGCCAAGTAGAAAAAAACTCACCCCCATTATACATGAAAGCTCTTTAAATACAAAAGACAACTATCATTTCATTCCCATAACACCTACCCCAAGATTTCAGTTCTTCAGGATAAACATTTTCAATTGAGCAACATATAACATGGCTTCCAGTCACTTCACCATCTTCTTTGACTTTTTCTGGAACCAATCCAATTAATAAATGGCCACCACTCCAGAAATGTTTTGGCCAATGCAGAATACACAATATTATTATTCCTCAATTTTACACATTATGCCATTCAACACAGCCTGGATAACATTTACCTTTTTAGCTTCCATAGCTTCTGTTCTTTCCTATTGAGTTTTCAATCTGCTAAAATCTGCTAAATCTTTTCCCATAAACATTTAAATCTTGTCATGTCTGCTTCTTTATGTATACTATAAAGTTGATTTCTGAAAATAAATATGGGCTCTTAAATTTAACCCTATTAAACTATTAACCTTCATCTCAGTAGAATTGGCCCATTCTTCCAGCCCAAAGAGAACATTTTTAAACCTATTACCCAACATATTAGCTATCCTTTGAAATTCTACATAATCTTTAAATTTGAAAAATATGCTGATTAAAATGTTGAGCAGAAGTCTAAGGCAGATTGCTGAGATACTATACAGGAGATTGACCACCAAAATTGATGTCAACTCATTAATAACTACACTTTGGATCACACTGTTCAACCATTTCTAAATCCATCTAATTGCACTCCCATATAGGCCAGTGGTGTCAAACTCAAATAGAAACAGATCCCTGCCTACCACATGTTTTCCTTGCAGTTATGACAATATTGATATGATTATTCCTCTAGTAGTATATCAACTCACTAGTTACTGAAAAATTATCTCATATTTGGAATACTAGCAGTTAAAATAATGTAAATAAAAGATCTGGGTACTATATGATTCTTAATACCTTCCTCCTCCTTTCCCACCATTCTGCCAGAATCACTTCAGACTTGAGGATAGCACATACATCAAGGACTGAGTGGCATTTTACATTTTTTCTTTATCTCAAGAATTTCCATGATTAAACAATTCATACCCTTGTGGACCATCTACTGGTGAAGAGCTTCTCTGCATTATGATTGATGGGTCCTTGAACAACAGAACTTCACTGAAGGCTTTCTAACCTGGCAGAAATTAATAGAACTTTCACTCCATGAACACAGCTTTTGAGAACCCAGAACCCCTTCCATGACATGAGTATATCACCAGTGTAGGACTTTCATGGAGCAATCATCTGCATAATGAAGATTGTTTTCCCATAAATTCATTACTTAATACTTACCCATTCTAGAATTTGACAATTTTTCATATGCTTACCCAGATTCCCTAGAATTTCTAGCTATTTCTCTAGTCTGGCTTTTCATTACTTAGAAGAGCTATCATACATCAACTTGCAAATTTCAGTGCACAGTCTGTATACTCTATCATTTAGGAAAATGTTAAATATGACTCACTCCAGTGCAGATCTTGGAATATCTTTCTATTCATATTTCTGCATTTATGAAAATGTCCATTCTACTTATCCTTTGTTTCTTCTCAGTTTCACATCCAAGGTAAAGTATCCTACAAAATTTCAAAATGGTTCATTTTTAATAGGCCAGCATGAGCCCTTCTCAGAGTGATAAAAAAAAAAGTTATGTACACCAGCACCCTTGCCTTGTCCATATTTTAATTCCCTATGTCTTCCTTCCTCCTTAAAACTCCACTTGATTAGTCAGGGAAGACATATAAAAATGGTATTGCCTTTTTTATAATAACTTATGCTTGGTTATGTTCCCAATGATCCTACTCTTTACAAGTAGATTCTGCTAGTTCTCTAAGTGAGGAAGTGGACTTCACTATGTGGTACTTTCCAGGATTCCAGAAACCTTCTTATTTCATCTCTAATGACAGGTTATTAAACAATTCAAGCTCCTTTCAAAACCTTGAATATATGTCTTGGCTTACTGATGTTGGTTTTGTCAATCAGGTCTAGAAGTTCCAGTTCATTTACAATTAAATGATTTAACACCTACAGTCTGTCTTCTTAAAATTTAACTTTGAATTGGTGAATTCTCTGACATCATTCTTACCGACGTCTAAGACAAGGAAACCATGTACGGTTTCTGATACTTCCTTTCCACTCCAGTGTATATCTTTTGCATGCTAAACTTGGCAACATAGAGAGAGCATTGACTGATTGTGGTGGTATATCCTGGGTACTTATCATCTCAGAACTTTTCAGATCCTCTTAGGAAAGGGCCAAAGGGAATTCTTGCCCCAGGCTATAACAGCTCACCACAACTACATTCTATACATGTCTATCCATCCTAATGGTCAATTTATCCCAAGGATTTTCTATGTGGCTTAATGCCTTGGATATACTGAAAGAACTATGAATCTCATTATTGTTGGGAAATCCTTGCAAGGGGCTCCCTCTATTTTTCTATGGCCTGCCCGATTCTCCCATTCTTCTCTGTTTCAATACATGCAAAGCTGGTGACGACACTGTCCTTTACTCTTCCTTGTCTCACATTGGAACCTCTGAAAGTTTGCCTTCTTTTCCCCTAATGACTTTAAAATATGTCATTTTCTATATTATAAGAACACTATCTTTGGCCCTAAGTTATCTGTACTGGTGGCCTAACGTGACCACATTTATTGGATAACTGCTAACCCTCAACTTCACTGTGTGAACAGGTAACCTTCTATCTGGCGAACAGCTTCAGAAATCTGACATTTTATTAGGTGAAAAGCTTACTTGTTTCCTCAAGATAATGGAGAACATACTTTTAACGATATATTGACAACATACTTTTGTATAAAATAGGTTTCTAAATCTGCATGAAGTGTGTTTATAATTATGCTCAGATATTTTAATGACAGTTATATGTTGAGGTTCAAAATAACAATTGGATGAATAAATAAATGACAACTGAATTATTTGTTGAATATATGAAATGTTGAATTAAATTAATTGATACATTAACAAATAGCCCTTTCTATCAACCTCTCTTCAGTCTTCCCAACTTTTAAAAATATCTCATTAGTATTGCTAAAAGAAAATCAAAATAAGGGGGAAAATTGACAATTAATTAAACCTTTGCGGTTAAACCTTTGCAATACTTAAAACATTTTTCTTTAATTTTTACTTTCCACATAGCTCTTCCTGAAGAACTGTGTGAAAAGTGAACAGATAGCCTTGTTAGACAGAAATGTTGATGCAAAAATGACTCATAATGATATTATTAGGGCTTATGATGTTAAAAGAGGCCACTTTCTCCTTCCTGGTCTGGTCTTTTTGTCCATTTTCTCTCATAATTAATTAACCACAATACAGTGCAAGGGTAAAGAATATAGAATACTGAGATGGCATATTAATTCAACAATCTACAAAAATTTTTAAAGGATTAGCTCTGTGCCAAGAGCTCTTTCCTCTGTTCTCTCTTTTATTTAACATCACTCAGATTTGTATACTTCTTCACTCCCGTATCAGATGAAGTGGTGACTCTTCTCCTTTCCAATGCAAACCCATATCCATGCACCTTTGATTGCACCCAATATGCATTGGCATATTCAAGCTACTTCCTTGCTGCCTACAAAAAACATTTGTCGCTCATAATTTTAAAAAAAGCATTCATTTTAACTAACCATATCCATTAGTTATTATTCTGTGTATCTTCTCAGCTTCTTGGCAAAAACCCTTGAGGAAGTTATCCACACTAGATTTCTCCACTTTTTCCTCATATTTTCTTCTAATTACTCTGCAGTCTGGCTTCTGATCTCATCATTCAACTGAAATTGCTTTCTCTAAAGTTACTAATCATCTCTTAATTGACAAATCTAATGATCTTTTCCCAATCCTTCTTCACCTCTCTGCAGTCTTGAAACTGTTGATCACTCTCTCTTTCCTCTATAGGTTTCCATGAAACTGCTTTCTCTTGCCTGTCTGACTGTCTCCTCATTCTCTTTGCTGGATCTTCCTCTTCACTTACTGTGGATGTCACCATATGATCTCTGTCTTGTTCTCTCTGCTTCACCATCTACACTCTCTTGCTTGATGATCTTATATTCCAATGACTTGGTTATGATCTGTAAGGAGGTGGGTCCCAGAGCCGCATAGCCAGATCAAATTTTGCTCCTTAGTTCTACATCACTAACTACTTTTTTGATATCTTGAGTTCGATGACCCATAAGTATCTTAACCACAAAACATCCAAAACATTTCTCTTTATCTTGTATTCTCTGGCATCTATTTTTACTATAGTCTTCTGTGAAATTCTGCTTTCCTTGTTTCAAGGAAGAAAGCAGTGATCAGTGTTGCCTTACACTTGTGATAAATGATTGAATTGATCTGTTTCTGCTGTTGACCCTCTTCTCATTCCTTTGCCCCACCTTTGATCACAGGCTGTTATTATTTCCTTTTTTAATTTTTTTTTTTAGGCAGTTGGGGTTAAGTGACTTGCCCATGGTCACACAGCTAGTAAGTGTCAAGTATTCGGTCTGAGGCTGGATTTGAACTCAGGTCCTCCTGACTTCAGGGCCAGTGCTCTATCCACTGCGTCACCTAGCTGCCCCCTTTTTTAATTTCTTTCAAGGAAAGAAAGATGGAAAGAAGTTAAGTTTGACTAGTTGATTAGTTAAACTTTGGTTACTTATTTTTAAAAAGTGGTAGGATTTTAAAAAGAGAATTAGAGCTGATAAAATAAGCTATCTGAAAGACTGGAGCGATAAATAGATTAAACAGTAAGAAAATTAGATAAAACATTTTGACTGCTTTTTTTGTTTAGTGAATTAATTCATTAAACAAAAAAGCAGTTGTATTAATATGATTTAGTGAGGTTCGGATTCGCTCCTATAAATGACACTCTCCAATGCACCAGAAAATAATAGGAAATAAATAATTTATTTAGAAGAAGCAAAGCACAGATAGTTTGAATTTGCATAGAAAGCATAAATAATAAGAACAATCAATAATATAGCACCGATCAAGAGAGTCGGTAATGGAAGAGAATACATCACCAATTCAAGGGAACCTCCAAAGTCAATCAACGGCTGGGAGCCCCGTTGCAGCCAGTACAAACGTGAATTGTGTAAAGATTTTCCCGGGCGAAGCGTCCTTCCCGCGGGTGAGGCTCAGCGGGCTTACAGGACGCAGTGTTTTTATATTGTTCTAAACAAAGAAGGCTTGGGGCCAAGAAGCCCTTTTTGATGCTTGCGCTATTCATGGTTTGTCCAATACACATCTGACCTTAGCCACGCTCCCATCCGCCTGAGGCTTGGTATTTTGTTTTTTAATAACATCACGTCTCACAAGGAGAGGAGCCAACCCTCCATGTCAACGTGACCTAGGAATGGCTAGTTCCTGGAATGCTAGGCCAAGAACACTCAGGAGATATGGAACGGTCATGACCGAGATTTGAACTGAACCTATTTATTTGAGTGATCTTATTAATTTAAAGGGGAATTTCCAATTTCCATTTCAGCAGTCAAGATGTTTAGTATAAGCTATATATATATATATATATATATATATATATATATATATATATATATATATATATATATATATATATATATATATATATATATACTTTATACCAAGAGAAGTTAAAAAATTGGTAGATGATTTACACATAAAAGGTGATATTCAAATCAGGGGAGCATGAAATACTTTACCCAGATGTATTGATAAGGGAAGAAGCTATGCCCAAACAATAGAGAGAGAGCATTATGGAATGTAAAATGGATGATTTTTATTTAAAATGTTTGACTAAATGGTTTTTCAAGGATAAAACAAATGTAGCCAAGGTTAGAAGGACAGCAGAAAACTGGGGGGAAAAAGTTTCATAGCAAGTTTCTCAGATAAATGCCTCATTTCTGAAATATATATATATATGTATATGCATATATATACATACATATATATGTATATACATGCATACGTGTGTGTGTGTGTGTGTCTCTGTGTGTGTGTGTGTGTGTGTGTGTGTGTGTGTGTATGGGTTGTATTATATGAATGAATCATTCCTCAATGGCTCAATGGTCAAATAATATGAAGTCAGTTTTCACAAGAAGAAATCAAAGCTATCTATAGTCATAGGAAATAATGCTTTAAGTCACAATTAATTAGAGAAATGAAAATTCAAACAACTCTAAGGTAACATTATCAGATGGGATTATATGAGAGAAAAGGAAAACGACAAATTTTGGAGGGGATGCGGGAAATTGAGATCCTGTCACACTGGTGACAGAGTTATGAGCTGATTCAGCCATTCTGGAGAGAAATTTAGAAGTATGCCCAAACAGCTATAAAAATGTGCACATCCGTTGACCCAGCAATACCACTATTAGGTCTGTATCTCAAAGGGATTTTAAAAAAGGAAAATGATCTATGTGTACAAAAATAGTTGTATCAGTTCATTTTGTGGTAGCCAAGGATTGGAAATTGAGAGGATATCTATCAACTGTAGAATGACAGAACAAGTTATACCATATGATTTTGATGGACTACTGTTGTGCTACAAGAAATGAAGTACATTAACTGATGCAAAGTGAAGTGAACTGAACCAGGAGAACACTGAACACAGTAGCAGCAATATTGTACCAAGATCAACTGTGAATGACAGCTATTCTTAGAAATACAGCAATCTGGGGTAGCTAGGTGGCACAGTGGATAGAGCACTGGCCCTGGAGCCAGGATGACATGAGTTCAAATCTGGCCTCAGACACATAACACTTACTAGCTGTGTGACTCCGGGCACGTCACTTAACCCCAATTGTCTCACTCCCCACCCCGCCAAAAAAAAATACAGTGATCTAAGAAAATTCTGAAGGACTTAAGATGAAAAATGCTATCCATCTCCAGAGAAAGAAGTGAAGTTTGAATGCAAATTGAAGCATAATTTTTTCTTTCTTTTTCTTTTTTCTTTAGTCTGTGTTTCCTTCCACAACATGACTAATAGGAAAATATGGTTCACGTGGCTGCACATGTCAAATATCATATTGTTTGTCTTCTTAATGAGGGTGTAGGGGAGGGAGTGAATATGAAACTCCATTTTTTTAAATTAATGTTAAAATTGTTTTTGCATGTATTTGGAAAAAATAAAATATTTTAAAAGAAAATCTCTTTTAAATTACATAATGTTATAGTTGAAAGAGATTCTGATACCAAATATTTTGTAATCTAGTTCCTCCTAAAGCAGTACAGTTATGAGAAACTCACTAACTCCTAAGAAGGAATATAATCTACTCTAACTTTTCATATTTCATAGTATTATAAGTCCAAAATTTAAAACCTACTCCTTGGAACCTGAATTTCAAGGGGAAGAGGAAAGGGCTAAGTTAGTCTCCTTCCTCTTCACTAAGAGGCTCATTTGCCCTGAACCTACAAATATGGTCTGACTAAGTCCAGTCCTTATGAAGCCTGGTCTCTGATGAATGTGATCAGTCTGGGTTTTCACATACTCTTTATCTGGTTATGTCTACAGCCTACACGCTGGAGGAAAAAAAAATTACTTATTGCTTAAGTTTTGGTCCATGTCTAAGATCTCCCCAAAAGGAGTAGTAGATTAGTGTACTTAGTGTGTAATATGAATCTATGGGAAAGATACAGATAAACTATACACAAAAGAATTGTAAAAAGAAACAAAACACAGTAAGCACTGACAAGACTTAAGCAATAAGTGGTATAACTCACTGTAAAACTTCTGTTGCAATATGATGAATCATAATCTTCACAATGGGGAGCAAGGAGAAGACAAGACAATCAAACGGGCATTGTTACATTTCACCTTGGTCTGTAATGTGTAATCTCTTCCCAACCTATGTTTTCTACCAATCTAGATCAGGCATTGCATTCATCATCCCACTATTAGTCATCTCCAATAAATCCTGAAGCATTGGTCAAAGAACATTTCTGTCTACCACATTAGTCTGAAACAATCAACCTGATCTTTGAAGAGCTTTAACTCAAAGGTGGCCACCAGGATTTTACACATTCAACTTGGGAGCAATGCTCATTCACCTAAGATCAGAAAAATCACAAATACAGAATAAGAAGCTTGAAACTTGGGATCATACTCAAGTAGGAAGGAAACAGGCTTTCATTACCATGGCCTCATCACTACATGATGGCTGAGGAAGGATATAAAAAGCATGCTGCCTTTCTCCTAACTCCTCATGAGAATAGGTTAGATGCTATTCTAAAGTAATTCAGAGGCCAAAAGAGAAGAGAGAGCAAGAGGCCATAAGCAGGATGCACGTGTAGGAATAGAACAGGGAGGGATTTGTCATCACCTAAGAGTTTAAGCTCTGAACTAGTACTCATGATGGATTGAAATCAGAAATGAGTTTTGCACATTCCCTATTTGAGCAGTTAGTTAAAAATATATTTTTCCTCACATGAATGTGAAATCTACCTCAATTTATTTTTTAGCCTCTTATCCCAGTTTTCCACATTGAGAACACTCCAAATATGTCTAATACATCATTTCAAACTTTTTAAGCCTGTAATTATGCACCTTTTCCTCCTCCAGTATAATCATTCTCAAGTCAAACATTCCTAGTCCCTTACACTGACCCACCTTAGGTATAATTTGAATCTCCCTCACTCTCCTGCCCAACCTGAAAGTATATTTTTATTAAGTACATTACTTAATGGCAGGGTATTTACCCCAGTCATGCAGGTCTGCCTTCCCCAAATTGCCACTATTCATAACAACATTTTTAAGGCATCCTTGTTCTTACTATAATCACAAAGCAGTGAAAAATAATAGCAAGCATGCATTAGTTGCCTTAAAAACACAGACAAGAGAGAACAGAGCACAATGGGACATATCTTTTATGATCAAGGTTTAGGGTCCATTTTGGTTACTTGCTAGATGATTCTGATGGAGTAAAACCTTTACTCAAAATACTTAATTTGGCAAATGAGAAGACAAATACAAGAGGAGATGGCATCCCTGTGTTCCCAGCTGATAAAAGACCATCTTGCTCTGATTACCTAGGTTCCATAGCGCAAATAATGAATGTTATGTTATTGATAGATCTAGCTAACACTCAACAAAGTTCTTCCAGAAGCATCCAGCATGGTTCATTAGGAGTGGAAGTGAGAAAGAAGGTTCATAATTCAATTGGCCCATTATTCAGTTTGCAGCTGAAATGTGGGCTACAGTTTTTGTTTTTTTAAATACATATAATATTTGAATCAATTGGCTTGTTCAAAGAATTCATAATGAATGCAGTATGCCTTACATTTACTTTTTGGTTCCATTCTTTTTTATAAAATACCTAAAATTGAATGATTAATATTTAATTATGACTCATGTTGTTCCATTCAATTCAACAACCATGTGAGTGCCTGAAATATTTAAGATACCTTGCTATTTTTCTCTAGGGGATGTGGAGATTATAAAAAAAAGTCTCTGAACACTGAGGAATTAGAATCTAGTAGTATTCAAGGAAATAACCATACAAATAGTCACATTATAAGGTAGATAATAAGTATGCCCCTGGAGTTCTAAAAATGAGCCAGGTCATATTTTTTTTTTCAGGATCAGGAAAGGCTTCATATTGGAGGTGATATTTGCAATGGACCTTGAGGTAAGGAAAAATAAGTATTCGTTAGGAAAAGATTGAAATGGAAACTAGCAAGAGGGCTAAACAGTCCGGCTTTAGGTCTTCAGCCTTAGTGATTTCATTCTCTTTCCTGGGACATTAAGTTTCATGTTTTGATATAGTCCAAGCAGAAGATTTAATCTGTTGACTCCAGGATTTTGTCTTCATGCTATTTTCTAAATTTCCCTTGATCATCTTAGTATGGGTGAACCCCAATCCAAGGCACATGGTCTTAAAATATCTGCTGAAAAGTTCTTTACAAAGCAATAAATGCCTATTGATTGACAGATTGATTGCTGCACCTAGGCAGCTAGGTGAGGCAGTAGAGAGCTGGCACTGGAGTCAGTGAGACATGGATTCAAATCCAATCCCATTCAAAACCAAACAAATATTCACTGTATAATCCTGGGCAAGTCACTTAATATTTGTCAACTTCAGTTTCTTCAGCTATAAAGTGAGGATAATAATAGCACCTCGCTAACAGAATTGTTAGGAGGATCATGTAAGATAATATTTTAAAGTGATTAGCATAGTGCCTGGCCCAAAGAAGATAACTAGTGAATGCATTTTCCCTTTCTACCTCCCCTAAATCCAAATTTTATTCCCTATTCACCAATAACTAGATGCTCTAATGTGACAGCCACCCTCCCTTTTCCTTTCTTATCTTATCTGCCACAAATACCAAAATCATTAGCTTTCTAGGATTTATTTCAAGGAAAGATAGATTATATACATTAAAACATATGAGGTCAAAGTCCGCTGTTCCTAAAAAGCTCTCAAATATCAATTCCTCCTTTCTTATACCTCTAGCTTCCACATAAATTCAATCTTGAAGGAAGCTAGAGATAGCCAGAGGCTGACCTGTTTTTGTTACCTCTACGGTGCTTTGAATTTTAAAACTAATTCTAATGTTCATGAAAGCACTATAGGAATGTAGGGGAGGATGAAGTGTTGAAGAAGAACTAATACCTCTAGTGTGAGGGCTTGCCCATTCCTTTTCAGGGCTGCTCATTCACCTTTGTTGTCCAACGGCGACTCAACTCTCGCCTGTGGCACCAAGAAGCATGCACAGGCTTTACCACATCCTGGTAAATCACCCCAGTAGACAAGCTAAAGCCAAGTAGAGGGTAACCAACAAGCTGCAGGGAGTAGGTTAAGGAAATAGATATCTATCCTAGGCATGTAAAGACTTCCCTTGGTGGAATGGGCAGATGAGAACAATTTGTTCCAATGATGAAGGCAGCTGAAACAGGCACTGCAGAGTGCTTAGAGTTTGGCCAGATACCAGAGACAGCAAGGACATCCACTGGGCCATCACCAGTCGTCTTGACTTTTGTTTTGACATTGAACTTCATGCCAAGGAAGGCATCCAGGTGACGCTTTGACTTCCGTGTGAATTGGGTTGAAACTGATGATTTTGTGCAACTCTGCCTCCCTTCAATCCAATTCACATGGAAGTCAAGACATCGCCCTAATGCCTCTGGTTCTCTTCAAAAGTGAAGGACAAAGAACAGCAATCTGGTCTTTTAGTTATTTGAACCTCCTCAAAGGTTAATTTCCTTCTACTCTGTATATATTTTGCATGTAGCTGCACATTTGCGTGTAGTCTACGTCACTAGAATATAGATCCCTTTAGAGCAAGGACTATTTTTGTGCTTTTACCTTTCTTGTCATACCCACTGCTTAGGAAAGTACATGGCATCCAACGAATGCTTGTTGACTGACTGAAATAAAAGAAGTCTACTTAGTCTCAGTTTACATAATCCTGAGAATTCCTAACTTACTCTATTTTGCAATAATTTCTCAGGACCATCTTATCCCACCATAATTGCAAGCCAGAAGCATCTAGCTTCTTTCATAAAGCTTTCATTTCCAAGATAAATATGGAACTTACTTAAAATTATTAGGCTGAGAGGAATTCCTCAAAATATAAACTCTCACAATTCAAGCTATCAACAATTAGTCATGCAGGAAAATGGTCTAAATCACTAGTAATTAGAAAAACCCGAATTAGAAGACCTTTGACATTCTGCCTCATACCTATCAAGCTGGCAAAGATGACAAAAGAGAAAAATGACAAATATGGGAGGGGCCGTGGGAAAAAAATTATTCTGATGAACCATTGGTGGAGCTAGGGATTAGTTCATCCAGTCATGAAAGCAATGTGAAATTATACACATAAAGTTACCAGACTGTTCACCCTTTGACCCAGCTACACCACACTAATCCTATACTTCACTGAATCAGAGAAAAAGGAAGAGTATCCATATACTCTTTTCATGGTAGCCCCAAAATGGAAACTAATGGGGAATTATCCTTTTTGGTGAACAGCTAAACAATGTATGATATGTTAATGTAATTGGATATTATTCTGCCATGAAAAATGACAAAATAGCAGTTTCAGATGAAACTGGGAAATCCTCTATAAACTGATGCAGAGCAAAATGAACAGATCTAGAACAATTTAAACGATGTTAATAATATTCTAAAAATAACTTTGAAATACCTCAGAGCTCTGATCAAAGCAATGATGAGCCAAAAGAATTAAGTTGCAGTATCCCACTGATTTGCTGACAAAAAAGAAATAAACTTAAAAATGATATGTATTTTCAGATGTAGCCAAAGTGGAAATTTGTTTTGTTGGACTATGAAGATACATATTGTGGGATTTGGTAGAGAAGTTTGGGGGAGGGGGTCTTTTGTTTTACAATCAATTTCAATTGGGGTAATTTAATTACTAGTAATTACTAGTAGTAATTAATTACAGATTAATGAAATGTTACTTGAATTTTTTAAATATTAAGGAAAATATTTTACAACTATTAGTAGGAAATTAGAATAGATCAAGAAAAGGAGGTTGCAAAAGGGGCTCTGCTTTACCACAAAATTACAAAATTTGCATAATTGGTATAGGGTTAAACAAGTCTCAAAATGTATTCAGAGACAAAAAGTAGTTTATGGTTTGAATATCCCATTCAGGTAAACATTATTGCTACTTTAATTAGCATTCTCTCTCAACTATTTGAACTGGCCCCTTCATTCCCTTTGACAGAGTCTTATTATAACTTCTATTGAGAAAGCAGAGTTGAAAGCCCAAGGAACCAAGAGAAGTCACTGACTTGCTTCCTAAGAAAAAGTAAGTATATACACAGACTTGTCAATAACATCTTCCTAAGTTTTATTTTCTCAAGAAGAAATGAGCTGCCAGCCCAGGTTACTTCATGTTTATGAATAATTGAAATATTTCAACATATTAAAATTATTTTAATGGAGAGTTTGAGAATGGAACATTTCCAGACACTGTTATCACTTTTTATCTCTCATCTGCTTGAACTCCTTGTTTCCTCTCATTTCCTTCTTTCTCTTATTTCCTTTTGACAGTATTACACACGGAGCCATAACTTTTTTTTTTTATTACTGATGCTCTGGATCTCTCAAATAATCCACCTCTTCAATGCATATGCCTGACATGTACTTATCTCTCTTCAATCAAACAGACTCTTGAAAACCAGCACATATGTACCTAGATACGATAAGAGGGATGTACGCACTCACTCAAGTGCTCACCTCTTGCTATATTAAGATACAACCATGTTCAGTAGAGATGGAAAGAGATAGATAGATATAGATACAGATTTATCTGTCTATCTACCTATCTATCTATCCATCCATCCATCTATCTATCTATCTATCTATCTATCTATCTATCTATCTATCTATCTCTCTATCTATTTATCTGTCTGTCTGTGGTTTACCTGTAGTAAACCCTATAGTTTACCCTTAGGACAGCTAGATGGCATAGCGAATGTGGTGCAGGGCTTGGAGTCAGGAAGACTCATCTTCCTAAGTTCAAATCTGGCCTCAGACACTTACTAGCTGTGTGGCCCAGGCACTTAATACTGCTTGCCTCAATCTTCTAATCTGCAAAATGAGCTAAAGAAGGAAACGGCAAACCACATCAGTATCTTTGCCAAGAAAACCCCAAAATGGGGTCATGAAGTCAGACATGACTCAGCAACAACATCATGGTATAGGCATATAGGTGTGTGTATATACACACACATATTAAGTATATACACACATATATATGTAGAAATAGAAATATACTTATATTCATATAAATATATACAGACACATGTATTTATTTATATATAGTATGTATATTTGAAGTAAGTTTACATATAAATATGTGTAGGTGAATATATATTTCCATATATAGTCATATATGCATTCATAAATTATATATACATTTACTTCATAAACATGCATATATTTATGTGTGCATTATATATACATTTATATTTATTTATATATGTATATATGTATATATGTGCATATATGTGTGTGTATGTGTGTGTGTATGTGTGTAAATTAACTTCAAAGATATAGCAAGAAGAAATATACAAATATTTTCCCCAGCATCTCAGAGACATAATTCCCCCATTCCAACTCAGTCTCTAGGGAGGGTATTTGGGATTATCCTCAAAGTATAGCTCTCTTCCTACATACCATTAGTTTCACCAATTTCAAGTCTAAAGCTGACAGTGCTGGCTTCTGTTTGAGTCCCAACCAGTACTCTTGAGGAAATCACTTCTAATCTGGTTGTAACAGCCGTTCTGAATTCCTGGAATCCTGGTTTATGTGGCTCTCACTTCTAGGCTATATCAGAGACTCTACACCTTCACCTGCAATAGGAAAAAAGTGAATGAAAAGGTCAAAACTCTGGGCCCTGGAAAAAAAGGTGCTCACAAGCATGTGGGAGGCTAGCACAGAATGTGCGTGTCTTCCAGCCACCCAGAAGTACATCCCCAACATCTTCCACATGGATGATAGCATGTTTGGTGGTAAAATACATGTTAAACTCCTGTTAGAGTTGGAAGAGAATTTGTTGGTCATCTAATCTAACCTATTCTTTAAAAAGTTTCACCATTACAGTATAATATACCTGACAAGTTGTAATTCACTCTTTTGAAGGCCTCCAATGAGACAGATCCATGAAGTCCATTCCACTTTTGGATATCTCTAATTGTTAGGTGTTTCGTTTTTTTCCTCACCTCAAACCTAAATTTTCATCTTTCGAACAGAAATATAATTGAAATGAAACATCACAAAATTATAATTATCAAAAATTTAGATTAAATGAGAAGTTAAGACAAGACACATCCCTTGACTCCTTCACAGAAATGGTGTCCACAGGGGCAGAATATCATATATAATGTAAGACTCAATTGTGTCAATTGGTTTGGGAGATTTGTTTCTCTTCTTTTTGTTTTTTTAATTATTGGTTACATGGGATCTCTCTATCCAGAAGGGGAAGGAGAGAGATATAGGGGGGAAAGTGGGAGAAAGAAAAAACAAGATATATTAATATATCTACATCTATCTATGCCTTTATATAATACATAATATACGTATGTACGTATGTCTGTATTTCCCCAGTTCTTTAAACTGATGGTTATATAGCACAACTTAAGGCCATTTACTATTCTTGTTGTACACTTCTGAATAGTTTCAAATTTATTAGTGTCCATCCTAAAATATGTCAGAACAGAGCAGTGTCCCACACATCATCTAACCATGTTTATGGCCATTATGCCACTTTTTTCCTATATATTCAAAACAAACTTATCAATTGATTAAAGTATTTATTAAGTACCTACTACTCTATATAAGATCCCACTCCAGGTGCTTGGGGAAAAAAATGAATGACTTAGGACTAGTCCCAGTTCCACTACTGTCTGTGTTGTCCTTGAACACCTGTCTGTTTCCTTATCTAGATCTGTAAAATGAGGAAACTGGGCTAGCTGATCTCTAAGGGCCCCAAAAGCTCCAAGGTTCTATAATTCTTTGTATTCAGAATTTATCTAGGAAAAAAAAACATGGTAATTTTACAGTTTCCTGTGATCCCTAAATTGGCCAATGTAAGATGGATAGGCAGGACGTCTGTCTACAAGGGGACATAAAGACACGTACTCCAAAACTAACCCAATTAAAGTGTGCCAGTGCATAAGAAAAGTAGAGATAAAATAATATGAGAGTTCAGGAGGGAATAATGGCTTCTGAGTTGTGAAACTAACATATTACCAGGGGAATGTATCATTTGACAGGGACTTCATTTAGATTCTATGACAACAGTGAAATCCTTAGTTCCCTCAATAACTCTACAACTTTAACTAACTCTTAAAACCTTGTCATCACCAAGCAAAACAATTACACCCTCCTTCTAGCTCCAAGACGGGCAAAACTTACAGGCTTTGTAATCCACCACAGCGGATTAAGTTGGAAAAAGCTCCGTAGTGGGGAAAACTTTTCTTAGGTGGAAGGGCTACCTAATTACTAAGAGTCTTGATCAGATCTTACAGGACTATTAACTTTCCCATCATTGCCAACAGTTCCTGAGACCAACTTAATCCAGGCTTTCTATGTTCGGCGGTAGTGTAGAGGTCGCAACCCACAATTGAAGAAGCGCTAAAAGGGTTGTGAATAGAAAAAGTTTAAGAATCCTGGTGTAGAACACCAGGGTAAAATACCTGGTCCACAATACTCCCAAGTGTGGCCTGAACTGGGTTAAAATGTAAATGGGAAATATTTATCAAAATAAATAAAAATACAAATAAAATATAGATAATGTTAATATGTAGTCTTCCAAGCTTATGAATGGTTTCATGATCCTAATTTCTATTTGAGTTTGATACTCCCTGTGTAGAGCACTTGAAGGATAAGGAAGCTCCATAGTGATCACAAGATTATTGATCCAGAGCTAGAAAAGACCCTAGATTCCATCTAGTCCAGTCCCTTCATTTTACAGATGAGGAAAACTGAGGCCCAGAGCTGTTAAATGACTTGCCAAGTTTATGATATTATAGCCGTTCTTTATTAAACACCAGCCCCAATATTATTGCTCTCTACTATTTGCTTATCTATTTACATGCTGTATCCCCAAGAAGAAAATAAATTACTTAATGGTAGGGACTGTTTTTCCAACTTTGTCTTTGTATCCCTTTGGCTAGTACAATATTTTGTACCCAGTAGGTATTTAACAAATCTTTGTTGACTGAACCGAATTATAGTGGTGACCTTCATCATAACGACACCCAAGGAAAAAGTGTCCTGCCCTGCCTTCCTATTGGTTACAATGTATCACAGAATCATGGATCCTTGGAGACTGACTTAACAGTACAACGTCATGTCACAGATTAGAAGATGCAGAGAGATGAACAGTCATCATAACTCTAGGGTAAGAATTAGTTGCAGAGTCTTTTAACTTGAGTTAAGCGCACTACACTTTGCTGTAAGGAGGCATCTTTGTTGGTAAACATTATTCCCTCATTTCCAAGGGCACTAATTTTACTAATCATTGTTAATGAAATAGAGTTTATCCCCAGGTAGGAGAGCATCAGTAGACACATCAGCTGTTCACCTGGAGCTGATGTACTGTAGGAAATAGTTTGTTACAGATGACATTTCAGAGTTCAGATGCCCTACATTCAGTAGGTCAATTGTTTCCACATTTTCATGTACTAGCTTAACTCTGTCCCTCAAGTTTTGCCCAAATACAAATGCTTGCTGCGCAATTTGCTTTTTCTCTCACAGATCTCATTCTCCAAAGTATTGCTAGACTCACTTTTTCTGGACCTCTTTCTCCTTGTCAGCAGACTCAGAAGGACTTCTCAGTGCACTGTTATTTATTGATTCAGATGTAGCTCCTCCTAGATAGTCTGAAGGTACATTAACACCACTGGTGCCACTGTTAGTAACTATTTGTGAGACTTTCTTTGGCTGGGGAGTGCATAATGGCTGGGCATGGCACACTTTGCTGCTGACTATGGATAAGTGTGGTCAGTCAGTTTCAGTCAGAATCTACTGCTCTTTTCCTCTGGTTCTAAGTAGGAATTGCATGGAGATGGTTCACAGAAGGTTGATGGAGTAGAAACATTGTTTTTTGATACTGACTTGGTGGAAGAAACTGAATTAATGAAGATATCCTTTCACAGGAGGCTAATAATTTGCATCTTCTCAGTCAGAATCTTTATCTTCTGGACCTGAGCTTATCAGCTGATCTCTTACAAGTTTCTTCTGTCAGAGTCAGGGCTTTCTCTGTGCAGGAATTAGTCATAGCCCTCGTTGAATGAGGCCAGATTCTTTAAGGTGGATTAGTCCCTATAGCCAAATATGACTCAGATGTAAGCACTAATCCATCTTGAGATTGTAGAATTGGAAGGCTTCTTTTGAACTTTACCCTTCTGAAACACAGACAGGTGGTGCAATTGCAGGCTTTTCTTCCTTTGCTACATCCACCCCATTAAATCTCTTAAGACCTTATATTTAAGGGGTTCTGTTTCATACTACTGACTCATATTGAGGGTGCAACATGTAATAATTGGAAAGAATCATTCTATCATACCAGGTTTGAAGAGTTGTAGATTTGATGCAATAGATATTGGCAATTCTTTGATGTGGGAAGGTATCATCTTGATCTTGGCTGGGTTCCAAAGGCATACCCACTGCTCCATGTTATTCACTTCCTTTCCATGGAAGCATAGATGCCCTTCTCTGGAATTTCTCTTCCCTCATTGAAGCATGAAATGTTAACACCAGTATAATCATTCACATCATGAAAGTGTTTGTAAGGTAGCTTTCAAAAAAAAAAAAGGGACCTACCTACCTACCCACTACCCTTACGGGAATGACCTTTTGTGGAGAGAATGAAATGAATGAAAGGACTGTGCAGACCTCTAGGAGGGCAGATTGAGCTATCTTTTATGGGCATTTGAAGTGCACATTCAGCAAATCTTTGGCATGTGAAAAAGTAGTAAGATTAGTGTGTGTGACTGGTTATGTACAAGGTAAAACTACCCTGGAGGACAATTAAGCCATATCCTTACAATCTCTTTAAGAAAATGTATCTTTAACACTCTTAGAGTAGCCTCCCATCCTGGGAGCTCTATCTATTTAGCTACTGTTATGAGAATTTTTCAGTTTACTTAGTAGAGACCAACCCACCAATAATGTATGTCAGTCTGTCTGGGGAAAAATGACAGATGGTGCATAATCTGACACTCGGATGTTCCAACACATCCACATAGTCACTCTTAATTTAGCAGAATGGAAATGATTCAGTTTTACTGAAGCTATTTTTAAGAATAAAGTGCCACAAATAATGAAGTTTTAAAATCGACTTTCTTTCCTCTCTTGGTTAGATTTCTCAGGATAATAGAATTCAATCTCACCAAACAAATATTAAATTTGTATTTTTTTGTTTTTATATTGCCTTTATTTCCAAATGTATCCCTTTTTCTCCTCTGCCCAGAGAATTATTCCTTATGAAAAATAGGGAACAAAGAAAAAATAGCATTTCAGCAAAACTAACCAAAAAATAAAACAAATCTGGCAACAGATTTGGCAACAGGAGTTCTATACTCATAATAACTACCTACTCACCCCAAAATTTTCATGAAGTAGGGAAGGTACACTTTCTTACCTCTTCTTCAGGGTCAGGCTTGATTGTTATAATTACATACCGTTTAGTTTCATTTTTTCCCTTTCCATTTATATTATTGTAGACATTGTGTATTTTGCTTTCCTAATTCTGTTTATTTTTATTAATTTACATGAGTTTTCCCATTATCTTTCTGTGTATTCTTCATATATCTCAAGGATGTCATAGATGGAAAGAAAGCTTCTATACAAACCAAAATATCATAATAGCATTTTAAAAATAATATCAAATAACTAGATGCAAAGTAGATTCCAATCAGTTGGGCAATAGCTAAACATTATGGTACATGAAAGCAAGTGAGTATGGTTGTAATATAAAAAGCAATTAATATGATACATATATACATATATATATATGTGTGTGTGTGTATATATATATACATATATACATATATACATATATATACATATATATGTATATATATATACATATATATATATACATATATATATACATATATATACATATATACATATATATACATATATATACATATATATACATATATATACATATATATATATGTATCAGTGGAATCTCTTCCTCAAGCCATATATACATATTCTTAATTATGCATATATATGCATATTAGATATGAAACATAATAGTATAATTTATAATTTAACAAACATTTATCTTCCATATGCAGAACTGAGAGATTCTCCATTAGCAAGGGACATTACTTCTCGGTTAAGCTAATCCAAACCCCACATAAAAGTGAGAAAAAAAAACTGAGTCACAGAAAGTTACTTGTCCAAGATTACCTTTAGTAAAAAAAAAAAAAGTATTTTTCATGCTGTGCTACCTTTTGCAATCTTTCTTTTATTTCTATTTCCAGTTTGAGACATTCTGAAAAATACCATTCTCCTTATTTTTAACCTGTCATGTATTTCTAAACACACAGTTGAAATTTGGAATTTTTTTTTCAGAAAAGTGCCAAGTAACTCCTTTTGTTTTTATAAAGTTTCATTAGAGCACCTCAAGTTTCTTCCCCATCTCTAAGAATAACAGTTTGAGGATTTTGTGGTTTGTTTTCTCTTGAGGTTGCTAATTAAATCTAATAGGCAAACAGGAATTAGCTTCTGCTGTTTTCAGGGCTAACTTATAAGATCTGATAAGTCTGGGGTTAAGATAGCTGTTTCTTTGAAAAAATAGTGGCTGACAAAATTGCTTGATTACTCCCTTCAGGGAAAGCCTGGAAGGATTTCTTCACTTGGTACAGAGGTGACTGGAAGGTCTTTATGTCGATACAGAGAAATATTGAGTTATCTCATTATCCACCTCCTGAGTTTCCTTCGTTGTAAATGTGCTAAATCTATCCAAGGAAAGTGGAACCACTGAAGGTGCCACATTGAATCTACACTCACCTTTCAAATAAGGCGAGATTGAGAGAAACAACAAAACCCTTGAGATCAAAATAGGAGCCATCAAGTTCAGGCGACTAGTCGCACATGGAATCACCCACAGGGCATGTTGAGGAGAGAATTTCTTGACATGTTTTTCTCTCATTCATGGAATGTCTGGGGAATGCTGAAATATAATGAGTTTATATTGCTCTATTGTTTAAAGAGTTTTCATGAATTCTCTGACTTGAGCCTCAGTGCAAATTGAGTCTACAAGAAGTTAATTCCATATACTATTTTACACAACTATTATAAATATTAATGTATTTGTTAATAAATATGTTCATATATTTATAAATATATATCTATAAATATTGACATAGTAATGATTATTACTAATAAATAATAACATTGAATTCAGATATTAATGCTGTGTTAATTAATGCCCAAGTCCCAAGTTCTTAGCTTTGGATCTCCCTTCAAAGGTATATCAACCCATTCAACTGTCCACTCTTGACAAATGCCCACCAATAAAATGTAAGGTTCTTGAGGGCAGAGAACATTTCCTTTTTTGTCTTTGTGCCTTCAAGATATAGAAGGATATCTGACACATAGCAAGAGCTTCAGAAGTACTTATTGATTGTTGATTGATTTATTCTCTCTGATCAGATATGCTATTGCTATGCTGGCTATAAAACCTGCCCTGAATTTTGACTACCATATTTCTGTACCATATTCTCCAGACCAACATCTGAAATTCTACACCTTGTTGCTATAATGGAAAAAAATAAAGAAAAATGCTAAGGACCAAGGTCTTTTGCTCAGGAGCCATATTAATAGCTTCAAAGGTGGAAAATGGCCTAAGGCCCTTTCCCTTATTGCATGATCTCTGACCAAATTCCATGAAAAGAAAGAATCACTGAGCTCCCTCAGATACAAATGGAGGAAAAAGAAGCAGTAACTATAGCTAACAGGCCTTTTTGAAGATACAGACCATTCCATCTACTTAGCTAATCAAAAAAGCCATGCTCATCTCAACTATGGGATTAGCAAATTGGAATAAATTACAAGATGTCTGCACATGCTCCAAGCCATTTCCTTTATAATTACCAAAGTAAGCTCCCTAGCTTTGAAGAGATTGAATCAACCATAAAAGCTGAAGTGGCCTTTACATATAAAAAAAGCAACTGAGGTTCAGTTAGTAAAGTGACTTGTCCATGATCACACAGCATTAATGGAAGATCTGGGACTCAAAGAAAACTTACATAACATTCACCATCTCACTGCCTTTATACTGTCTCTCCTCCATTCCAAGAATTTACTCCGTCTTTCCCTCTGCCTCTTAAAATATGTGGTTTCCTAAAAGAATCAACTCAAGTATGAACTCCTATAGGGGACTTTCTCCTCTAATATTACCTTCCATGAAGCCTGTATGTAGCTCTCAGATGCATATATGCATATATGTAATATAAACATACATGTATATGTGTATATATTTGGATATGTTGGCTCACCCATTAAGATCTAAGTTCCTTGAGGGAAGGGACTGTTTCTGCTTTTTAAGTTGTATCCCCAGGGCCTAACCCAGTTTCTGACATATGTTAAGTACTGCTTTCTGAATTCATTGTTGATCCAGGCCTTTGCTGTCCAAATGAATCATATTTACTCACCCCCCACTGTTCTGTTCATTTGGTTTCTCTTTCTGAGGTAGCTTCGTGCCTAATTGTTCCCCTCCTGGCCCCTGGCTTTGGTTTGGCAGAGAATAGCAGTTAAGGTGACATGCCCAAGTGATGTATGCAGCTCAGCAGAATCACCCATAACCCTTTCTTACCTTCAGGACAGCCCATGTTTTATTTGCCTGCTCCTATACTAAACAATACGAAACAGCAAATTGTTTGTTATATGTTCCTGCCATAATCTATCAAAAGGTGACTCCATGAGCTTTTAGGAACATCTTTCTCAATTGATCCATATAGATAAAAGTCTCTTTTCTTGACTGTCCCACGTGACATTCAGCATGAAGAATAAACTCTAGTTTTCCTTTGGCAGCAGCTCATGCTTCATTTCTCTGTTCCCATAATGAACACTAACAAAAATATTTTACTAACTGCAGTTTAATATAATTATTTTTTTCCCCTTCCAATCCTATGTATTTTATTTTATGCATTTGAAATACTTTTTCCTGGGCAGGCATCCATAGGCTTCACCAGACTTCCCCGGGAATACCTGACCCAAAAAATAGTTAAGAATCCCTACCATAGAGGATGATTGCAGACAATTTATTAAAATGAAATGTTACAATTCACTGGTGGTGGTGGGTGAATGTTTAGCTACCCCCAGTGACTGGTTATTATGAGGCAAAATGCATGGTAGTATAATCATGAGGTTGTAACCGGGCACATTACTGTATATACAGTAGGTTCTTAATAACTGTTTGTCACAACCTTTTGCTGGGTTTTTCTCTATTATACCTGTTTCCACATTTGAATTTAGGAAAATATTGTATGGTGGTATCTGGTTTCATTCCCTGATTACCATTTTGTTTGTGTAATGTGGTTCCCACAGGAAAAAGCAATCCATTGAGTCTCATCTGTGTACATCTCAAGAAGAGCTAGACATTCTGGAGAATCTAATCTGTCTGTGAATTGCATCTATACATACATACATATATACATACACATACATACATACACTTGCAGACATCTATCTATAGATCAACATCAAGCTTAAGGTTTTATTTCTTTTTACATAGTTTCTTTAAACATATGTTAACCTGAGTGCATAGAGTCAGGAAGACTCATCCTCCTGAGTTCAGCTCAGGCCTCAGATACTTACTAGCTGTGTGACCCTAGGCAAGTCACTTAACACTGTTTGCCTCAGTTCCTTATCTGTAAAAGGAGCTGGAAAAGAAAATGGCAAACCAAAATGGCAGAAAGATACTACAGTATCTTTTCCAAGAAAACCCTTGGGGCAGCTAGGTGGTGCAGTGGATAGAGCACTGGCCATGGATTCAGGAGGATCTGAGATCAAATCCAGCCTCAGAGGTACCTCACCACACCTATCAGATTGGCCAACATGACAAAACAGGAAAATGATAAATGTTGGAGAAGACGTGGGAAAATTGGGACACTAATGCATTAATGGTTGGTAGAGCTGTGAAATGATTCAACCATTTTGGAGAACAATTTGGAACTATGCCCAAAGGGCTACAAAAATGTGCATACCCTTTGATCCAGCAATAGCACTTCTAGGGCTATATCCCAAAGAGATCCTACAAATGGCAAAAGGACCCACATGTACAAAAATATTCATAGCAGCTCTTTTTGTGGTGGCAAAGAATTGGAAATTGAGAGGATACTCATCAATTGGGGAATGGCTGAGCAAGCTGCGGTAGATGAATGTAATGGAATACTATTGTGCTATAAGAAACGATGAACAGGCTGACTTCAGAAAAACCTGGAAAGACTTGTATGGTCTGATGCTGAGTGAAATGAGCAGAACCAAGAGGACTTTGTACACAATAACAGCCACATTGTGTGATGACTAATATTGATAAACTTAACCCTTCCCAGCAATACAAGGATCTAAGATGTCTCATGATGGAAAATGCTATCCACATCCAAAGAAAGAACTATGAAAGTTGAATTGTTATTTTTTTTCTCTTCTGTTGAGTTTTGTTTCCTCTTTCTGATGGTTCCTCCTATTGGTTTTAATTTTTACTTACATCTTCACTAATATGAAAATATGTTTAATATGAATGTAAATGTATAGCCTATATCAGATTGTGCGCCCTCTTGGGGAGGGGGGTGAGGAGGAAGGGGGAGATAATTTTTAAACTCAAAAGCGTATGGAAGTACTTGTTGATAAATGAAAATAAATTAATAAAAATTTTTTTAAAATATGACCCTGGGTGATTCACTTAACCCCATTGCCTAACTAAAAAAAAAAAAAAGAAAGAAAACCCCTAATGGGTTCATAGAGTTGGACATGACTGAAATGACTAACCAACACATGTGTAGTACATGCCATTTCCCCTACAGAATGTATGCTTCTCAAAGGCAGAAAATTATTCATTGGTGTTCCTGTATTCCCAGTGTCTGACAAATATTCAAAATTTAATAATTGCTTATTAAATGAGTAGTTGCATTTTGTCAGTGATGAGGTATTTCCATCCATCACATGGAAGTGACAGCAATACAAAAAAAACCCAACTATACCTAATATTATGATTCCATTGATTAGATCTTTTTATGAAAGCCTTTCTTTCATAATAATGTTAACTGTGGTGATGAAATATCTTTAGCATTTTTTTAAAAAGCTATCTTTATGATACAGTTTTATCAGATCACATGTATCCAAAAGTAGAAAAATATCAAAACAATGGCTCCTGAGTTTTCTACTGGTGTTCACTTCAATGTGATCCAGAAATTACTTCCCTGATCATGACTCTGATGATCAATTAACATTTTTCTATAGAAGTTTGTCTACTTATGCCATTAAAAAAGATAGCAAATTATGTTTAAAGAAAGTAGATGATGGAAGATACATAAAATTCCAAGGCTTTTATTGACTTTGAGAGAGAGAGAGAGAGAGAGAGAGAGAGAGAGAGAGAGATGGAAGGAAGAAGGAAGGAAAAAGGAAGGAAGGAAGGAATAAAGAAAGAAAGAAAGGAAGGAAGGAAGGAAGGAAGGAAGGAAGGAAGGAAGGAAGGAAGGAAGGAAAGATAAGAAGGAAGGAAGGAAGGAAGGAAGGAAGGAAGGAAGGAAGGAAGGAAGGAAGGAAGGAAGGAAAGATAGGAAGGAAGGAAGGAAGGAAGGAAGGAAGGAAGGAAGGAAGGAAGGAAGGAAGGAGGAAAGATAGGAAGGAAGGAAGGAAGGAAGAAGGAAGGAAGGAAGGAAGGAAGGAAGGAAGGAAGGAAGGAAGGAAGGAGGGAAAGATAGGAAGGAAGGAAGGTAGGAAGGAAGGAAGGAAGGAAGGAAGGAAGGAAGGAAGGAAGGAAGGGAGAAGACTCAGTGCTTCTGAAGACCTACTTGGAAAATGGAATAGTGGTAGTGAGGTGTGCTCTGTTACCACTAACTAAATGATACTGCTATAATTTGGAATTGGCCATTTAAAATGGCTATGTCAATCTTGCTTTAGTTCTAAACCCCAGTAGGAGGCTAAAAGGTTGTTGGATTGAGATGCCAGTCAGTGAATTCATGTTGTGAATACCCTGAGATGGCATGCAAATGGTATGCAGCACTAGTCTATTTGATCACAAACTCTTAAGGCCATTGTTCCTTGGTGCCCTCTAGCAAAAGACCAGGAGAAACATTGAGGACAAAAAATAACACTTAAGGGGAAATAAAGATATTACATTAATCGGAGGTTCTGTGTTAAGACAAATGACTTCAGCTGCAATTTAATAATCCTGAAGAAGAAAGAGATAAGGATTTTTAAAGACTATTTGAGCCTCTGAGGAATCGCTTAATGAATTAGATTGGCTGGCACTGATGAATTGTACAATTTAAGGAGCAAGTTGGAGGAATGCTGTTCTTTGACAAGTGTAGTCATCACTTTAACAAGATCTTGAAGACACTGAAATAATGAAAATGTTGTTAAACAAATTCATGGATATTCAGTTTGACGTGGGTTGTGAACCAGTAAAGCTTTATTAAGACAGTCTAATGTTTAGATGAAAAAAAACCTTCTTACAATGATATCTCCAATCTGCTACTGGTAAAATATGTTTGAATCATGAACACAGTGAGATGATGACAAAGCTTCTTTATTAAGCTTGGGGATTACATAGAACATCCTAAAATCATAGAATTTGAAAAGTGGAAGGCACCTCAGTGACCATCTAATCCAACCCACAGACAAAAAGAATCCCCCTTACTACCTAGCAACAATCAGACATCATTCATAACTATTTTTAGGGGGTAATCTTCCTAAAGTGCCTATACACATCAAAAGAAGAAACAAAGTAATATAAATAGCATTTTTAACACCTGGTAAAAATGAGGGAGGGGCTTGCATGGTGTAGGACCTAGGAGAAGAGCCCCAGGATATGATAAGGATGTTAGAGTGCTAAAAAGGGAAGGATCACTTCCCAGGGTATTGATAGCAGAACCCTCAAAATTTCTCACCCGAACACAAAGTCCTGTGGTCCTACCCTTATCTATGAAAAGTGGAACCATGAACTGTTCTCTTCTCTCCTCCTCAACCCCAACCAGTCCTTGTCCTGTGAATAATCCTTGGTAAAATACTTTGAGGACTACTGTTTTTCTTTATTAGAGCTAGAGGGAAAATGTGAGTGTAAAGAGCCATGTTGCTCAAATGCTCAGGGTACATTCAATAAATCAATAAACAAGCACTGATTAACTGCTTATCATATGCCATAGAGTAGGCTAAATGCTTGGTATACAAACAAAAAGCAAAACAGTAAATCAAGGAATTAACTTTCTAATGGAGGAGATAACATGTATACAAGTAGTTATATATATATGAAATAACTACATGCAGAGTAGATGGAAGATAGCCATAGTGAGGAAAGCAGCAACTGGGAACAGGAAAGGCCTGCTATTCAAAGTGGTATCTGTACTGAGTTCTGAGAGAAAACAGATACTTAGAGGTGGAGGTAAAGAGAGAGAGAGCATTACAAGAATGGGAGATGGGAGATGAACAATGAAAAGGCATGGAGGTGCAGGTGGGGCATCATGTGTGAAGAACAGAAATTGCACTTGTATAGATGAATTGTAGGATGTATAGACAGAATATTATTAATTATTATATAATTATTCATTAAGTGTTTAGAGGGTATAGATGGAGTTTTAGTATTCACCAGTAATGTAAATAAGTGAATGACATTCCCAGAAAAGGGCAAAAATAAAATCTTTATAATCTTATAGTAGAAATTTCTTCAAGAGAATCATGACAGCTTTGTTGCTTTCATGCTTTTGGGCAAGACTTTCTTTACAAATACTGTGTTAGTAAAGGACCATTTTATTTTAATCAAAAATGGACATCTGATTCATTACTATGAATATCTATGCTCCAGTTATAATGGTTCTTTGACCAGACCAGTTCTGATTTGACTTTTGCCTTTCTTAGTCACAGAGTTATTTTTTTTTGTGCTTTGTAATTCTTAAAGCACTTTCATTAATTTATTTATTTTTAGTTTTCAACATTCACTTCGACAAGATTTTGAGTTCCAAATTTTCTCCCCATCTCATCCCTCCCTCCTCCAAGGCAGTATGCATTCTGAATATCCCTTCCTCTAATCTGTCTTCCCTTCTATCTCACCCCTCCTCTCTTATCCTCTTCCCCTTCTATTTTCTTGTATGGTAGGATTAATTTCTATACCCCATTGCCTGTATATCTTGCTTCCCAGTTGCATGTGAAAAAACATTTTTAACATTTTTTTTAAAACTTTGGGTTCCTTTACCTTCCTCCCTCCCCACTCAACCTCATTGAGAAGGCAAGCAACTCGATACAGGTTATACATATGTAGTCATACAAAACACTTCCATAGTAGTCATGTTGTGAAAAACTAACTATATTTCCCTTCATCCTATCCCGCCCTTCCCCTCCCTATTTATTTTATTCTCTCTTTTGACCCTGTCCCTCCTCAGAAGTGTTTGTTTCTGATTACCCCCTCCCCCAATCTGCCTTTTCCTCTAACATCCCCCTACTCTCTTATCCCCTTCCCCCTATTTTCCTATATGATAATGTAGATTTCCATAACAAATTGAATGTGTATATTAGTTCTTCCTTAAGCCAAATTCTGTGAGAATAAGATTCACTCATTCTCTCATTCTCTCTCACCTTCCCCCACTTTCCCTCCACTGTAAAAGCCTTTCTTGTTTGTTTTATGTGAGATAATTTACTATATTCTACCTCTCCTTTCTGCCTTCGCCCACCATAATCTTCTTTCACCCCTTAATTTTATTCTCCACATATCACCTCTTCATCTTCAACTCACCCTGTGCCTTCTATCTATCTATCTATCTATCTATCTATCTATCTATCTATCTATCTATCTGTCTGTCTGTCTGTCTGTCTATCTATCTATCTACCTATCATTTATCTATCTATACACACATATTTAGATTACATATAGATAGATAGACATATACATATACATATACCTACATACACATACATACACATACACACACACTCACACACACACACATATATATGTATATACATATATATGTGTATATACACACACACACACACACACACACACACACACATAATTTTTCCCTCCTAATACCCTAACACTGACAAAGGTCTCATGAATTACAAATATCATCTTTCCATGCAGGAATGTAAACAGTTCAACCTTAATAAGTCTCATGATTTCTCTTTCCTGTTTACCTCTTCATGCTTCTCCCTTTTTAAAAAATTTTATTAATTTATTTTGATTTATCAGCAAAAACTTCCATATGATTTAAATTTTTAAAAAGTTTAAAATTTTTCTCCCCCCTTCCTCTCCACCACCCTCCCCAAGACTGCCCACAATCTAAAATAGGCTATACATTTACATTCCTATTAAACATATTTTCACATTAGTGAAGATGTAAGTGAAAATTAAAACCAATAGGAGGAACCATTAGAAAGAGGAAACAAAACTTAACAGAAGAGAGAAAAAATGATAGCGATTCAACTTCCATAGTTCTTTCTTTGGATGTGGATTGCATTTTCCATCATGAGGCCTCTGGAGATGTCTTAGATCCTTGTATTGCTGAGAAGGGTTAAGTTTATCAATATTAGTCATCGCACAACATGGCTGTTATTGTGTACAATGTTCTCTTGCTTCTGCTCATTTCACTCAGCATCAGACCACACAAGTCTGAAGTCAGCCTGTTCATCATTTCTTATAGCACAATACCATTCCATTACATTCATATACCACAACTTGCTCAGCCATTCCCCAATTGATGGGCATCCTCTCAATTTCCAATTCTTTGCAACCACAAAAAGAGCTGCTATGAATATTTTTGTACATATGGGTCCTTTTCCCATTTGTATGATCTCTTTGGGATATAGCCCTAGAAGTGCTATTGCTGGGTCAAAGGGTTCATACTTCTCTTGAGTCTTGTATTTGAAAGTCAAATTTTCTATTCAGCTCTGGTCTTTTCATCAAAAACGCATGAAAGTCTTCTATTTCACGGAATGTTCATTTTCTCCCCTGAATAATTATACTCAGTTTTGCTTGGTAGGTGATTCTTGGCTGTAATGCTATCTCCTTTGACCTCTGGAATATTATATTCCAAGTCCTCCAGTCTCTTAATGTAGAAGCTGCTAAATCTTGTGTTAGCCTTATTGTGTTTCCACAATACTTGAATTGTTTCTTCCTGGCTGTTTGTAATATTTTCTCCTTGATCTGGGAACTCTGGAATTTGGCTACAATATTCTTAGGATTGTTCCTTTGGGGATCTCTTTCAGGAGATGATCAGTGGATTCTTTCCATTTTTATTTGACCCTCTAGTTCTAGAATATCAGGGCAGTTTTCCTTGATAATTTGAAAAAAATGTCTTGGATCTTTTTTTGATCACGGCTTTCAGGTAGTCCAATAATTTATCTCTCCTCTATCTATTTTCCAGGTCAGTTGTTTTTCCAATGAGATATTTCACATCATCTTCCATTTTTTCATTATTTTGGTTTTATTTTAAAATGTCTTGATTTCTCATAAAGTCACTACCTTCCATTTGCTCCATTCTAATTTTTAAGGGAGTGTTTTCTTCAGTAAGCTTTTGGACTTTCTTTTCCATCTGGCTGATTCTGCTTTTTAAGGCATTCTTCTCCTCATTGGCTTTTTGGACTTCTTTTGTTGTTTGGGTTAGGCTGTTTTTTTATGGTGTTATTTTCTTCAGTATTTTTTGGGTCTCCTTTAGGAAGCAGTTGACTTGATTTTCATGATTTCTTTTTCCATTACTCTCATTTCTCTTCCCAGTTTTTCCTTTACTTCTCTTACTTGCTTCTCAAAATCCTTTTTCAGCTCTTCTGCAGTTTGACTTTTTTTTTTGCACAGGTTACTCACGTTCCCAGACAATTACTTAATTTTTAAACTGTTTTTTAAGGTTGGAGTCTGCTTCCAGTGTGGAGAATGTACTGTCCCAGGCTTCAGAGGTTTTGTGTAGTTTTTTTCAGAGATACTTCTAGGGACCTCTAAATTTTCCATTCTTCCAGAGTGGTATAATCAAAGTCAAGGTGTTTACTCCTTTCCTGGCCTGTGCTCTGGTCTATGAGTGACCACAAGCATTCTTTTCCGCCTTGGAACTGTGAGGAGGATTCTCTCTGTACCACCACTACAAGCTCCACCATTCCAGTGTTCCTCTTTGCCCCAGGACCACCACCCAGAACTGTGACCTAGATCCAAGCATGGGCATAGCAAGAGATTCCTTCCTCAGCACCAGCAAAGAGATCCTTGCAATCCCCCTCCAATCAGCCACTAGATTCCCTCTCTGTCTGTGGGCAGAGAGCTCAGGAAGCAGCCACTGCCCTGGGGCTGCTTCAGGACTGGGGCTGGGACCAAGCTTCTCTCTCACTCAGTCACAGACCTTTCTTACTGACCTTCTAAGTTGTCTTTGGCATTTGTGGGTTCAGAAGTCTGGAAACTATAGCAGCTGCTCATGATTCAGTCCCCTGAGGCCTGCTCCAGGTTCACTGAGGCCTGGTCTTTGCCTGCTTGCCCATGCTAAACTGTGCTCTTTTCCCATCCTGGCACAATAGACCTTTCCAATCAACCATCCAGGTTATCTTGGGCTGTAAACTTGTTTCACTCTCATCTTTTTGTGGGTTCTGCTGCTCTAGAATTTCTTTAGAGCCATTTTTACAAGTATTTGGAGGGATTTGGGGGAGAGCTCAAGTAAGTCACCACTTTTACTCCGCCACCTTGGTTCTGCTTCTACAGAGTTAATTTTTCCAGAAAGGTATTTATTCTCTTTTCTTGTGTCCCCTTCATGTGATCTGACCTTTCTCCACTATTTGGGTTTGTGTTTAAGGGAGGACAACTCCAACCCTGAAGGCTGGATCACATGGCTGCAAGGAAAAGCTGCTACTTTAAACAAATTTTCATTTATGTTATTATTTCCTAAAGTTGTATTTAACTGAGATTTGACTATGCATACCAAGATTGCCAAACATAGAAATGCCCTGAGAGACTTCTAAAGCATGTCTAGCTTGCCTAACATGGAGATCTCTATATTCCCTACCACATGAGTGGGGATAACCTACTTTTCCTGGCTGCCTGAATCAATAAACTTAAATTTTTTTGTCCTCCATAGTTTCAAGTCTAAAACTCTCCCTCAGGCTCAAGTCCCAGACACACTGGCTTCCCAGAACTAAACTTCCCTACTGGACTGACTGGCTGTACAATCCTACCTGGAATCCTGACTCCAAGATCAACATGGTTGGACATCGCAGGTCCCATGGGAATCAATTCTGGCACCTGTGATATCCAGATAAACTAAAATGCTCACCAATTTGGTTCTAAATTAGAAAGTAACTATTTGTTGAAAGAAAAATTTACCACTTGCAAGGCATTGAACTGAAATTTGGGGGTGTAAATAAAAAGTGAAAAAAATCCCCACCCTTCAGGAGCTTATATTCTAATGGACTTTGCAAGAGAATCAGCTCTCAAGTCAGCTCCTGAGATTCCAGAATAGTTCAACTTGATCCTGTATTTTACTATAGACTATTTTCATTTTTCAATGCCCAAAGTCACTAGTAATAAAAGCTTCCATGCCTCATTGTCATTGTCATTGTCCATTGGTATGTCTCTGGGCTTCCACAGTGTGCCAGTCTTCACATATTTTTCAGTCCTAAGTGGAGCAACATTCTTCTTCATTCCATAAACTCACCAGAAATCACAGACCCTGTTAAAAAAAATACAACAAAACTCTCATTTACAGTCCAAACTGATTTTAAGGTTTTTTTTCTCCCCCTAGCTTGTGAAGGAAAGAAAATAAAACATTACTAACAGAAGGATGAAGTTAGAATAAATATTTTATATAATATGTCCTCTTTGAGGCTTCATAAAATAATATTAATTCACATTTCTATAGAATTTTAAGGCTTTAAAAGAGTTTTCCTCACAACAAATTGGTGAGTTGCGATAAAAGATTTATTGTCTTCACTTAACCAATGAGAAAACTCAGATTCAGAGAACTAAAATAACTTGTCTAGGATTATATGGCCAATAAAATCTGACAGATCAGTTTACTTTCCATTACCTTATGGCCAACATAAGCTTCTGGTCTATATACATTTTTCCTGGTTGCCGTATGCCCCAATATTTTGCTTTAGGAGAAAAATCCCTTGTGAGTCCTTTCCACTAGTTCAGTCATCTAGGTGGGACAAAAGAGTTGCTGGGCTTGAAGACTCAAGTTCAAATCCTGCCTCAGATACTTAATAACTGTGTGACTCTGAGCAAGTCACTTAAGCTCTTTCTACCTCTGTTTCCTCATCTATAAAATGAATATTATAATAGCACCTACCCCCAGAGGTGTTATGAGGATCAATTAATGTTTATGAAGTGTTTTGCACACCTCAAGATGCTACACAAAAGCCAGATATCAGTAGTATTAATTCTTGTACCGATACCCCATTCCTGGTTTCCCCTTCCCATTCAAAGCTGATAACCCTCTAGAGCCAATACTTTTAGCTAACATTAGTTCAACACTTTAGCAAGATCCCACTAAGACTTATTGTGTTATAGTTCATTTCCTTCCTTGGGAAGCTTTTAGAATCTCTAATATTCTTTATCCTGTAAATACACAAGCTTAAACAATAAGCCATCTTCCCCATATAAAATTCCCATTAATGGTAAAGGAGAGGCCAACAAATTTTCCAATCCATTAAGGACAGAAGAGCTATCAGGAAAATTTTTTTATCAAGTTTGAGAGTAAGAGTGGGTAAACTTTGGCCTGAGGCATTATGGTAAACTGGGTGAGATAAAGTGATGGATTGGAAAGATTCTTGGTGAGTGAGTGGACTTGGGTTCAAATTCCATCTTTGTCACTTACTACCTTTATGACATTGAGTAAGCCACAGAAATTTTCCTGGGCTTCAATTTCTTAATCTGCAAAATGAAAAGGTTGAATTAAGATGGCCTCTGAGGTTCCTTTTACCACTAAACTTCTATCTTATTATTCCTTCAAAGAGTCTTTGTCAGACAAGTTTGCATCTGTATGAAGGAATGATCCTCCCTGGTGCTGGAGAATTGACAAGATGACAAATGTTTTGCATCCTCCTAGTCTATGAAACTATTCAAAATCCTGAAGCTCAGACTTAAGAAAAAAGTGGTTTCCTTGCAGCGACTTTTCTGAGAAACACTCAGGGAAGCCTCAAGACTTAGTTATCTTTTTGTAATAGGTGGAAAATTAGCTTTATTCACTTGAGGGATCAATGTTTTCAGTCATTTTGTAAAATGGTTGCTGGTTTGAGGGATTTTGTACTTGTTTCCCCTTTTCCCCCACAAACAAATAAATCACTCTCAGCCCAGCTTTTCATTTGTCGCAAACTTGCCAACCTGCCCAGCTGAAAAATGGGAAGGTTTATTCTTCTTTCCCTTTAGTGAGTGGGGCATTAAGTTCAAAATTGCCTTTGGTGACAAATTTCTTACATTCCTAATCCCTCACAGAAATACCTTGGTGAAATACAAAGGACAGAAGGCTTAAAAAAGAAAGGTAGTTTCAGTCTCATAAATAAAACCCAGGGTAAAAAATAGAACCAGACATACACACCTACCCCAGGGGTTTATACAGGGTTTAAATGATTAAACAAAATAAGATAAAACACAATCTGGTACCAGCTTCTCCTTGCTGGCTAAAAGCATTTCTCTCAACTCATTTTTCCTATATGCATCAATAAAATCCAGTAAAAACTGGAATGTGGATTTTTTTGGGGGGAGGAGGGATGGTTTCAATTGTCAGCAATGTACTTACTCTGTTGTCCTCATAGGAGCAAACTCCTACAAACAATAGAAAAGACCAAAAGGATGTGGGCCTATTCCATCCAGAATGCATTTAGAAGCAGTCTTCTGGTGTTCCAAGTCTAAGGCTAATGAAGAACATTGCATCATGGATATAGAACTGCAAGATGCTTTTAAGGTCATTCAATGAAGTCCAGTCCCTTCATCTTAAAGGTTGAAGAAAATAAGTCCGAAAGAGACTGTGCTATGTCAAAAGACAGACAGGTAGCAAATGGAAGAATTAGCATGCGTACCAGTTACTCCAACTCCAAATCCAACTATTTGGTCTAATCATCTGATCATGTCACTTTCCCAGGTCAGTCAGAAAATTACTTTTGTTTTCAACCCTTACTGAAAACTTTCTGGAAATAGATTAGTCTTTGTTCTCAATGAATGAAGTACCCTACAGGGAAAAATGATTTTTTATAAGGGATTATTGAGGATTATGCTTTTGAGTCACGACTTGGATCATAAATTCTCACTATATTTGTTGATGTACATGGTATAGGAGATTGGGCGGAATGTACCCAAACATAAGAGTATTGTCCTGAAGTTGGTTTTCTTTGGACATGATCCCTGGTAGTTGTTTTATTTGCCTCTTTTCCCCAAAAATGGACTGTGAAAAACCAATTTGAGTATTCATCAGATTGTCCTAACTTCAAATTCAATTAATTAAAGTTTTATTGTACTTCAGTATAGGATGTACAAATGACTCAATCTGTTTGTTTGTTTGTTTGTTTTTTACCAAATTAGTCAACTAACAATCATTTAATATAAACCTACTATTTATATCAAGTACTGTGCTAAGTTGTAAGGAACATGAAGGCATAATTGAAATAGCCTCTGCCCTTAAGGAGCTTACAATCTAGACAATGGAAACAATGCATACAAATATTGGTAGAAACAAAATAAAATACAAATAAATAAATAAATAAATAAATATAAGATGACTTGAGGAAGACAGCACCAGCTTTGGAGGCTTCGTATAGACAATGTTGCTTGAGCTAAGCATTGAAGAAAACTAGGAGTTCCAAGAGAAAATGGAAAGTGAGTCTACTTCAGATATTGCAGACAACCAACAAAGACATGGAGGTAGTAAATGGAGTTTATTGAGTGGAAGAGGGACATAATCAGATGATCCGACCTGTGCTTGAAAAAATTACTCTGGCAGATGTGTGGAAGATGTAGAAAGGAGAGATGATATAGGGAGACCCATTATGATACTATTTCAGTTGCAGGAAAGAGTTGGCAAGGAATCAAAATCAGGTGGCAGCCATGTGACTGGAGAGAAGGGGATTGATTCAAGCGATTTTGTTGATGTAGGAAGATTGAGATTCAGCAAATAATTGGCTAGCTAGAGTGAGTGAAATTGTAGAATCAGGAATGACACAGAGGCTGACAAAACTGAGTGCCTAGAAGGTGATACTGGAGAAATAAATAAAGATGTCCAGAAGAAGGCTACATATTGTGGTAAAAATATTAAGGTTAGCTTTGGACATGTTGAGATATCTATGGGAAATTATTTTCAAAATGTCAAATAGATGACAATGTTGAACTGTAACTTAAGAAAGATATTGAGGTGGATACATAAATCTGCAAGTTATGTGCAAGGAAATGATAATTAAATTTATGAATGCAGAAGAAGTCAACAATACAGAACACATGAAGGGAAAATAAAACCTTTGAGGACACATTTAAGACATAAAACATGGAGGATTGTGCAGCAAATGAGACTGAGAAGGAGCAATCTGTCAAGAAGAAGATAAATCAAGAGAAAGCTGAATTAACAAAACAGAGAGAAGAGAGTATATGGGAAGAAAGGATGATTAACAGAGTCAAAAGCTGCTAGGAAGTCAAGAACTATGAGGACTGAGAAAAGGCCATTGGGTTGGGAAATTAAGAGATCACACATTAATGACATAATCAATCAATAAAGATTTACTAAGGACCTAATATGTGCCAGGCACTGTGGTAAGCACTGTAAATCCAAAAAGAAGGGGGAAAAAACTAATCCCTACTCTCAAAGAGCTTATAATCTAACTGGGGAGACAACAAACAATCTATATAAAAGATAAATAGGGAATAATTAACAGAGGGAAGGCACTAGAATTAAAATGGGTTGGCAAAGGAATCCTGTAGAAGATTGGACTTTAGTTGGGATTCGAAAGAAGACGGTGAAGTTGTGGGTGGAGATGAGAAGGGAGAACATTCCCAGTGTGGGGATAGCCAGAGAAAATGCTCAGAGAAAAGAGATTAAGAATCTTTTTTTTTTTTTTTACAGTACAGCCAGGAAACCAGCATCACTGGATTAAAGAGTTTTTGACAAGGAACAAGATGTAAGGAGATGGGAAATATATGAGGGGACTAAGTAATGAGGGGCTTGAAACAACAGAAAATGTTGTATTTGAACCCAAAAGCAATAAGGAACCAGTAGAGTTTATTGAGTGGGAGGGTGGTGACATGGTCAGACTTGCACTTTAAGAAAACTGCTTTAGTGATTGAATGGAGGACAGATTAGAGTGGGGAGAAACTTGAAGCAGGAAGACCATTACTTTGGAAATAACAGTCCCAGCTGAATAATTTGTTCAGAAATCAGTTTTTGGGGGCAGCTAGGTGGTGCAGTGGATAGAGCACTGTTCCTGGATTCAGGAGGACCTGAGTTCAAATCCAGTCTCAGATACACAATACTTGCTAGCTGTGTGTCCCTGGGCAAGTCATTTAACCCTATTGCCTAGCCAAAAAGAAAAGAAAAGAAAAGAAAAGAAAAGAAAAGAAAAGAAAAGAAAAGAAAAGAAAAAGAAAAAGAAAGAAAGAAAAGAAAAGAAAAGACAAGACGAGAAAAGAAAAGAAAAGAAAGAAAAGACAAGACAGACGAGAAAAGAAAAGAAAAGAAAAGAAATCAGTTTTTGCAGACAGATGAAGATTAAGTGAGAGGAGACATAGAGGCATCAAAGTTTAAACAAAATTTAGCTCTAGATTGGATAAGGGATGGATGCAAGATATAGCATAATAGAGAGGATGACAAGATATACTTATGGTTTGCTTTTTCAAAGCTTGGGTATGACAAAGCCCTGTGATTTCCTTGGGTGTGGGAATGTCCTCAATTCACGCAGATCATCACCCCCTATATTACAATTTTTAGTTTTCAGAGTAGCCTGAAATGGAGAAGGTAAGTGATTTACCTGCGGTCACATAGCTAGTAAGGTTTAAAGGCAAGACTGAACCCAGAGTCTTACGAATTTTAAATCCAGTCTTCCATTCTCTAAACCAGTGGTGCCAAACTCAAATACTAACAGATCCCTGGAGGTTGGGGAGATGGCACATATTAATCTGGAAAACCACAAATCAATATTATCAATGTTGTACTTTTATTTTTGTTAAACATTTCTTCATTACATTTTAATCTGCTTCAGGGGCACATGACTACATATTTGACACCTCTATACAAAACCTCATTCCCTTTGTTTGCATCAAATTACTCAAGAAAACATTCTATTCAAAGTTGACCAGATCACCAGGAAGATTATAATAATGCAAGAGGTTTAAATTTATGGAAAAAGCATGAGACTGGGAGTCGGAAAGCTATACCATCATTGTATGAGCTGACAGGGGCCTTACTGATTATTTATTCCAAACTTCACATTTTACAGATGAGAGATACAAAGCACAAGATAAGTGAAAAGACTTGCCTAAACCAGGCTTTCATCCTAGATAAAACATTCACTGGTTGTGTGACCTCATAGAAATTAGTTTTCCCTTCTTGATTCTAGTTTTCTCATGTGTAAAATGAAAGAGTTGGGTTTTTTTTAATCTAAGGGCTTTCCAGATCTAATGTCCTAGGAATCAAAGAAATATTCTGTTCAGAATTTCATCTGGATAGTATATGAGTACCATTTCTACTGCTTTCCAGGAAGAATTAAAAGTATATAATTTAAAGGAAAATTTCTTGATATGCAGGTTAAAGATAGAGAGCAATAATTTCTCACTCAATTAAACTTGTTATTTATGTGGAGAAAGATCTTTGTGTGACATTAGAGAATATTTCATTCCTTTGCATTTGATTTAACATCTCCTCGTTTTCTAAACTATATCTGTATATCATGTCTCCTGAAACTTTCAGACTTCAGTTGTTATGTTTTGTATTGAGTACAAATTCTCTTTTGTTTGTGATTCCTTAAATCATTAAGTAGAATATTGTCCATAAATCTGACTTTATTTCTCCCATGGATAAGGTACTTTGATTATCACTGGAATGAAGTCAGAATAAAGTCAGTGAAGTGAGATGGAATCACTTGCAGTATTTGTAGTGGTAATGTTATTATTTGGTTCAAAGGCTTTCATTAAATCTATAAAACAACTAAATGAACAATGCAGGAAGAACTGCTCTAGTACAGATATGTATGAAAGATTGATGCATACAGCGCTAATTAAAGACCAATATGCATATTCTATAGACAGAGGAAGTTTAGGCTGGCCTAGATTAAGTGCTTTCAGCAAAATGATTCCATCTTGACATAGAATTAATGAAATTTTATCATAGAAACATGGGACTCAAAATGACTTTGAGAGGTAATCTGATAACATTCCTCTATTTTCAGTGGTAACTTCTTGGGCATGGAAGAATAACTTTTTATTTTAAATCCTGACCTGTGATTTTATCAGCATAAGGAAATCCCAGCATGGGATTCTCCCTCCACAGATACAAATTAACAACTTGTCCGTAGTTTAAATCTTAGCTGCCTGTGCATTGAGAAATTAAGGTATTTGTGCATATCTGTATGTGTGTAAATACATACAAGTCTTCTGCTTAGAATCATAGATTTTAAGCCAGAAGGGACATTAGAGGTCATCTACTACAATCTCTTTATTTCACAGAAGAAAAAACTGAGACCCAGAAAGGTTAAGGGACGTCTGGGTCTGGGACCAGTCTAGATGTGGTACATTTTCACTGATTAGAAGTTTGTGACTTCAGGACAGAAGCTGAACCACCAGGTGGGAGTTGGAAGGCAGGTAGATCCCTCATTTTACAAATGCAGAAACTGAGGCTTAGGGAGATTAAGAGTCTTACACCAGGTAAAAGTTAAGATTTGAACCCAGGGTCTATGACTTTCTGAAGCCAAACCTGAAACAACATCTTTGTTATGATGAAATAAGTTGTTTATTCACTCCTCCACACTGCCTCTCCATCTATTTTATGTTCTTTTTAGTCTCTAGAAATCGCAATTTCATAGCACATCAACAATTATTTGTGAAGTGCATAAATGTGTGAGACATTGTGCCAAATTCTGGGGATACAAAGAGGAAAAACAAAATAGTCTATGTGACCAAAGAGTTTACAGTTTCTAGAGTAGCTTACCTTTGATTGAAAACTCCTCCGATCAATTACAGTCATACGTTGCTTAAGACTGTGAGAGACAGGTGGTCAAGTAATGTTTTGTAATTTTGGGTTGAATTATTGTCTAATAGCACTAAAGATTTCTGAGCCTTTGGTACCATGGAATTAGGGCTGAACTTGGACTCACCTCAGTTTAAATCCCAACTTTTCCATTTACTTCCTAAGTAACTTGGACCTCAGTTTCCTCATCTATAAAGTGAGGGGGTTGCTCCATATTCTGTCTCCTACTCAGTGCTTTACCTTCTGGCCTGGGGCCCTGTGCTCCTTTTTGGTAAGAGTTCACTACCTATAACCAGGTCATGAAGTCATCCATTCGAGCCATCTTCCTGCCTTACCAATTCTGCCTCACCAATATTGTATCTCTTGTTCTGAGAATATTAATCAAATCAACATAATCATTGTTAGATAGGACATGCCAATCAATTACCTTATAACACTAATCTCTATTCCTTTGACTTATAAGAATAAAATATACTTCCCTGGCAACTAATCTCCTATATGTATTATCTTCCCCTAGTAGAATATAAGCTTCTTGAGGACAGGGACAGTCTTTTTTTTTTTGAATGTGACTATCCAGCACTTTGAACAGTTCCTAGCACATAACAAATGATTAATAAATATTTTTTTCATTCATTTGTCAAATGAACATCTAATATCCTGAAGAACCCAGCCCCTGAGAGAGAATTGTTCTTCACCTCATTGGGGGTGGGGATAGGGACAGAAAGGAGAAATATCTCAGAAAGGAAGCTAGAAAAATAAGAATTGAAAGTGGTCCTTGCCTTCAAGAACCTTAGTTTCTACTGAAAGGAAAATATGTGTGTGTGTGTGTGTGTGTGTGTGTGTGTGTGTATACATACATACACACATAATGAGAGAATTGTAGAATTTCAGAATTTAGAAGGAACTTAATGTCCATCTAATCTACCTTACAGCTGAAAAATAATCCCTTCTACTACATATGCTAAAGATGGGCATCACACTTTTCTGGAAGGCTTCTCTTTTTTTCATTTTTCCATTAGTAGCTCTACTTGGTTTCATAGAACATCACATTTCCTCCAGGATAAGCTGCTCCCTTGAAATCTCATCATCACGTGTATTGACTCAGTTTTTGATACTCAATACCTTTTCAGCTCTCTCAGTTGCCTCTTCCTTCTGCTTGAAGGTCTGGAGGGTTAAGTAATGAACTTCTCCCAAAGGCTTCTTTTATTAGAGGGCTCAGAACTTTGCAATTAACTCTCCACTTTCTATCAGCAACTATCCTTGGTTTCCACTCCATAGAACATCATGGCCCCAAGTCCAAGTAGCCCCTGGTCTTCCCCCACCTCCCTCATATTTTCTGCTTCCTTTTGTTTGTTGAATTCCCTTATAAAATGACAAGCTCCTTGAGGGCAAGGGCTGTCTTTTTGTTCTTATTTGTATCCTTAGGGTTTAGAACAGTGCCTGGCACATAGTAAGCACTTAATAAATGTTTATGACATTAAATTGAATAGAATTTCCAGCTCCAAATCTATGATCCTATTAACATGGTCACTTCAGTCCTGCCACATTGAGATTGAGCTCTTCTAATCACTTTCAGTATTTTACAAGCTTATTTCATTTCATTTAATGTATTATATATGATGGGAGTGCCATTATGTAAGATGAGTCTGGTCCAGTTGAGTCCAACAATTCAGAAATGAATTAGGTAGCTAGGAAGATGGGACTTCTTGTGAACTGAATTTTCATGTCAAATAATAAATAATATTTTTCTGTAGTAAAAATGAATTCAGAAACAATACCATTTCAAATATACATACATATGTATATATATATATATCTGTGTGTATACATATACATACGTATATAGATACATTTGTCGTGATTTTTAAAAAAATACATTTGTATAAATATATACATATGCATATAAAGATATTTTATGTGTATGTATACATACACATATATATATATAAAACCACCACACACCAAATCTTTAAACAACAACCATGCCAACATCTTGCATTTGTGTAGTGCATTTGACAACCCTTTGAGGTAACCTGAGTCTCACTTTCAGAGCTGTAATATTACTAGCTTCCTCCTCATACATGTCCCTAACCAAAAACTGATTCATGATTATAAAGCTAGTAGAAGAAGTAAAGCAAGGTAGCAGAAAAAGTTTCAGTCTAGGAGCCAGGAAGATGTGAGCTCAAGTTCTGCTTTTCACATATACTAGTTGTATAGCAAGACACCTAACCTATTAGTGCTCTGGGGAATATCTTGTCAGTCAATAAACACATATTAAGCACTTTCTATGTGGCAGGCACTGTGCTAAGCAAAAAGGATACAAAAAACAGGTAAAAGACAATCCTTGCTCCCAAGGAGCTCCTAGTCTAATAAGGAGATAACATGCAAACAACTATGTACAAATAAGTTATATATGATATAAATGGAAAATAAACTGAGAGAAGGCACTAGAATTAAAACAGTAAGTTATACAGTAGTTTTTGATTTATATTGATGAAGAGACTTTTCGTGATAGGAATTCTGTACACCAATAAAGTCACAGATGAAAACTCCTCTCAAAAAATATGCCTAGGAGTCAGTAGATCTAGGACTGGGGCCCAGGTCTTCTGACTCTTTCCTCCATGCCATTCTACTCTTGACCACATCATTCTCAATCCATCACAGAACTACAGTTTTTAACAAGGTACCATAAAGCCACCAAATTGAAATTGTCAAAAATAACAGTACTAAAACAGTATAAACCTAAAAGGAAAAATGAAATTTCTTCACCAAATCACACAGGTAAAGAAAATGGCAGGTCTTTAGAGAGGAAAAAGTTTGATTAAAAGTATCAGAGCCTAAAAGTAGCTTTTGAAAAGCAATGGTGGATATCTTGAATGTATGTGCTAAAGTCATCATTAACAAAATTTAAACTTTAAATTAGCCTCTAGCTCCTTGAAAATAACTAACTCATTGTGGTATATGAATGTAATGAAATACTATTGTTTTGTAAGAAATGGTGAGCAGGCAGATTTCTGAAAAACCTGGAAAGACTGGCATTAACTGATACTGAGTGAATTGAGTAGAACCAGGAGAACATTGTACACGATAACAGCAACATTGTGCAATGACTGACCTCATTAGTCTTAGCTCTTCTCAGCAATTCAATGATCTAAGACAATTCCAAAAGACTCATGATAGAAAATTCTATCCACATTCAGAGAAAGAACTATGGAGTCTGAATGGAAATCGAAGCATACTATCTTATTTCTTTTTTTGTTTTTTTTTCCTTTCTCATGTTTTTGCCCTTTTGTTCTGATTCTTCTTTTACAACATGACTAATGTGGAAATGTGTTTAATATCATTGTACATGTATAAGCCTATATCTGATTCCATGTCATCTTGGGGAGAGAGGAGAAGGGGGAGGGGAAAACTTTAGAACTCAAAATCTTATAAAAGTGAATGCTGAAAACTAAAAATTAAAATTTTTTTAAAATTTAAAAAGAAAAGGGAAGTCCATAGAAGGAAAAAAGAAAATAACTGACTTATGTCTAGGCTGATTTTTTTTCTCCACTATCATTATCATTATAATTGTTCAGCAATCACATCTTTTTTTTTTTCTGCCCAGTACCCTGGGTTGCTGTTTACCTGAAATTATTCACTCAATCCTTTATCTTCTTACCAATTTTGAGTTTCAACCCCATATTAGTCTTTTTATATATCATTTCCAGTGCAAAAAATCATTATTGTAGCACCAGCCCTGGATTCAGGAGGATCTCAGTTCAAATCTGTCCTCAGACACACAACACTCACTAGCTGTGTGACCCTGGGCAAGTCACATTATTGTTGGCCTAGGAAAAAAAGTGGGATAAAAATTGAGTATTTTGGATTTCCTTTAGTATATTTTATTTGCTGTACAAACCATTCTAAGCACTGTTTCCCTCCCCTCTTTAGTTTCCATCTTTTCCCTCATATAGTTTTAAGCCTTTTTTATTATCCTTTTTATCTCTCTACAGCTTCAAATCGATATAAAATACTCCTGATATTCTTATGAAGACATACAGAAATTTCATATTCATTCTCATTTACCTGCTCTCCCTTCCATTGTGTATATAAGTCTCTTAGAAAAAAATGTGAGTCAATGAGTTCCCTGTGTATGCACATAGCTCCCCATAGGCAACTGTTCATTTCCTTATGCAATGGAAGTGTTTGTTTCTAGTATGAGAATTTTTGTTCTGAATAGTTTCTTATCCTTTCTGGCTAAGCACCTCTGCAAAACTTAAGGCCATGGACTTCTACCTATCCTTTGAATGAACCTTTTAGATTCTGTCCTCCCTAAATCTAAAATTCATATTAGAATATGCTCAGTTTTTCTCTCCACAATCACAGATTCTACGATAAAACAGTCATTTCTTTCTACCATTCCCTTCATTTCTGTTTCAGCGACTAGTTCTTTCTTGTTGTTTAGAAAAAGGTTGAGAAAGATAGGTCCAGTAGTTATTTCTATTACCTTTTACAGTATAAAAATTATTTAAGAGGTAAAATTAAGATAAATCCAGATTTTTAAACTGTTTTGCTTGTGAAAGAGTCAGTGCCATTATTATAAAGCCTTAATTTCCTTGACATGTATCCATTACTTCATATTAATGGCCATCTTTTTCTGGACATCATGTTTTTCTACTTTCCTTAATCTTATCCTATTCATTGTTTATTTATTTTTAATCATTATTTGTTTATTTATTTTTAACAATAATTTTTTTAAAACTTTGAGTTATGAATTCTCTTCTTCCCTCTAAGGCCTCCCTTATACATGGAGAAGGCAAACTATGATTCCAATTATACATGTGAAATCATCCAAAACACATTTCTATATTAGCCATATTGTCAAAAAAAAAGGGCAACAGGAAGAAAGTAAATATATATATATATGCTTCAATCTGCTTTCAGATTCATCAGTTCTTTCTTTGAGGTGGATAGCATTTTTCGTCTTGAGTCCTTTGAAATTGCCCTGTATCATTGTATTGATCAGAATAGCTGTCATTCACAGCTGATCATTATACAATATTGCTGTTACTGTGTAAAATATTCTCGGCTCTGCTCACTTCACTTTCCATGAGTTCATATAAGTCTTCTCAGGTTTTTCTGAAAGCATTCTTCTTGTGATTTATTTTTTAAAATTTCTTTTATTGTTTAGTTTATGGAATAAAACAAGCATTTCCATAACATGGTACAATTTAAAAAAACTTCGCACAACTTGCTATTTCTTTGAAATAGACAACAAAATAATCATGGAGAGAGGGAGAGAGAGAGAGAGAGAGAGAGAGAGAGAGAGAGAGAGAGAGAGAGAGAGAGAGAGAGAGAGAGAGAGAGTACATGTGTGTAAAAATAAGAGGGTATTCTTTCCCAGTTATGGGTTGTACTCTATCACTGGTGAGGCCCATTCCAACTCTAAATTTTGGTGATTTTGTAATTTTCAGAATGTTCCTTTTTTGTATATGATCTCCCAAATTCTTAAAATACATATGCCCAGAAATTCTGTTCTTGGTCATTATACAGTGATACTAATGACTACATTGAATCCATAAAAAGGATCTTATCTTAAGAAAAGGGAATCAGAGACCCTGGGAGGAACAAACAAGCAAGAGGGTGGGCAGAAATTTAGAGAAGATATTTCATAGTAATTGAGAAAGTATGATCTTGGAGAGAGCAAGGGTAAGCAACGAATCACTCACCAAGGGATACAGGGAAATATCTAACTCAAGCAGTATTTCTATCTCTTCCACCTCCTGTAGAACCTGATACTTTTTTAAAAAATAGTATTTCATTTTTCCTGATTACATGTCAAGACACTTTTTAGCGTTTATTTTTACAAGATCTTAAGGGGTGTTTATTGACTGTAAGTGAGAGGGGGCAAAGAGAGACAGAAGTAGTTATCTAGATAAAAGGAATAATGGCAAATAAATAAATGAAATTATATAAGATATAAATATAAATAATATAGCAAATTAAAAAATTAAATAAGCCTTCAGATTAGTAAAGGAGCGTCAAATGGGAGAGGAGGTTGAGAATGACAGGGAAAGAAGCTAAGGAAACAGGGTCGTCTTATTCCAAAGGACCCATAATGAAAAATGCTATCCACCTCAAGAGAAAGAATTGATCAACTTTGAGTACAGATTGAAGTAGACTTTTGGGGCTTCTTCATTTTTCTTGCCTATTTTTGCAAAATGGTGAATATTGAAGTATATTTTGCATAATTTCAAATGTGTAATGATATCATATTGCTTGCATTTTCAGTGGATGGAGATGTGGCTGGAGGGTGGGAGAGATTTAGAACCCAAAAATTTTTAAAAAGGGTCATGTAAAATAAATAAATACATAAATTTTATTTTATAAAGTACCTTGATAAATCATAGTCGATTTGAATTGATTTATAAATATCAGAAATGAAGAAGGAATAGGGTTGTTAAATTAGGTTGAGAAAAAAACATCTAGCAACAAGACCCTTCATTTACAGATGAGGAGCAAGGAAATTGTAATTCAGAAAAATATTAGAAATAAAAGGTTAAATATATAACATTCATAAACTTAAATATGAGCATATTAAAAATCTATAAAATGAAAAAGTGGCAAACTGGATGAGAAAACGAAATCCCAAAATCTGTTACTTATAGGAAACACCTAAAAAACAAACATTAAAAATAATAAAAATGGTAAGCTAGGACAAAATTTAGTATTCACCAGCTGAATCCAATAAAGTAAGAATTTCATGCTATGAAATTTTTAAAAATCACATAAAAAGAGATAAACAAGAAAATAAAATTATGTTAAAAGTAACTATAGGCAACAAGCCAATATCAATCATCTGATATCTTCCAAACATTTTGCCATTTAAATCTGTAATGGAAAAATTAACTGAATTACAGGAAAACATAGGAATTTAATGTGTCAGATTTGGAAAAATCTTAAAGAAAGTTAAACAGGAAAAGTTAGAATTTAATAAATTCCTATAGAAACCAAAGCTAAAAAAATTTAGGACATCTTTCAAATGGGACTCCTATAGATTATATGTATTTCTCAGTAATTCATGAAACTTAAAAAAAACTCACTATGAATTACACTGATGTTGCAGGCAAACTTATAAAGTCAGAAGTAGGAGACATAAACTTTATAGTTAAAAGGAGTAATCCTTTTAGACAACACACATAAAAGACACAGGCCCAAATGGGGATTTAACGATTGAATACTGAATAATGAAAATAAATCAGAAACAATTAATAATTATATGAAATAAAACAATAATTATTTAACAACACCAATATTTCTGGGATATAGCTACAACAGCCTTCTGGGAGAAAATTATTTTTCTAAATCATATATTAACAAAATAGAAAAGAAATAAGCATGTATTAAGCACTTATGTTCCAGGCACAGAGTTAAGTTCTTTGTAATTATTATCACAACCAATTCAACAATCCAGGGAGGTAGATGCTATTATGAATCTGATTTTACAGTTGAGAAAACTGAGGCACATAGAAGTTGTGATTTTCCCAAAATCACACAGATATTAAGTGTCTGAGGCCAAACTTGACCTCTGGTTTTCCTGAATATCAGCCCAAAGTTCTACCCATTCACTGCAACCCTCAAGAAAAGAATTACTGAACTGAACATGCACTAAAAAATGAGAAAGCTAAGAAATAAAGTCAAAATAAGCAGAAATGCAGTTAATTCCAAAAGGAAGCATCATATACAATTGGATAATACTAAAAGATTATCCAGTAAATATGGGAGTAAAGCAAAAATGTTTTACTCTGTCCACTGTTATTTGATATACTTCTAGAATGTTCCAGTAACAACAAGGGAAACAAATTAAAGGCATAGAGAGAGGTAAGACATATAAAATTATCCTTATTTCCTGATGACAATAGAATAGTTATATAATTTTAGGGAATCAGGTAAGATACTGATTGAAACTATTCAAAGTTTCAGCAAACTGCCAGGCCATAAACTGTTTAGTTTAAAAAAAAATTCATAGAATTTCTATACAACAATAAAATCCAAGAGGTGACAATAGAAAAGGAAATTCTAATCAAAATGTATATCAGTTAATCATTTGCCAAAGTATACAAAATAATGAATCTGTGCTCATATTTGATCTTTCCCAATGTTATAAAAATGCTAATACTACCAAAGTTAACTTAGAAATTTATGACATACCAATAAAATTATTGAAAAGAAATCTTTCATAACCTAATGAAATAATATCAAAGTTCATTTGTAAAAATCAAAGCTCTAGAATAACAAAGGAAATCATGGGAAATATAGGAATGATGGGAGCATAAAACTGCGAGACTTCAAACTATAATATAAAGCACCAATCATCAAAACCATTTAGTATCAGTTAAAAATAAGTAGATCAATGAAATATACTATAAATGTGAATCAGAAATAAAGGAATTTAGTTAACCTGGTATTTGATAAAATGGAAAACATAAATTACTTCAGAAAGAATTCAAGGTTTTATAAGGTCTGCTGTGAAAATTTAAAAGGAGTCTCAGTGCCCTTGAGCAAGTTGCTTTATCTCTGTAGGTCTCAATTTCCTTCTCCATTAAAAAAAAAAAAGATTGAAGTTGGTGGCCTCCAGGGTCCATTAAAACTCTAAATAGGCACATAGATGGCACCATGGATAGAGCATAGGACATAAATTTAGGAAGTACTGAGTTCAAATCCAGCTTCAGACATTTATTAGCTGTGTGACCCTGGGCAAGTCACTTAATATCTATTTCCATTACCTCATCTGCAAAATTTGGATAATAACAACATCTACTTCCCAGAGTTGCTATGAGGATCAAATGAGATAATAGTTATAAGAATGTTTTTTAAAACCTTAAAGCATCATATTAATTTTAATTATCATAAGTATTAATAAATCTATGAGGCTATAAAGAATCAAACCTGAACAAAGGTATAAAACATCAACCTTGTGCTCCAGCAACAATCTGGAATCATAAATATAGAGGCCAAGACCTTGTATTTCTCCTAAAAAAATTGCAGAGGGGGGAAAGCCATGAAAGTAATCATGCTGGAAATATAACATACTTCTTATATATTTTAATGATAAAGGAGATCCAAATTAAGCCAATTATTTCTTAGTCACATTTATGTCTTTATATAAAAATAAAATGTGATTTTACTAGTTCTTTGCTTCACCTTGTTTCATTTAATTTTTTGGTAAGAGGCTATCTCAGAGAGGGTAAACAAACCCTTTATTATTTTCAAAAACCTGTAATATATAAACAAACAACTAGAGGCAACTGAATGATTCACAGCTGCTGTTGTTCACATGGTTGATGTGTTAGGTAACTTAAAAAATAACCAGTCTGATATCCATCCCTGGACTGAACACATCTGAAAAAACTGAATCAAACTGTGGCTTAAGAGCATCCTGCATCCCTAAATAAACTTGTATCCTTTTAACTTTTCTGAATAAGTACAAGGAGATCAAAGGCATGGAAGCCATGATGGAAAACAAAGTTCCCAATGGAGCCTCTATTGCCCAGGAAATTGACAGCAATAATCTCGACAACCTTATTTTGACTAAAATCACCTACATACTTGAGAAACCATTTTTGCTTTAACTTGAAGAATGATTGGTTAACACATGATGCATTTTTTTCTCACTGGCTGTAGAAAAGTATTATAATTACAATAGGGGGTTAATCAATTAATGTGAAATTAATGAAATTAATCTCTTGCTTTCACATCTTGTTCATTTAACATGTAAAGCACATCAGAAGGGTACCCAAGCCCTTCCACGTTTAGTATCCATTGTAACATTTCAGTAATTTGCTATCTATTCCAATGGATCTCTGACTGCATTGGTGTGGGTACTCCTTCCAGTAGAACAGATTGCAAATGGCCTTCTCAATGTGAGACTTTTGTCCATGCCTCTTCACAAATTTATCCCAAAGTACTTTCTCTAGATATTTCAATTTTGTTTGCACATTTTGGTCCATCAGTTACCTTTTACCTTTGCCCCTTGATCCATCATCCTCCTTTTCCATTCATTTCTTTAGCTTCTTTTGCACAGTTCTTTATTGGTAATTTGTTGCTTCCTACTCATGCTCACCATGCTACGCTCCAATGACATTTTGGTGACTTTCAAATTTAATTCTTTGTAAACTGAAGGTTTTCAGAACTTACAAGTGATACTGTAATTACTGAGAAATTACTGATGTTAAAAAAGATGGGAGAAATTTTAAATTGGAGTAATTAACAGCACTAGACAGTTTCTCAATGAAATCCAATGTATTTTCTTCCCCCTGTTCAATTCAGGACTTAGTTCACTGTCTAACTAATATCTCCACCCATGATAAATTTACCATTATACCAACTCTGTGAGTTGTCTATTCATGCACATATGTGGACAATATGCATTATGCATAAATACATATGCATGTTCATTTATGTATATATGTATGTATGCATATATATAAATGTATATACATATGTGTATACATATATAATACTTTACACTTTCAAAGAACTTGATATCCATAAGGTAATTGATAATCAATGAAAATATCTATCCTGATAGTACAAATTTTCATTCAAATGATAGAAATTAGGCGTGTTAGACCCATGAAGATTAAGTAAGTTATCCAAACTTTTATAGCATATTTTAAAAATTATTATGTTGCAATGAGCCATTTGGACAATGTAGGTCTCATAGGAAGGGGACTATATGTCTAGATTTACTTACTAATATGTAGGGCTTCACCCCCATCCATCTCAATTGTAACCCTTTCAAGTTGCTAGTGTGTTTATTAGTAATAGTATTAGGAAGAAGAAGAAGAAGAAGAAGAAGAAGAAGAAGAAGAAGAAGAAGAAGAAGAGAAGAAGAAGAAGAAGAAGAAGAAGAAGAAGAAGAAGAAGAAGAAGAGGAGGAGGAGGAGGAGGAAGAGGAGGAGGAGGAGGAGGAGAAGGAGGAAAAACATTTCTATGTTACTATAAAGTTTACCAAGTGCTTTACCTATGTTATTTCATTTGATCCTTATAACAGCCCTTTGCATAGGTGCTGTTAATATCCTTATTTTATAGATTAGGAAATAGGGGTTTTGAGAGATTAAGTGACATTCGAGGGATCATACATCTAGTATCTGTTTGAGGTAGTATGCAAATTCAGGTCTTTATGATTTCAACTCCAGCATTCTAGTGTGCCTATAGAAAGTCATTATTAAGGTTTCTCATGCTTCTCCCTCTCACACTCCTTTTATCTAGTTCCTCTCACAGGAACTTTGATCCCCCTGGAAGACATCCCTGGTCATCTTATCCAACATGTGCCTCATCTTCTTTTTCTCCATGTCCTCCTAGAGGCCAAAACTTCATCTTTCTCCTAAAAAAATTGCGAGGGGGAGGGAGGGAAGCCTTCAAAATACAGTGATAATAATCATGCTGGAAATATAACATACTTTTTATATATTTTAATTATAAAGAAGATAACAAAATTCAGCCAAATATTTCTTAGTCACATTTCTGTCTTTATATAAAAATAAAATGTGATTTTACTAGCTCACTCGGTACACTAGTTCACTAGTACACTCAACCCAAAGGAAAATTTTGCTGACTCATTGTCCTTCATTGTTTGTACAGATCCTCCATCAGTATCCTTGACTACTTTGAACTTCACTCTACTCATCTATAATCAATCACCCTAGCTAGATCCTTATTGTGATCATCTACCAGTCTATGTCCTCCATCTCTTCTCAAGGACTTCATGGAATAATAGAACTTTAGGGTTAGAAAAGCCTCCTTGTCCAATGCAAGCCTGACAAAAATACCTGCTACAACATTACCAGCAAGTTGTCTTGCCTTTGCTGAAAGACCAACTCAAGAGTTCTTAAAGCATCCCATTCTGCTTATGGCTCTAATCTACCTCCAAGACCATAGCTATCTCACCCTGAAGATCCTTCTGCCTGTTTGGCCCCTCTTCTAATTGGAGAGTTCCTGCCTAGGACCATTATTTCCCATATTTCACAAAGAGCACAGGATATAAATGATCACTTGTCTCCTGTCACTATTTATGACTCTCCAGACTTTTCCACTTTGCAACAGTGTGGGTACACTCTCCCTCTCCCTGCTTTTGAGCTCTCTTTTGTGTTGTCTACTCTCATTAGAATAAAAGTCCCTGGAGAGGCTTTATTTTTGCTTAATATTTGCTTATATTTGTATTTAGAGCACTTAGTACAATGCCTGAAACATAGTAAGCACTTAATAAATTATCTAACTAGCTAGCTAGCTAGCTGTCTGCCTGTCTGCCTGGCTCTTTCTCATTTTTCTTCTGGGACCAAACAAATGCTTTCTATTTTCCTTAAAAACATTTTTAAGGGATATCTATCAATTAGGGAATGGCTGAATAAGTTGCGGTACATGATTGTGATCAAATACTTTTATAGTATAAAAAAGGACAAAAAGGGTAGTTTCAGACAAACTTGAGAAGACATATGAACCGATACAAAGTAAAGTGAACAGAACCAGAAAAATATTCTGCACAGTCACAACACTATTGTAAGTATGATCAATTGCAAAAGACTTAGCTACTTGGAGCAATTCAATGATCCAAGACAATTCCAAAGGACTCATGATGAAAAACTCTACCCACCTCCAAGGAGAGAACTGATGAAATCTGAATGCAAATTGAAGCCTAATTTTTTTCATTTTATGTTTCCTTGCTTTCTTACAATGTGGTTAGTATGGAAATATGTTTTGCATGGTTTCATATATATATAATTGATATCATACTGCTTGTCCCCTCAATGGGTAGGTGAGGGGCTGGAGAAAAGAAGAGAAATTGGAACTAATTTTTTAAATGAATGTAAAAAATGCTATTTTTTAAAATTATCTTTTTCCCACTTGATAAGCTTTCAATACTTGAAGACAGTTCATAGGATCACAGATCATTAAAAGAACTTCAAAGCCCAATCTAATCCAGTTCACCTAGCTCAGGCAATCAAGCTCATTTTACAAAGGAAATAACTGAAGCCCAAAAGAGATAAATGATTAGCCTAAAGTCATACAGGTAGTAACAGAGCCAAGATTTAAATACAGGTCCTCTGACTCTAAATCTGGTGGTCATTCCACTCTCCCACAGTGCTTCCAATGTCCCATTGAAAGTTTTCTTCTCTGGCTCACATTCTTAAAATCTAGCAAATAGTGAAGATACAATAGGAATCTCACCCCAGTCAATGTTCTAATAAATCTTGTCTTTGGATGAAAGAAGGCTTGGGTCAAGTTCATTTGGGCAGGACCCATATTTTGATATTTTAGGGTCCCAGTACCTCTAATCTTCTAACCCTCAATATATGATTCCCTAAGACCAGGAAACTACCTTACCCTGAGTTCTTCTCCAGCTAAGGCTGGAAGGTATATAAGTCTTCTGCCTCTCCCTATCCCCTTCTTACCCTGCAGCCGGGGTCCCTCTCCAAGCACCTATGAAGGCTTAGATGTGCTTTTCAGGCATATAGTTATGAGGCTGATTTGTACTCAGACTGATGATCTCAGGCCCCTGGACCTGGGCACACCTTCCACAGCACAGAGGACAAGAGGATATTCAATGAGAGAAAGGAATTTCAAGCATTCTTGATGAAAAGGCCAGAGCTGAATAGAAAATTTGACTTTCAAATACAAGACTCAAGAGAAGCATTAAGTATTGCTCCTCACACACAGGAGCACTCCCAACATGGTGAAACCCATCCTTCCAAAGAGTCAACCAGAGGTGTGAACTCTGGGGGCCTCAGGGCTACTGCAACCAGCAGGAGTTAACAGGATGAACTGCAGGATTCCAGGCCAGAAGAGTTCACACCTTCTCTGGGAGGTTTTCAAAGGGTATGGCTACCTCCTCTAAAAAAAGAGCCTCCTTCTGTTCAAAAGCACTGCCTTGAGTGGAACTGAAGTCTCTTTACCTCAGTTGCTACAGAAAAGAAGCAATTGGAGAGAATGGCTGCTGCTATGGAAATGTTGCAGGAATTGCAGAAGAAAATCACCTGTAGCATCTGTAGGAGCTAGTTCTCTGAACCAGTCACCATTGGGTGTGGGCACAGCTTTTACAGAGCATGTCTCTCCTGGACCTGGTGAATTGGAACTCCAGCCTTCTGTTGTCCTGAATGCAGGCAAGTGGTCAGAGAATTCCTAGCAGTCAATGCGCCTAGTAAAGCTGACTGACCTGGACAAAGAGCTCAGCTCCAAACTTTCGCAGAGATTTCAAGGACAGTCCCAGTGTGCCAGGCACAAGGAAATGCTCAAGCTCATCTGTGAAGATGATCAGACAGCACTCTGTGTGAGATGTTCCCAAAGCCCAGAACATGGGACTCACATGACATCTCCTATAGAAGAGGCTGCTCACAATTGCAGGGAGAAGCTCCAGAAAATTAAGAGTCACTTGGGGAAGTGTTTTGAAGAAGCTAAGAAACTTCTTACTCAAGAGAAATCTGTTCTTGACTGGCACTGGGTGATGCAGGAGAATATAACAAACTGCACCACTTCCTGATGGAGGAAAAACCCCAATATCTTGAAAGGATAAGGCAAGAGCAACGGGCAAGCCAGGACAGACTATCCCAGCGCATGCAAACCTCATAGCAGGACCTCATAGCAGACCAGCAACCCAATTTGGATCTGCTGCAGGATGTCAAGCAGTTGCCGAGAAGGAGTGAGTTAGTGTTGTCCCAAAGGTCCAAGGCTATCATCCCAGAGCTGAGACTATATCCCATCCCTGGCATGATACAGTTACTCAGCCAATTCAGGGTGGGTGTCACCATGGATCTTGTACCAGCAAGTCCCTGTGTAACTGTTTCTGAGGATCTGAAGAATGTGAAAGCTGGAGAAGCCTGGCAGGGAGAGACCAAGCATCCTGAAGATTTTGCTTGCTATAATCTCCTTGCTAAGCAGGCCTTCAGCTCAGGCAGACAGTACTAGGAGGTGGATGTGACTCAAACACCTCAGTGGATGCTGGAGATCTATACCCTTTATTTAAGGAGAAAAAGGGGGAGGAATATGGACTCCTATGTCTGTGTTCCTGCTTCAGTGTGTCAAGAAAGAGGAGGATTACTATTTCCAAACCTATCCTGGACCATCGAAACATTGAATGAAAGGCCCAGTGCCCATGGTTGGGGTGTACCTGGAATACTCCCTTGGCACTCTTGTCTTTTACAATGTTATCCGGCGCTACCTCATTTATAGATTTGACTCCATTCCCTTCACAGCACCTGTTAAACCCATCTTTTCTCCTGGCCCTCCGCTTCCAGGAACAAAGGCTGGTGCCATGACTCTCTGTCTGTTGGAGTCTAATCTTTGTGCTTGCTGCTATTCATCTCTCTGAATATTTCTCCAGGGAAGAATTGTGAACTTACCACCAGGCTCCCTGACTGTGAGCCTCTGATTTCCAGCTTTCCCCTGCACAGAGATGATCATCACCTACTTCATGATGGAGGAGAGGCTCCCTGGAGCAACTGGAGACCTGCCTTCCGCATTGCAAGCTGAAGAGGATCATTCCCACAGATCCTCACTGGATCTTCTCTACTTATGAATTTTCACAATAAATTAATCCTGTTTTGGCAGTTAAAAAAGAAAGCTTTCTTCTCTGGCTAAACATCCCTATTTTATAGAAATTTTTTAAATAAGCTGTGGACTGGTAAATGCTCCTTGAATTCGGTTTGCTCTGTGCTAGACACTCTTCAGCTGCTCTTCCTAAAACACGTTGTCCAGAACTGAACCACAATGCCTGAGATGTGTTTTAACAAGGTCAGAGTAGAGAGGGACAGTCACTTCCTTATTTCTAGAGTTGTGTCTCTTTGTATTGTTTCTTGAACTACAAAGTGGGAAAATATATATCAGACAGCCTCAAAGGCCTCTAAGAACTCTCAATCTGTGATCTGATAATCCTAATGAAACCCCCAAGATCACACTCACTTTTTTGGATACTGTATCATACTGTTGATACATTCTTCATCACTCTCACCTCACTCCCATATTTAATCAGTCACCAGTTATCACTTATACCATAACAAATTTCATGACCAACCCTTCACTATACTCCAAAGGTCACACCACTTTAGTTCATGTTCTTTCTACCTGTAGCCTGTATTGCTGTAGTAATTCTCTAATTGGACTCCTGGAATCCTATCTTTCCTCTTGACAGTCTACCCTTCACAAAGTAGACTTTTTTCCCCCTAAAGTACAGGATTGATCATGTCACTCTCCAAGAATAACCAGAGGCTTCCTCTTGCTTCGGGGATAAAATATGAACTCTTCAGCTTAGCACTTAAAGACCTTTTGAATCATTCTCTTGCCCAATTTTCTAGTCAATTCATATTATTTCCCATCAAGTACTCTCTTTACTCAATCTAAAATGGTCTAGTTTGCTGTTTTCATACTTGTCATTCCATTGTATGCCTGCACAACTTTGCACGTGCTGTCTATGTTTACAAGGTAATCTCTCTTTACCTCTACCTCCCAGAATCCTTCAAGGTTCAGGTCATGCACTACTTCTACGGCAAGCTCCTTCTGCTACCACCCCCACTGTTAGTACTTTCTCCTTCCTTAAAATATCTTGTATTTGCATATGCGATTACATGTAAGTTCCTCCCTACCCAAGAGAATGTAAATTCTTTAAAGGCAGGGACTCATTCATTTTTTGTTTTGTATCCCCAGTGCTTTGCATTTAAAAAAAATACTTTGAAGAAACTTAACATGTTTGTTGAATTGAGAATTGAATCTAGTAATATCTAATTAAAGAACATTAGAGAAAAAGTCAAAATAATGATATGAGACCATCTTCAAAGTATCACTCTGGTGTTAGTGAATTCTATGATTTATCTTCTTGAAAAATAAAAAATAAAATCAAAGAAACTTCTGGCCTACAGTATAGTTAATTTTTAAGTCGGGTAGCACTGAAGTTTATTGCTAACTTCTGGCCCCAGTCCCTTTACACTTTAAGGCTGACTTTACAAATCAGGCAGAGGTGGTAGCCACCTAAATGTTAAGACTTGTAGGTTAAAAGGGAAGAGGATGCTACCACAAAAGTTCTTCCCCCACTCGCAAAAAGGTACCTTTACTGGGGTTTAAATGCAATAATAATGATAATAGATGATATGATGTATTTTAAGATTTGTAAAGTGCTTTACATTTATTAGCTCATCTGATAGAATGATAGATATTTCTATAATCTTATTTTTTAGATGTGGAAACTCAGATTGGGAGAGGTAAAGAGACTTGTCCAGGATTACATAGCTCATAAGTCTTGGAGACAGGATTTGAACTCACATCCTCCTCATTCAAATTTCAGAACTCTATTCACTATGCCACCTAGCTGTCTCATTCCATTAGGAAATTCAACAAGGCTGAAAATGTAAATGCCCTGGAAGAAAAACACAATGGCAGATTGTTCTTATTTCTATTTAAACAACTGACATGAAAATTATCCCTGAGCACAAGTTTCGATTTGGGGAAAGTGAAAGAGAAGAAAGGGCAAGCATGAAGGCACAGGGTTCCTGAAAGTAGAAGTAAGAAGGAGTCATGAAGATGGCAAAGGCTGCAAAAAGGGAAGGCCAGGGACAATGAAGAGAAAATTAGTTTTCAAAATCTTTCCAAGGGCTGTACTTTCTCTGAGTGTTTTGTCCATGTTTCTATAACCTATAAATGCAACTTAATTAGAACAATTATTTCCATTTAAATTAGTGCTAGTGACAGGTGGCTAATTTACTATTTCTCTGTGCTTTTTAGCTTGCTGTAATAATATTTTGGGGTTTATTTGACCAAAAGGAAAAAAAAAGGATATTGCAATTAAATTCTCTCTAGGCTTAGTTTACAATTAGGAGAAGATAATTTGTAAATTGAGACTGAGAAGTAAAGGTGAAGCTGTAATATTTCAACAAGTCAAATTTAGTTCTTCCCTGTTGCTGTGTGCCAAGCAATACATTATAACTGAAGACTTTCAGCAAACAAGGCCTAGTAGCAAGAGGAAAATCAGACAGGAAGAATAAAATAAAAATATGATAATAATGGACTTCCCAGTGTATATGGGGTGGGGGTTAGATAATCCAAGATCAGGGAAGAATATCAAAAACCTAATGTCCAAAAAGCTTTTCATGTTTAAAAGGATTGTATGTAATTTACATCTCTCAATGCCTTGAGTGTAATGGCGTCCTTTTGAGCCTACATGCAATGAGGAGCTTCCTTGTGGTCAAAGCTTGACCTTTTGCTGTGGACAGCTCCAAGACACAATACAATTCCCTTTATGGAAAATATATCTATGTCTGAGTTTTGTCAAATAGCTTTACTAAAACACAGAATGAAACACATGAATTCAAATTAAATTGCTTCAAGTCTCAAGACTTACAGGAACATATATTTATATTTAGAAGTGATGTTAGAGGCCAGCACCTCATTTTATGGTTAAGGAAACTGAGGCCCAGGAACATGAAGTGACTTGGCCAAGTTGACAGAAGTAGTAAGTGACAAATAAAGGTGAGATTTAAAAACAAGTCCTCTGACCACAAATCCAGGGCTCTAATTATAAACTAGGCCTCCAATGAACTTAATGACAAGATGCTTTTAATCTTTTGGTCTAAATATATCCTCCAAATACTATTACAACAAGCAAAAAGAAGAGACATAGTAAATTAACATCTGTATCACCAGCACTAGTAAAAATGGAAATAATTCTCTAATGAAAGTAAAACTTATAAAACAGGGATGAAATACTAAGAACCTGTCATTGCTACTTTGCCAATATATTCTTCCATTTCCTCTTAGATAAATTATATCTTAAAATACTGAATTTACAAATGTGATCAGACTGCTGCCTTCAAAAATCATGGTAAATGAGAATGATGACATAAATATTCCTAGGTTTTCTTTTCCCTATTCTTAAAATATCTTTACTAGACACTTCTAGCTACTTTAACCATACTCCTATAACTTCCCCTTCACAGCCCAATTGCTGGTGGGGGGGGAACATATATATATGTGTATATATATATATATATATACATATATATATGTGTATATATATATATATATATATATACACATATATATATGTGTATATATATATATGTGTGTGTGTGTGTGTGTGTACATACATATACATATATACATATATGTATACATACACACACACACACATACATGTAAATACATACATACATACATACATACATACACACAGCTTCACTTTCTCTCCTCCTGCTCATTTGCCATCTCAGGCCACCATTGAACTAAAACTGAGCTCTCCAGCGTTTCCTTTTTTAAAGCTATATTGCTTTATTCTGTTTATACATTACCTTTACAGATTACTTCCACTTCATGGGAGGTCTCATATAGCAAAGTAAAGCAATTAAATAAAATTGATAATACCATGACCTCACTGAAAAGTGCATATTCCATTTCACATCTATGACACCCCCATCTCTCCATTAAAAAAATAATGGTAATCTATTTTCTCTCCCTCCCACTATGTATTCAATGAACAAATAAAATAAAAACAAATTTCTTGTAACAAATAGCGTAGTTCAGAAAAAAACTTCCCTAAATGGCTGTTTACCAAAAAAAAAATAATGTTGTATATCCATCACCAGTCTGTACAGAGAACATGTTTCATCATCAGTACTCTGGAACCATGAATGGTTACTTTATTTATCATTGTTCTTATAGCTTTCAAAGTTTTTTTTCTAATTTCTACACTGTTATTATTATATAAATTATCCTTCAAGTTCTTTTCATTTCATTCTTCATAAATTTCTAAAAGTCCTCAAAATTGTTCATTTTTATGATTTTGAAGTTATGGTATAAATAATTCTCCTGTTTCCACTCATTTCACTTTCTATTAGTTCGTTAAAGTCTTCTCAAGTTTCTCTGAAATCATACCTTTTATCAATTTTGTATCATAAGAATGTTTCATCATATTCATGTACCACAAGCATATGTAGTTCTTTCTCAATTTATGGGCATCCCTTTAGCTTCCTTTATTTTTCCACCACAAAAGAGGTGATATTAATATATTTGTACATAAAAGATATCTTCTTTTTTTTCTGATTTCTTTTGGGTATTTATATATAACACCAACAAAAAGTAGCAGAAAGAGATAAAAAAAGTCCATTTAAAATTATTACAGAATTTATAGAACGTGTAAGAATCTACCTTCCAAAATAAATACAATAATTATACAACTACAAATAACTGTTTACAAAGATAAAGACAGACCTAATAAATTGACATAAATATGAATTGTTTATAGATGAACCATTAGGATAAAAATGACAATATTGCCTAAATTAATTTACTTATTCAGTGTTGTTCCAATCAAACTATCAAAAGATTACTTTATAGATCAATAAAGCATAATAAAATATTCATATGGAAGAAAAAAGATCAAGAATATGAAGAGAAATGAAGAAAAGAAATGGAATAAAAGGGGATAGTAGTTTCAAATATCAAATTATACTACAAATAAGTAATTATTAAAAACCATTTTATATTGATTAAAAAATAGAGGTAAGTCAATGCAAAAGATAAAGTATACAACATACAAGCAAATGTATCTAATATCCTAATATTTGATAAGATATTAGGTACTAGGCTAATGACTTACTATTTGAAGCACTACTAGAAAAATTGGATAGCAATACAGAATAAATTAGATCAGCATCTCACATTGTACAAAGGTAAACTCCAAATAGGTACATGACCTAGAAATAAAAGTTCACATAATAAATAAATTGCAGAAAAATGAAAACTTAGCTGTCAGATCTCCAAAGTTTCCAACTATCTCATAAATGCTAATCAGGTTGCTTCTTAGTTTTCATCTTTCTAGGATGTTCTGAGATATTTGCCCTTTTGGACTACCTCTTCCTCCTAGGTTACTCTCTGATCCCTGGGTTTTCATGACAATGTGCCCAAAGGCATTAAATGATTTGCACAAGTTCATACATGGAATATGGTAAAAGAGCTGAATTTGAGCCAAATTTTTATGACTCCAAATCTAATTTTCTTTCTAATATATTACTGTGTTTCAGGCATTATATATATATATATATATATATATATATATATATATATATACAAAATTAAGAATGTCATGGTTCAGGTTTCTCATGACATCCTAATGGACAAAATGGAAAAAATAGGCCAGATGACCACACAGTTACATTGATTCAGAGCTAGTTGAATAACTGCGCCCAGACCTCCACCAATACAACATAATCATCTATATTTATTTCTAACTCGTTCAACAATTGGAGAAATCATTTGAATGAAGACACATACAGGGTGTCCCTAAAGTCTTAGTGCAATTTCAAGCTACTAAACCATAGTCGCTGTCACTCTCCCCTATCAACCGAAAATCCAGAAAATATCACCCCAGAAAAAAACCTTGGAACAGCTGAACTAGAAGAAAGATGGGGAGCAGCAGTGTGGGTCTCCTAGTGCCTCAGCAAAAATAAGGGAGGCAGAACTAGAAGCAGCCCCAGGCAAATGAGTACCCTGCAACATTCATCTGAAAGGAGCTGAAGAAAGCAACCTAAATGTTTCCTAAAGCCCCAGCCTTGCTAGTTCCAGCCCAATACCAGGTGAGTTGTCGGGAGCCCTGCAGCCTCCAGTTGTCAATCAGGAAGAAATCCTAAAGCCCAGGTGGTAGAGCAGGCAAATGCCAACACCTGGACCTCCTAGTGCCTCGATAAGGGCAGGGGAACCAGTGGAGGCCAGTTCAGAAAACCACCAGGTGTCTCGGGATTCTACCTCAAAGTAATCTCCCAGTGCATTAGCAGAAAGGAGGGAGGCAGCACTGCCTGGGGCAGATAAACACCCTGCAGCACCTATCTAAAAGGAGCTGAAGAAAGCTAAAGGAAAGGAAACACTGGTAACCTAGAATTGCCTGAAAGTTCCAGCCTTGCTGATTCCAACCCAACACGAGGTAAGCTGCCAGAACCCTACAGCCTCCAATTGCCAACATAAGAGGCCCCAGCACACAAAGCCAATGACCAAGAGCTAGGCTCCCAACACAAGAAGCTTGGGTCAGTGCCCTCTGTTTCCCAGCAGGAGAGCTCAATCTCTTTAAAGGCCAGGAAATAAAGAAACACCATGAGTAAAAAGAAACGTACCATAGATTCATATTATGAGAAGAGTGAAGATCAAGACAGAAATTCTGAAGAGGACAACATTGTCAACAAACAGACATGTGCAACAGCAAAAAGGAATATGAAGCCCAAAAAGCCTTCTTGGAAGAGCTCAAGAAGGATTTTAATAGTCAAATGAGAGAGGTAGAAGACTCCTTAAAAAATACAATTGGCCAATTGAAGAAGGAAGTACAAAAACTAACAGAAGAAAACTATCTATTAAAAACTGGAATTGGACAAATTAAAACTAATGTCTCTATGGGAGAGCATGAATCAGTCAAACAAAAACAAAAAAATGAAAAAAATAGATGAAAACCTAAAATACCTCATTGGTAAAACAACCAACCCGGAAAATCAATTCAGGAAAGACAATTTAAAAACTATTAGAGTACCTGAAAATCATGATGAAAAAATGAGCCTGGACAGTATTTTTCAGGAAATCATAAAGGAAAACTGCCTGGAAGTCCTAGAACCAGAAAGTAAAATAACCATAGAAAGAATACAATGAGCACCACCTGAAGGAGATCCCAAATTGACAATGCCAAGGATATAATAGCAAAATTCCAAAATTAGCAGATGAAAGACAAGGTGCTTCAAGCACCCAGAAAGAAACAATTTAAATATCTTGGAACCACAGTAAGGATTACACAGGACCTTGCAGCTTCTACATTAAAAGACTGCAGGGCATGGAACATGATATTCCATAAGGCAAAGGAGCTTGGAATGCAGCCAAGGATCAACTACCCAGCAAAAATGAGCATCATTGTTCAACGGAGGAGACGGATATTCAACGAAATAGGGGATTTCCAAATCTTCCTGATAAAAAGACCAGAGCTCAACAAAAAATTTGACCTTCAAGTGCAGGACTCAAGAAAGACATAAAAAGGTAAATGGAACAAAAAGATACAATATGTTGTTAATAAAGGTGGGCTGTTTACATCCCTACAAGGGAAGATGACACTTGCAATTCTTGAGAACTGCATTGTTATTACATCATGTTAAAGGAGTATACATAAAGAAGGTGGATGTTAGTTGACTTTGATGTAATGATAAAAAAAAATCTAGTCAAGTGGGTTAAATGGATCAAAATTAGTGGATTAATCTGATCTTAGAAAATGTATTGAAAAAGGAGGAGGCAGACAAGGGTAAATTACATTACAGGAAAAGACACAAAATCCTATTAGAGCGGAGGGAAAGAAGGGAGGGGGGTGAGCATTGTTTGAACCTTGCTCTCATCAGATTTGGCTCAAGAAGGTCATAACATAATCAGGTACAGAAATCTAACTTGCCCTATGGGCAGTAGGAGGGAAAAGGGGAAAGAAAAGGAGAGGGGAAAGAAAAGGGAGGGGGAAAGAAGGGAGGGAAGAACCAGTAAGAGTAAAGGGGAAGAAAAGGGAAAGGGATAATAAAGGGGGAAGGGACTGAAGGAGGCGGTGGTCAAAAGCAAAACACTAGTAGGAAGAAAGGAAAAGGAGAAAGAAAAGCATAAATGGGGGAAAGGATGGAGAAAAAGACACAGATAGTAATCATAACTGTGAATGTGAATGGGATGAACTCTCCCATAAAAAACGGATTGCAGAATGGATTAAAAACCATAATCCTACAATATGTTGTTTACAGGAAACACATTTGAAAAAGAGTGACACATACAGGGTAAAGGTAAAAGGCTGGAGCAGAATATATTATGCTTCAGCTGAAAAAAAAAGCAGGGTAGCAATCCTGATCTCAGACAAAGCAAAAGCAAAAATAGATCTAATCAAAAGAGATAAGGAAGGAAACTACATCCTGCTAAAAGGCACCATAGACAATGAAGTAATATCATTACTAAACATATATGCACCAAATGGTATAGCATCCAAATTCTTAGAGAAGTTCAGGGAGTTACAGGAAGAAATTGACAGCAAAACTATACTAGACCTGAACCTCCCCTCTCACTAGAAATCTAACCACAAAATAAACAAGAAAGAAGTTAAGGAGGTGAATAGAACATTAGAAAAGTTAGGTATGATAGACCTCTGGAGAAAACTGAATGGGGATAGAAAGGAATATACTTTTTTCTCAGCAGTACATGGCACATACACAAAAATTGACCATGTACTAGGGCATAAAAACCTCACAATCCAATGCAGAAAGGCAGAAATATTAAATGCATCCTTTTCAGATCATGATGCAATAAAAATTATATGTAATAAAGGGCCATGGAAAGATAGACTAAAAATAATTGGAAACTAAATAATCTAATCCTAAAAAATGATTGGGTCAAACAACAAATCATAGAAACAATCAATAATTTCATTCAAGAGAATGACAATAATGAGACAACATACCAAAACTTATGGGATGCAGCGAAAGCAGTTCTTAGGGGAAGTTTTATATCTCTAAATGCTTACATAAATAAAATAGAAAAAGAGGAGATTAATGAATTGGGCATACAACTAAAAAAACTAGAAAAAGAACAAATTAAAAATCCTCAACTAAACACCAAATTAGAAATATTGAAAACCAAAGGAAAAATTAATAAAATTGAAATTAAGAAAACTATTGAACTAATAAAAAACTAAGAGCTGGTTTTATGAAAAAACAATAAAATAGATAAACTTTTGGTTAATTTAATTAAAAAAAAGAAAGAAGAAAACCAAATTACTAGTATCAAGAATGAAAAGGGTGAAGCTACCACCAAGGAAGAGGAAATTAAAACAATAATTAGGAATTATTTTGCCCAACTATATGCCAACAAATTTGACAATCTTAGTGAAATGGATACATATTTACAAAAATATAAATTGCCCAGATTAACGAAGAGGAAGTAAAATACTTAAATAACCCCATCTCAGAAAAAGAAATTGAACAAGTCATTGATGAACTTCCTAATAAAAAATCTCTGGGGCCAGATGGATTTACATGCCAATTCTATCAAACATTTAAAGAACAATTAATTCCAATACTATATAGACTATTTGGGAAAATAGGTGAAGAAGGAGTCTTACCAAATTCTTTTTATGATACAAATATGGTGTTGATACCTAAACCAGGAAGAGTCAAAATAGAGAAAAAAATTATAGACCAATTTCTCTAATGAATATAGATGCAAAAATTTTAAACAAAATACTAGCAAATAGATTGCAGCAACTTATCACAAGAATAATACACTATGACCAGGTAGGATTTATACCAGGAATGCAGGGTTGGTTCAATATTAGGAAAACTATCAGCATCATTGAGCATATCAACACCAAAATGAACAGAAACCACATGATCATCTCAATAGATGCAGAAAAAGCTTTTGATAAAATACAACACCCATTCCTATTAAAAACACTAGAAAGCATAGGTATAAATGGAGTCTTCCTTAAAATAATAAATAGCATCTATCTAAAACCTTCAGCAAGCATTATATGTAATGGGGATAGGCTAGAAGCATGTCCAGTAAGATCGGGGTGAAACAAGGATGTCCATTATCACCACTGTTATTCAATATTGTACTGGAAATTAGCTTTAGCAATAAGAAGAAAAAGAAATTGAAGGCATTAGAATAGGCAAAGAAGAAACAAAGCTATCACTCTTTGCAGATGACATGATGATATACTTAGAGAATCCTAGAGAATCAAGTAAAAAACTACTTGAAATAATAAACAACTTTAGCAAAGTTGCAGGCTATAAAATAAACCCACATAAATCATCAGCATTTCTATATATTACCAACAAAGCCCAACAGCAAGAGATAGAAAGAGAAATCCCATTTAAACTTACTGTAGACATTATAAAATATTTAGGAGTCTACCTCCGAAACAAACCCAGGAACTCTATGAACACAATTACAAAACACTTTTCACACAAATAAAATCAGATCTAAATAATTGGAAAAACATCAGTTGCTCATGGGTAGGCCAAGCTAATATAATAAAAATGACAATCCTACCTAAGCTAATTTACTTATTCAGTGCCATACCAATCAAACTACCAAAAATTATTTTATAGAGTTAGAAAAAATAATAACAAGATTCATTTGGAAAAACAAAAGGTCCAGAATATCAAAGGAACTAATGAAAAGAAATGCAGGGGAAGGTGGCCTAGCAATTCCAGATCTTAAATTGTATTATAAAGCAGCAATCATCAAAACTGCTTGGTACTGGCTAAGAAATAGGGAGGTGGATCAGTGGAATAGGTTAAATATGCAAGACACAGTAGTCAATGACTATAGTAATCTATTATTTGATAAACCCAAAGACCCCAGCTTCTGGGATAAGAACCCACTCTTTGAAAAAAACTGCTGGGAAAACTGGAAAAGAGTATGGCAGAAACTAGGCATAGACCCAAATCTCACACCATATACCAAAATAAAGTCAAAATGGGTTCATGACTTAGATATAAAGGCTGATACCATAAGTAAACTGGGAGAACAAGGAATAGTTTACCTATCAGATCTATGGAGAACAGAAGAATTCATGACCAAACAGGAGATAGAACATTAAAAAGCAAAATGGATAATTTTGATTACATTAAATTGAAAAGTTTTTGCACAAACAAAGCCAATGCAACTAAGATTAGAAGGAAGGTAGAAAATTGGGAAAGAATTTTTACAACCAGTCTCTGATGATAAATCATTTCTAAAATATATAGAGAATTAAGACAAATTTATAAGAACACAAGCCATTCCCCAATTGATAAATGGTCAAAGGATATGAACAGAAAGTTCTCAGATGAAGAAATTAAAGCCATCTAGTCATATGAAAAAATGCTCTAAATCGTTATTGATTAGAGAAATGCAAATCAAAACAACTCTGAGGTCCCACATCACACCTACCAGATTGGCCAACATGACAAAACAGGAAAATGATAAATGTTGGGAAGATGTGGGAAAATTGGAACACTAATGCATTGTTGGTGGAGTTGTGAAGTGATCCAACCATTTTGGAGAACAATTTGGAACTATGCCCAAAGGGCTAAAAATGTGCATACCCTTTGATCCAGCAATAGCACTTCTAGGGCTATATCCCAAAGAGATCAAACAAATGGGAAAAGGACCCACATGTACAAAAATATTCATAGCAGCTCTTTTTGTGGTGGCAAAGAATTGGAAATTGAGAGGATGCCCATCAATTGGGAATGGCTGAGCAAGTTGTGGTATATGAATGTAATGGAATGCTGTTGTGCTATAAGAAATGATGAACAGGCTGACTTCAGAAAAACCTGGAAAGACTTGTGTGGTCTGATGCTGAGTGAAATGAGCAGAACCAAGAGAACTTTGTACACAATAATAGCCACATTGTGCGATGACTAATATTGATAAACTTAACCCTACTCAGCAATACAGGATCTATGACATCTCCAGAGGCCTCGTGGTGGAAAATGCTATCCACATCCAAAGAAAGAACTATGGAAGTCGAATTGCTATCATTCTTTTTTCTCTTCTGTTGAGTTTTGGTTCATCTTTCTAATGGTTCCTCCTATTGGTTTTAATTTTTACTTACATCTTCACTAATATGAAAATATGTTTAATAGGAATGTAAATGTATAGCCTATATCAGATTGTGCACCCTCTTGGGAAGGGGGGCAAGGAGGAAGGGGGAGATAATTTTTAAACTCAAAAACGTAGGGAAGTGCTTGTTGATAAATAAAAATAAATTAATAAAATTTTTTTAAAAGAAAAAAAATCTTAAAATTGCACTGAGACTTTTGGACCGCTATGTATAACAAATGACCCAAAGTTTAGAGGGATATTGGCAAAATAAAGATCCAGAAATTCTCACCAGACTGGATTAATGGGAAAACAAATAACAAATGTATTTCAGGAGAAATGTAGAGTCCTCAAAAGTTAACAATATTGGGGCAGCTAGGTGGTGTGGTGGATAGAACACCAGCCCTGGAGTCAGGTGGACCTGAGTTCAAATCTGGCCTCAGACACTTGGTACTTACTAGCTGTGTGATCCTGGGTAAGTCTTTTAACCCCATTGCACAGCAAAGAAAACAAAAAAAGAAGTTAACAATATCAATACAGAAAGGGGAAGGTCTGACTTTTAGTTAGGCCTAGGGATCAGAGTTAAATATTAATTCAATGTGAGTCATCAGAATGATGTAGTCCACTTTATTGGAGATTCAAATGTATTTGAATTTGTAGGATGATCACACTTATGTTCATTTATGAGGAAATTTTAAGATAACATTAAAGTCAGCTAGTGTTGAGTGTCTGTTCTATTCCCGTCTTAAGTGCTAGGAATCCCAAAAAAAAAAAAAAGCAAAAAAACAGTCCTTGTTTTCAAGGAATTCATAATGTAATGGGAAAGATAACACACAAGCAACTATGTACAAACAAGATAGAATCAAGGTAAATTGGCGATAATCAGTAGAAGGAAGGGATCAGGCCTGATGTACCAGAGTGCTTTTGAAAAGAAGACTTCAGAATGTTCATGTGACAGGCAAATGACTGAAGAAACTAGAGGTAATTAACCTGGAGAAGAGACATCTGAATGGACATGATGGTTGTCTTAATCTGTATATTATAGAATTAAACCTGTGTATCTCTACCTTAAGGATGAAGAATTAGATCTAATATATGTAAGTTATATGTAGTTTGATTTTCATTAAGAGTAAGGAAAAGATTTGTGACAATGAGAACTATCCAACCTGGGACAGACTTCACTGAAAGCAACTAAATTTTCCACGATAGAAAATGTCTAAGCAAAGGTTAGATGACTATCAGGTTTCCAGAGGCAACAAAATTCTGGGCTCAGATGACAAATTTTCCTTGTTATATTCATATGCAAAGTAGAAATAATAATATTTCAATGATTTAATGTAATATGATTTTTATGAGAAGTACATGCATATATGTTATTTTAAAATGTAAAGTACAAAATAAATACCTTTTTTTTTTTAGTTATCCAAGTCTAAGAATACTAATAACTGAATTTCTGCACCTATGTACTATAACGGAAGCAAACAAGACTGTTTTCAGTGATGGGAAAGTCTCAGTTTGTTGTAAAAACAGGCTTGTCAATAAATAATCCAAATTCAAAAAAAAAGTTTTAAAGTGAAATATAAAAGAATTTCTTAGTTATCTGTTCTGTTGGATTACCTAATAAGAGTAGCACTTATAAGCCTTAAAGTACTATGTAAATGAATTGTTACTACTATTATCCATTATCATCAGTGCCACTTCTCCTCATCATGAGCATGGATAAGTGAGAAATGACTGCTCAGAGGATATTTCACTCACTTTCAGGAATCTAGTACAAAATGAAATCAATGCTTCACATTTTGTTTGATTTGTCAAATATGATTTTCCATTTATGTGTTTGCCTCAGAACAAAATACATCAAATCATTAATAGTTAATGATTTAATAGTCAGTGATTATTTCCAGTGAATGCAAGAAGACATCAATCTTTATTAGACTCACAGAATGTTACAGAAAAAGGCGCTCCTGCAGATAATTTAGCCCAACTTTCATTTTACATATGATAAAATGGTGTGATGAATTTCCTAGAGTTACATAGTAAGTTAGTAGATGAGGAATATTTTGATGTATATAACAGTACTTTTCCCACTGTATCAATTACCTCAATTATTTAGAAGATGAAACGAACGTGATGCATGTGTGTAACAGAAATTTAGAATAATCATGTATCCTAACAAATTAATTTCCGTAGCTTTATGCCAGCTAAAAATGCTAACATTAAATTCAATGAAGCAAATCTTTGTTTAAAATTGATCACATGCGGGGCAACTAGGTCGTCCAGTAGATAGAGCACTGGCCCTGGAGTCAGGAGGACCTGAGTTCAAATTCAGCCTTAGACATAACACTTACTAGCTGTGTGACTCTGGGCAAGTCACTTTACCCCAATTATCTCGCCCCCGCAAAAAAATTAAAAAATTGATCACATGGAAAGTAGTGAGTAGACAAAGATAAAAATATTAGGGCCTTTGCCCTCAAGGAGCTTACGTTCTATGTCACCATTTTAGTAAAGAGGCTCCTCTAATGAGGAGAAATGAGAGGCAATTCAGGTTAGTGTAATGGAAAGAACATTAGACTTGGAATCAAGAACCCTGACCTAGAAAATGTGTTCAATAATACTTCCATGATTTAGCAGGCTCCAACACCTACTGCCTATGTGACTATAAATAAGTGACTTAAACTCTCAGCCTGTTTCTTCATCATAAAAATCTAAGCATTAAAATTGTGTACTGCCCACTACATATCATTGTCATAAGAACTGGCTATTTTAAGTAAACCTTAAAGTGATATAGGTATGTCAGCTCTCATCAATCTCATCACAATGAATAAGAGACACTTGCTAAAACCTTGAGGTTGCTTATACGGAAAGCAAAGGTTGTTATTCAGTCAGTGAGGAAACAAAATCATCCATCCTTCCATCAGAGGAGGTGCTTTTGGGAAAAATGTCTGTTGCCCACTCTGTACCCTATAAAGTAGGAGGAACCAAATCCTTTGAGGAGTCTCTGGTTTAGCCACCTATGTCAATCAAATTTTCACGACAATTGCTCTTCTTTGGATTTCATTTTCCATATGCCAGCATAACCAGACAGAGCTGGTGCCAGTGTTTGATGGGCACCATATGGCAAGGATCAAGGAAATCACTGTACAACATAGGTGACAACGCAGTCACAACAAGGCCTGTTAATCCTTTGCCCAAGTACTCTGACTTAATAAGGGGAAAGTATGCATTTGGTAGGAAATAAAAGTTTTATATTAAGAAATAATTAAGAGATTCTGTCATAAAATGCATATTCTATCACAGATTGTTTCATCTTGCATAATACAGTGGAAAAGAGCAACCTGGACTGGCAGGCTGAGGGGTTGAATAAGATGATAGCATCAACACAGTACAACAGAAAACATTCCAGATTGAGACTTTGCTTCATATCCCAGCTCTGCTACTTTACAGCTTAAGCTTGGACAAGTCATTTAACTTCCTGGGCCTCTGTGTCCATTTCTATCGAGAAGGATGAAATAGATGATTTCTAATGTCCTTCCTAGCTCTAAAATTCCAATCCAATGACTTAGAGTCTGAACAGTTGGGGTCAAATCCTATTTCTGCCACTGGCTGCTTGTTTAACCTAGAGCAAGTCATATCTTTATGTTTCCCTTTCTGTTGAGAGGCATGACCTAGATAATCCCTCAAGTTCTTCCAGTTCTAAAATCGTAAGGTGCATGACATGGCTGTAAGACCTGGTTTCAAATTCAGCTGTCTCACTTCGTAGCCCTATCACCTCAGGCAGATCACCTTACTTCTTGGACCTTTGATTTCTTCATCCTTAAATGTGGGTAGTGATGTTTGTTCTATATTCTCTTCTAGGGCTGCTGTGAAGATCTGAGGTAATAAATAGAAAGCATTTGGTAAACCTTAAAGAACTCTATGAATACTAGTTTTCAAGATATCTTCAATGTCACCTATGGCAAAGCAAGTTGACATAAAGCAACCTTCTCATTCTCTGCTTCTTTCCACTGCCTCTGATTTGGGAATTCACAGAATTCTGCCTAGAGTATTCTTCATCTATTTGTATGTCTATGGGATTACATTATTCACTTAAACCAGTTCTATGGGTTTCAGGGTTTAAGGAAGTTGAGGATCAGACAGGTTAAGTTATTTGCCCAGGGTCACACATCTAATAAGCAGTAGAGCCTTTACTTAAACCCAGTCTTTAGACTCCAAGTCCAATGTGTTTTTCTATGATATCAGACCTCGATTTTTCTCTTTTAGGGAAAAAATATTCCCTATCAAATAATTGAAATAGTTTTAGGATAACAAAACATTAGAGCTGGAAAAGAGAAAGGAAAGGAACAATCATGTATATAGTACCTACTACATAAGCATTTTACAAATATTGTCTCATATGATCCTCACAATAACCTTGCAAAGTAGGTAGAATCATTATCTGCAATTCATCGTCGAGGAAACTGAGGCAAACTAAGGTTAAGTGACTTGCCCAGGGTCATACAGCTAGTATGTATCTGAGGTGAGATTTGACTTCAGTTTTTCCTGCATCGAGGCCCGTTGCTCACTATCCATTGTGCAACTTAGCTGCCCTTGAGATGGAAGAACTCTACTTCAGTGGAGAAACTGAGGCTTAAAGGAGAGAATAGAATCAATTTCCCATGGTTATTGAATACCAGCAGACATTTTACTTGAGTAGTAGAATAGGAAATTGTACTATAATCTTTTCAATTTTAGCTTTTGATTGGGATGGTACTGAGCAATATTGTGAACCAGATGGTATTCCTTCCATTCTCTCTCCTCTTCTCTGCTACTGTCAATGCTTTACCACTCTCCTTACTACCCAAGGTAAGGTGATGCCATGATGCTGTATGTATCCTGCCCCCTTTCAACACCACCACATTCCAGACCTGCCCCTCATTATGTAAGATCTGTCTTCCAAAAGAAAATCCTCTTGGTCTCTCTTTCTTAAACCATCAACTCCTCTATGCCCATAGGCAAGTTAAGTATTAGGACAACTGATTAAATTTTAACATGCCAATAACTGTGATTTTCTTGATTTGGGGCCCTACCAAAGCAGATGCCAACCCATCTATAGTTTATCATTTTAAGAGAATTGTCTCATGCTCAGAGAATTTGAATGATTCACAGCTCGTGTCAGAAGTGGGATTTTAATCTGTGTCTTCCTGAATCCAAGTCCAATAATGGATCCAACTCTGTCAATGTTCCTCATTCACATCAAGGTATAAGTGACTGATATCAGCTCCATGTGGTAACTCTGAAGGGTATTTACATTTTGAAAGAGTAAGCTTGTGATTCCAAATGAATGTATCAATCATAGTAGAATTGTGGCAGGCATATTTTTGGATCTCTCAGAGTTGACCACATAAAGGACCATTTGCTTTTGCATCTGGTACTACTTAACAACAATATTGTCTCACAAGAAATTCTCCCATGAGCAGGATAATTGATGAAAACCTATTTGTAAAACAGGAGTTTTTACAAAGGAATATTTACTTGAGGAGGTTTAATCACAAATATACAAGCTGACTCCTGTCATCATATGGAAGGTATAATCCTTTTTCCTTTTGCACCAACTCAGCCTCTAGGGAGGGAAAAGGATTAGAATCATAACTTAGCTCTATTCCCATAAAACACAGCTCCCCATGAGCTCAAGTCCCAAGAACCCTGGCTTCTCAGGACTTTTATGGCAGGTTGATTTGCTGTGCCACCCTATCTATAATCCTGGCCCCCAGGTAGCCATAGTTCAAACCCCTTGTTCCACATGGATCACTTCCCATAACTGAAAATGAGAACAAACAGCACAGAACAGAAACTAACATCCCCAGGCTCATTACACAGTTTAGGAGGAAACATTGGAAGAAGAGTGAAGAGTACTTCTCTTCTGGCTGGTTTAGTTCATGGCATCCACACTAGGTGTAGCAGACAAGAGATGTTGAAAGAGAGCAGCAGAAAGATTATGGAGGAAAAGAGCACAGCAAGAAGAAGAGGAGAAGAAGAAGAAGAAGAAGAAGAAGAAGAAGAAGAAGAAGAGAAGAAGAAGAAGAAGAAGAGGAAGGAAGAAGAAGGAAGGAAGGAAGGAAGGAAGGAAGGAAGGAAGGGAAAAAAAGGTTTGATCAGTTTCTCCAGTTTTAAAGAAACAAACAAAAAACTCTAAATTTCTGACTATTAGCACATATTTTTTCCACTTTTTTAGACAGGATCAACTAAATAGACAGGGACATAATAATGAGCTAGATTAACTCTTTCAACACAATAGGGTACCGTTTAAATCAATTAATCTCCAGCTTGGTCATGATGCCCTGATTTCTCTGAACTAGTTGCATTTTCCTTTGTCGTTATTGTTGTTTAATAAGGCAGTTACTTTATTCCTTTAATTTTTTTTTTTTTTTTGCATTTTATTTATCTAATGTCTTTTAAAACATATTCATTATTTACTTAGGTAGCTAGGCGGCATAGTGCATAGAGCCCTGGGCCTGGAGTCAGGAAGACCTGAGTTCAAATACAGCTTCGATACCTGCTAACCCTCTGATACTAGATAAGTCACTTAACCTCTGTTCACCTCAGTTTCCTCATTTATAAAATGTAGATAATGATAACACCTACCTCACAGGATTTTTGAGAGAATCAAATGAGACAATATTTGTAAAGTGCTTAGCACAGTGCCTGGTACATGGTAGGCATAGGCACACTATATAAATATTAATTATTATTATCACAATTGTTATTATCTCTCCCACTTCCTAATTGAGTCATGATAGAGATAGATAAATAGAAAGAAAGATAAATAGAGAGATAGATAGATTATAAATAAAAATGAAAACACTTATAATAAATATGTGTAATCTAACAAAAACTAATTCTCACATTGGCCATGTCCAAAAATGCATAGCTCATTTTGCATTTTATGTCATTCATTTCTATGGCATTAGAGGGGTGGTATGCTTCATGTTCAGGCCTCTCTCATTTAGGCCTCTCAGTCATTGTAATCAGTTTTCTAAAGTCTTTCAAATTTTTTCTTTAAAATATTGGCATTATATAAATTGATCTCCTAGAGCTGCTTGCTTCATTTGGCATCAGTTAATAGGTGTTTTCCTAATTTCCTCTGGGAACTATTTCATTATTTCTTATGGCAACAGGAATATCCCATTACATTTCTAAATCATAATTCATTTAGCTATTCCTCAAAAAGTGGGCAAAACTTTAGTTCACAGTTTGGGGCTGCTACAAAAGGAGCTGTCATAAATATTTTGTATGCTTGGGTCTTTTTCCTTTTTCCTTTTCTTCCAGGAGAATAGCCCTAGTAGTGGTATTGCTGGGTCAAAGAGTATGGATTATTTAATGATTTGGGGTGGGGTTTAGTTCCAATTTGCTTTCCAAAATGTTTGAACTGATTCACAGCTGCACCAATAGTACATTAACATGCCTCTTCTTCTGAAGCCCCTGCAGCATCTGTCATTTTTTCTTTTTTATCTTTTCTCATCTGACAAGTACTGACTTCACTTCTCACTGGCCATAAAAGCTAAATTTGTTATCCAAAGAAAAAACTTTCTGTTTTATTGGATTTCAATTCAATGAAAATTTCATAAATACATTTATTAAACATCTATACGACTCCTCCCTACACACAGTAGTCCATCTCCCATCTATGTACCTTTCAAGGAGGTCCTACTTCTGAAATACACTCCCTTCTCACCTCTGCTTTTGAGAATACTTGGCTTCCTTCAAAAAACAGCTCAGTACTACCTTTTACCTTGATCCTTCCAACTGCTAGTTCTCTCTTAATCCTGAAATTACTTTGCATAATGTTGTTTCTCTTTTGTATTCTTTTAAAATTTGTATATGTTTCAAACTTCCCTAATTACCATCAATGGTACCATCATCCTCCCAGTTATCCAGGCTCATAACCTCAGTCTCATTTGTTGCCAACGACTGTCAATTTTCCTTTTTTAACTATATGCCCTATGCCTCCTCTCTTCTGACACTGCATCCAGGCCTTCATCAGGCCATGGCCATAGTACTGCAAAAAACTGATGGTTCGTCTTACCTTTTTTTTTGCAAGGCAATGGGGTAAAATGACTTGCTTAGGGTCACACAGCTAGTAAGTGTCAAGTGTTTGAGGCCAGATGTGAACTCAGATCTTCCTGAGTCCAGGGCTGATGCTCTATCCACTGCATCATCTAGGAGCCCCTGCTCTTCTTATCTTAAGGCTTTTCCCATTCATCTCATTTCCAATCCATTTTCCACTTAAGTGTCAAATTAATCTTCCTAAGGCATAGATGTGACCATACCACCCCTTTCCCCATTCAATAAATTCAAGTGACTCTGTCAACTCCAGGATCAAATATAATATGCACTCTATTTTACATTCATGCCCCTTCACAACCTGATCCCGTCTTCCCTTCCAGTGTTCTTTGCCTTTCTCTCCACTCACTCTCTGATTCAGTAACACCAGCCTCCTTGCTGTTGGTCCCAGAAGACAATCTATCTCCAAACCCTAGACATTTTCACTGGCTCTTACAGCCACAGTCAGACACAGTTGATTCCAACATAGTGATGTCATTTCGGTCCTCTTTGAGAATGAAAGGCAGTAACTAACTAACTGACCCACATCAGGGATCCTCTCCCTCCTCATCTTCACCTCTTGGCTTCCTTCTAGTCCCAGCTAAAATCTTGTCTTCAATGAGAAGCTTTTCCTGATCTTCCTTAGTGCTTCTGTCTACCCTCTGTTCATGATTTCCAGTTTATCCTGCATGTAGTTTGCACTTAGTCGTTTTTGTGTGGTCTCCCTGTCCACATTTTACTGTGAGCCTTGAGAATAGGGGCTGTTTGCCGTTCTACGTATCCTCAGACATTAGCATAGTGTTTGGCATATAGTAGTCACTTAATAAATGCTTAATGTTATCCCCCAGTACAGTGAAGGTGCATTGAGGGAAGAGACTGATTCATTTTTGTCTTTTTACACTTCGTACTCAATATGGCACCTTAAACATAGGATGAACTTAATACATGTTTGATAAGTTGCGTTTTATTGTATTTAAGTCATTAAAGACCAAAACTGTCTATAATATATCTGGGATAATGCATTATTTAGTGATTTAGTTTTCAATTGATTTAATACCCAATTTGGTTTTAGTGAATCAATTTACATGGAAATTAAGATAAAATATTTACTAAAAACAGTAGCATTTAAAATATGAATAATTTCTTTGCTTTAATGAAAAATGAATGGTTGTCTGAATTCAAGGTATTGTTATCCAAAATGTGATTTATTTTAGGTGAATATCAATAATTGAAGTTAAATGAATTTAAATGACATCAGAATAATTGCATCAGGCCCTTAGTTGAGCCCCTCAAATGAGAACTAGTCATTCAAAAAATTCTGGCCTACCCATATAGGGAAAAAAGTAGTTGACAAAGAAAGTCCCTTTTGTCTAATTTTTTATATGCAACTAGTCATAAAGCTTATAAAGCTGGTCGATAAATGCATTTGTGCGCCTGTATGTGCATGTATGTTATGTACAAATACATGCATATATGTATACATACATATATGTACATAACATGAATGTATATATGTGTGTGTCTAAATTCTGACATACAGTGGCTGTATCAGGATATCCAAATGTTAAATGTGTATTATCTAGAATGAGTAGAGTTCCGTAAGTCTCTCAGCTTCCCTCTTGGTTCACGGTGATGCAAGCATCAGCATCTTATTCTAAACTTTGCCTCAAATCCTCTGGTTTTTATCTACTTACTGTATTCCCTTAAATTTGGCTGAGAGGAGTGGATTCTAGATTTTCTTAAAATGATTTTCATACCCAGTGTCCCTCATATGAGCTACCATCTGATCTAGGACCTCTGCTACCATGGTCTCATCTGACCTATTTACATTATATCATCATTATATTAGTGACATGCTTTAATGCTCTCAGGAAGGGAAGTTTCTTTCAGATCTCCCCTCCCCACCCCCATAATATGTCACTATGAGGGAGAGTTCAGCTAGTCCTGGAGAAAGACGGTGAAGTATATTGGACTACACAGGTGAAAATAAATGTCTCTTGAGTCGTCCCAGACAAAGGAATAGAGAAATGAGCATTGCTAAGGTAAATAGCCACATACCACGTGCTCTGGGTTTGGTTTACCAGCTCTATAATGTTGACTGATGAGGTCAAGAACAGTTGTAGTGATGGACATAACAATTTTTCTTCAACTGTAACCTACTATTAGCTGCCAGGTGCCTTCTACCTTCCTTACAGACAACTCAAAGCTATTGTAAGGGGAGTTGATATAATGAAGTATTCCAATTTCCTTCCTCTCCTTCACTAGAAAAGAAATCTCTTGCATCTCCTGGGAACCTGATATTGAATGGTGAAACCTGCACTGGATTGTTTGGGTAACTCACAGATACTCAGCATGAGCTAATAAAAAAAAGAATATGTGTACATATAATAAATATGTATACACATACACACATGTATGTATAGGCACAAGAGTGTATATATGTATAGAGTTTGTCTACATATATATGCACATGTATATACTCGTGTGTATGTACATGCATACATATAGGGATATGCACAGGAAGCGAAGAAGGAGAGAAAGGATTTGAGAGGGGAAGAGAGAAAATGAAAAGAGATAGAGACACAGAGAGACGTAGACAGAAAGACAGAGGCAGAGATAAAGAGACAGAGAAAGAGAAGACAGTCAGACATGAAACACCTATTGTGTCTATCATTTCCAGAGTTTTGTGTGAGATAATAGGGGAAATTCAGAGTTGACGTATGATGGGAATCATGTCTACCCTAATACAGAGGAGAGAATAGTAGCAGTTGAAAGTTCTAGGTTATTCAGTAGACATTCAGTGCTCATGGATTTTTTTGTTTTTGCAGGATTTGGAAGTTTTGTTTTGTTTAATATACAAATGACAGCTAGCATAATGGAAGAATTCAATGAACTTAGTGACTGACTACATGTGGAAGAATTAGGGTGACACCAAGGTTTAGGCCTGAGTAATTGTGATGATATCAGCAAGTTTAGATAAGGTATTAGCTTAGGGGAAATGATAATGATTTTGCTTTTGAACTTAATTCTTATATTCTTTTTTTTTTTAATCTGGACCTGTGATTTCATCAGTGTAGGAAAATCTCAGTGAAGGAATTCTCTACCAAGGCAGATCACCCCTCTGCCTCAAATTATAATTTTTGAATGTCATCTGGGGCATGAAGTTACGTGATTTGTCTAGGTCCCACAGTCAATATGAATCACAGGTAAGCCTTAAACTCATTTCTCACAACTCTTAAGCCAGCTGTCTGGCTTGTTGTCTCTATGCCTGTAAGCATGGTTAGATGGTGCAAATATTCCCTAGTTAGTCCAAGCCTGGAATTCAGGAGAGATTTCAGGACTGAAGATACAGACAGATAGATATAGATATATGCACACATACATATATACATAAACATATATATATATATACACATATACATATGTGTGTATATACATGTGTATGTATATATATGTGTGTGTGTATGTGTGTATATACACAAAATATATGCAAAAGGAAGTTCATGATGTGAGGAAGCTGAAGAGAGAGTTTGAAGACATTAGGATGGAAGGATTGAGACTTTTGATACACCAATGTTTATCTTATATAAGGAAGAGATGAAAACTGAAAGGGACACATGGAAGGAATTTTCAGAGGCAGGGGGAAAAAATCTCACTGTAAAGCATCAATGAATCCAGGAAAAGATAATTTAAATAAGGGGGTCAGAGCAATGTGATTCATAAGAATGAGATAAAAGAATTCGGCAATAAGAGCTCCTTTGAAACTGTAGAGAAAATACCTTCATTAAAGTGGTGAGAGTAGGAGCAAGATTGAAAGGTATAGAATAGTACATGGGTGGTAAAGACATTTAAGCTACAAGAAAAGCCTACTTTTTACAATAATCTGACAATGTGTCTTAGAGCTGTAGTAGAGCCACCTTGCACCAACTTACAAGATCTGATTGTTAAATTTCCAGGGTAAGCAATTACACTTTGGAAATTGATGAACTCTCCAATTCAGGCCTTGATTTATTGCTTTGTGTATTGTCTCAGCTTAAGAAAGTGACAGACCAAATGTCAATAATGCAAATTAAAGTTAAAAATGTATTGTACATACATTTTTCAGAGTTTCTTGTGGACAAGACGGAGATGTGTGGAGCAGTTGGGTACACAAAACCAAAGAATCCAGAATTAATGGTTCAACATTAATCAGATTAAGAGTAGAACTTTCCAGAGATTTGTCTTTGGTGTTGTGCTATGTAACATTTTTAGTAATGACCTCCAACATGTATTAAATTAAAATGAACTTGCTCGCTCAACTCATATACTGTGTCCTGTAGGAATCCTTTTTTCTTCCCCCAGTTGTCAGCGCTCTCTCCCTCCTCAAATTATCATACATTGTATATTTAGGTACCTGAATATATGTTATACCCATTCTTCTTGTTAGAATATAATGTCCTTCAGATCAAGAACAATATTCATTTTGTCACTACAACCTCATCTTCATCCAACAATACATTGAAGACTTATTATCTTCTTATTGGTTAATTTAGATAAAGGTGTTTAAGTTAATTAACCTCTTGGAGCCTTTCTGGATCTGTGAAAGTAGTATGGTAAGAGTGAAAAGAGGACCTGGGTTCAAATAGTACTTCTGTTACTTGATATCTGTGAGACATTGAAAAAAATTACTTTACTTCACTGGGCCTCAGTTTCCTCATTTGTAAAATGAGAGGCAGCCAAGTGGCAAAGTGGATAGAGTGCCAGTCCTGAAACTAGGAAGACTTGAGTTCAAATCTAGTCTCAGATATTTACTAGCTGTGTCACCCTGGGCAACTCACTTAACTCTGCCTCAGTTTCTTTATCTGTACAATGAGCTGGAGAAAGAAATGGCAAACCATTCCAGTATCTTTGCAAAGAAAACCCTAAACAGCATCACAGAGAATCAAACATGACTGAAACGATTGAATAACAAAATAATAATGATCACTCTCACCCATCACAGACTGAACGTTGCATTAGGATAATCGTCCTAAATATACTTCAACTCAGGAATCTCAAAATGTAAGTTGGATTGGGTGTGCAATGAAAAGATCATTTCTTAGATAAGACTTGTGGGCATTTGAGCTTAAGGAAATAAAACATTCCTAAGAAGTTAGGCCTTTTTTTTTAATTTTTAGGATTTATGATTGAACATTAGGTGTGTCTACCACAATGCCATCAGCTACATAGTATAAAAATACTTTAACCTTCATGGTTTTCAACACCACAGTAGGGTAACTTTTCATATGATTCATAACACCAGCTTCATGGTAAAAGAGTATATATCTATAATTTCACAGTCATGCTTAAATTTTATTGAAAAAAGGGATGTCCATAATTTCCTACAGATATTGTAAATCCTAGCCCTGATCTCTTCTATAGAATAATCTATGTTTCTACTGTATTGATATCCACCTTAGAAGGCATTATGAATTTGAGGGCATTGACTCTAGCTGGGGAAAATTGAACTATTATTAAGATAGTTCACTTTTCACAAAGCCTCTCCTACTATCTTTGTGAACATGGGGAAATGTGGCCCTGATGGACCTGGTTGAATATTCTGACTCAGAGAGTTAAGAATTAACTATTCCATGTCAGTCTGGAGGGTGGTCTTAAGTAGAGAACCCCAAAGATTTTACCTCAGTCAGTGCTATTTAATATTTTTATCAAAGACTTGAATGAAGGCCTTTTGGGACACAAGGTTGAGGAGAGCTTACATGCTAAATGACAGAGGATCCCAAAGGTCTTTGTTGTTGTTCAGTCATTTCTGACTCTTTGTGATCTCATTGGAGTTTTCTTGGCAAAGATACTGAAATGGTATGCCATTTCCTTCTCTAGCTCATTTTGCAGATGAAGAAACTGAGGCCAAGAGGATTAAGTGACTTGTCCAAGGTTACACAGCTAGTCTTGGGCCAAATTTGAACTCAGGAAGATGAGTTTTCCTTACTCCAGGTCTGACACTCTACCTACTGTGCCACCTAGCTGCCCCCAAAAGATCTTAAAAGGATGAAATGAAGCAAATAAGGTTAAATTAAATAAAATAAATGTTAAGACATATACATGTTCAAGCAATTATCTTCCAAGGATTAGAGAGGCATTGCTAAATACACATTCTTCTCTAAAAAGGTCTAGGGGTTTTAGTGAACTTCAAACTCAATATGAATCAATAAAACAAGATGGCCCCCAAAAAAGCTAATACATTCTCAGTCAGTATTATGAATTGGACTGGGCCTATGATTTCATTGGAATAGGGAAATCCCAATAAGGAAATTTCCTCTATCAATGCACAAATTGACATCTCTCTCCAATTAAGTCTTAACTTGGATACTGAAACATTCAGTAATTTCAGGTCACACAGGCAATGTATGTCAAAGTCAAGTCTCCAAGGCCATCTTCCTATCCATCACAAAAAGCTTCATCTTAGATTTCATTTGGAGAAGCATATTTTCAAAGACCTAAGGGGCTAATTGTCCTGCCATGCTCTGCATGATCAGATTACATCTGAAATACTGTATTCTGTTCTAGATAACATACTGAGGAAAAGAAAATAGGCTGATTGGTTGATCTGACTTTGATATTACTCAGCCAATATGCACCTCATTAAGCCCCTACTATGGGCCAGGCATTGCAATAAGCGTTGGCAATAAAAAGAAGAGCAAAACACATTCCCTGCCCTCAAGAAATTTCCCATTCTAATGGGGGAGACAATATGCAAACAGCTATAAACAAAAAAGCTCCATACATAAAATAATCAATAGAGGGGAAATACTAGAATTCAGATTGGGAAAATTAGAAAAAATATTTTTAAAAATCATAATGACAAGGAGTATGAGGGGTGGGTGGAGGTACTGGGGAGGTTGAAAAGAACCTTGGATTGTGCAAGCCAAATTGGGCAGCTTAGCTTAGAATACCAGAATAGTAGGATATGTCTATCTTTAACCAGGAAAATGGCTTTTCACAGATGTTCTGGCAGAGACAGCACATAGGCTAGAAGACCCCAGCTGAGTTTATGGGTCATATGATTTCCAAAAGTTTCATTTTGAGCTTGAGGCTAAATGGAATGGACTTATTGGTAGGCAGAATAGGGCTGTATTTAGAAAAAAATGCAGGACCCCAAGGGCCAGGACAGAGATAGGGGTTATTTTAGAGAAAAAAAACGGAGTAACAAAATGGAACACCTGAGATGAATTTTAATACTCTAAACCAAGTTTTCTTCAAAACTCAAAATTTCACTGGATACCTGGATTGTCTATACATACTTTCTACCCCCAATTTTCTTTTACACTGTACTGTATTGTGGATGGTCTCTCCTATTAGAATGTGAGCTCCTAAAGAGCAGAGAGTGTTTTTGCTTTTCTTTGTAACCCCGGCTTAGTGCAGTGAGCCTAATGTTTGTTCACTGTGACTTATTTGAGTGAACTCTGAATATAATATTCCACAGTGGGTTTGTGGGTTTCTAACACAGAGTAGAAAGCAGAGAGTACGTAAGAACTCAGAAGTATAATCTTTTTTTTTTTGTTAGGCAATGGGGTTAAGTGACTTGCCCAGCGTCACACAGCTAGTAGGTGTGATGTATCTGAGGCCGGATTTGAACTCAGGTCTTCCTGAATCCAGGGCCAGTGCTCTATCCACTGCACTACCTAGCTACCCCCAGCAGTATAGTCTTTGCAGGAAAAAATGGTCTTCCTCTTATACTTCCACATGATAGAGTGGAAAGTTATTCAAGTGAAGTGGGAAAATTTCTGTTTAAAAGATTTCCTGTGGGGAGTGACGAGAAGAACCCAGCTGAGGTGGTAGGTCAAGTGGCTTCTAGGAGAAGCCAAAGAGACCAAATATGGGTACATATGCCAGTAAATGAGTTAAGGGATAGGGGAGGGAAAGTGTGGAAATAAAAAAAACAAACATACAAAAAGGCAGAAAGCCTGAAGGCCAGAGCCAAGTTCTTTGAGAATAAGAGCAACAACTATTACTTATTTAACTTTGATACCCCTGAGTCTAGTACAATGATTTATATATAGTAGGTGATCAATAAGTGACTTTTAAATTGAATTATTGAGGTCAAAGGATACAGAATCAGGGAGGGATAAAGTATCCTATAGCATATACAGTTCAAGATTTACAGACTCATAAAATTCAACAGGAGCCCCCTAAAATATCTTGCCCTAAGATATTTTCTAAGTTACAGACAAGGTACTGATCTGTTTTTGCCTTCCCTATACTGGCAAACTCACAACTTGGGCCAAAATAAACCTCAGAAAAATTAAAGAAGGACAACATTCTACTCCAAATGTAGTGTAATTAATTGGGAACCTGCTAGTAAAATTGCTTTTTAGGTTTACAAAATGCCACTACTCCCCCTGGTCATCTATGATAAACTACATCACAAAGATCCATCTGTCATCCATCCACCAATCATACTTTACTGGGACAATCAAGGCCGTGGAACATGAACCCTCTCTTCTTCATTCCTCCTCATATCATAGCCCTTTGAATCATGCCCCCGTGTTTCTTGCTCATGACATCAAATACAAAGTTCTCTGCTTGGTATTTAAAACTGCTGGACCCTTCCTTTTTGTTCAGTTGTTTCTGAATCTGTGACCCTGCCATTTGGAGTTTTCTTAGCAAAGATACTAGAATGGTTTGCCGCTTCCTTCTCCATTGCGTTTTACAGATGAAGAAACTTAGGCAGATGGAAGTGAAATGACTTGCTCATACAGCTAGTAACTGTCTGAGGCTGAAATTAAAGTCAGGTCTTCCTGACTCCAGGCCTGGCCCACTATCCACTATACCACCTAGCTGCTCCTGGCCCCTTCCTACCTTGCCAGTATTCTTACACATCACTCTCCCCTATTTAATTTATGGTCAAGGAATATTGATCTCCTTGCTATTGTGCATACAGGACACTCTCACCTCCAGGCTTTTACAGTGGCTGTTCCCCATAACTAAAACGTACACCCTTCTCTCCTCCAACACTTCACATCTATTTCCCTCAAGACTCAGTTTCAGTGCAATCTTCTACATGAAACTTTAGCTGACTCCCCTAGCAGCTAGTAAACACTCTCCCCAAACCATCTTTTTAAACTTTGTATATATTCTGTATAAGGAATTCTTATATGCACACATTTTATCTCCCTTTAGAAATCACCATGTGCCCATTGATTGACATAGCACTTGGCACACAACAAGCAATTATTAGGTGACTGATAATCAGTAAGAAGTTTAAGTATTTACCATGTCAATAGGTCATGCATTTATTAAATATTAAGAATTGCCAATAATAATAATAATAGTTAACATTTATAGAAAGTTTGTTATATGCCATGTACTCTACTAAAGGCTCTACAATTATCATCTCCTTTGATTATCACAACAACCTAGGAGGTAAGGTACTATTATTATCCCCATTTTATAGATGAGGAAACTGGAGCAAGTTAAGTGACTTGCCCAGGGTCCACATCTAGTAGGTGTATGAGACGAGATTTGAATTCATGCCTTCCTGACTCGAAGACCAGCACTCTATCCATAGAACCACGTAACTGCCCCATGCACTGTGCTAGGCACTCCATTAAAGAAATACAAATACGTTGACAAATGAGTAAATACAGGCTGCTCTATACAAGTAAATATGGAATGATAGTGATGGGTTAGGGGGGAGAGGGGTGTGGTATCATTTATAACTGGAGAAATTGATGAAAGCCATTTTAAGAGGCTGGCACATAGGCAAAGACATGGAGAGATCAAAGGGTTCCAGGTAAGGAATAGCCAATGCAAAAGCACAGAGATGGGAAATGGCACACCTTTACAGTAAGCAGTGAGTAAGGCAGTTAGACTCAAGCCCATAGTGTGCATAAGGGACAATGTACAATTAGTCTGAAAAGATAAGTTAGAGCCAGAATCTAAAAGGTTTTAAAGACCAAATGCAGTCATTGGTATTTTATAGTCTGGGCACTGGAAACCATTGAAACTTGTTGAGCAGGATTGAGGTGATCAGATTCTAACCAGTTCTTCTTAAACCCAAGGTTTCTTGACCCAACAGGTATTAAAGACCTGACAAGATTAAACTCTAAGATGTTTTATGATTTGCCATAAAGGCCTTTGCTCACAAAAAACCTTTTGAAAGAAAAGACATCAAAAAGAACAAGAGTGCCCTCCTCCACAGTTTTTACAGGTATGATATTTATTTCTCTGACATCAATAATGCCTCCTCTGTTATGATAGATGCTTTAAAAATCCTGTTGAACTGAATTAGCACAGCATTTATGAATGTAGCCATGACCCTTGGACAAAGATCAAAGCAAAAGAAACAAGTTTCTTTTTTCATTCTCTGTAGGTTATGTATTGAATAAACAAACACTTATTAATCACCTACTATATGTAAGGTATCATGTCAAGTACTATGGAGAAGGAATAGGAAAAAAAATGGCCCAGAGACAATTCTTGTACCTAAGAAACTAACCAGATAATAGAATGATAATGTAATTACAAAAAGTAAGAATCATCTAAGCTGTGAAAACTAATAGCTTGTATAGCTTTATGGTGTACAAAAGGCTCTGCATACACTATCTCATTTGATTTTCCCAACCACCCCAAGAGGTAGGTGCTGTGTTTATTCACATTTTTGTAGATTAGGAAACTGAGGCATACAGAGGTTAAGTTACTTCTCCAAGGTTACACAGTAAGTACAATGCAAATTCAGGTCTTTCTGACTCCAGGTCCGGTGCTCTCTCCCCAGTACCACCTACCTGCCTTATGATGTGTTGGACCTCCATACTCTGCTGAGTTTGTAACCTCAGGGTAGATATTCCCAGCGGTGTAGGTTACAGCCCACCCATTCCTTCTTTTCTGTTTGACGCCTGTGCTTGTACCTCCGTTATTCTTTCTTCAGTGTCATGGAAACTTTTGTGCATTTGGTGAAGTCTGAAAAGACCCCCATAAAAAAATTAAGTACATGAAATACATAGATTACAAAGGACACCAATTATATTGAAATATGATTATCAAGGTATTTTTTTTTAAAAAACAACTTCACAGATCACAGGTTAAGAAGCCATGGTACTTGGCAGTTATTTGTAGTTACAAATTGTTGTAGTTCCTATTGTTCAGTTGTTTCAGTCATGTCCTACTCTTCATGACCCCATTATTGTTTTCCTAGCAAAGATACAAGCATGATTTGCCATTTCCTTCTCCAGCTCATTTTAGAGATGAGAAAATTGAGGGAAACCGTGTTAAGTGACTTGCCCAGAGTCACACAGTTAGTGTCTGAGGCCCGATTTGAAATCACGAAGATGAGTCTTCCTTAACTCCAGGCCTGGCACTTTGTCTACTATACCACTTAGCTGCCCCTATCCTAATTTTGCTATATGCTGTGATTTTCTTCTCTGGGTCTCTGTTTTCTCATCAATAAAGTGAGGTATGGCTTACACGATCTTTAGGATACTTTCCAACTATAAATCCTGTGGATGCCCGGTAGATTTCTTAAACTCAACATGTCCAAAATGGAACCTATTATCTTTCCCTATAATCCCTCTTCATCATCCTGCCTCTTGCCTACCCTATTACTGTATAAGGCAACACCTGTCTTCCCAGTCCCTCAAGCTCACAATCTTGGACATCTTTGACTTCTCACTATCTCTCACCCCCCCATATCCCATCTGTTGCCATGGCCTGTTGATTTCACCTTTGCAACATCTCTTGAATATACCCCTTTCTCTACTCTGGCAATGCCACTACTCTACTACAGACATGTATCACCTGGCACATGGACTATTGTAATAACCTGATGGTGACTCTACTTACCTTCTACAATCCACTCCATCTTCCATTCAGCCACCAAAGCTCAAGTCCAGCCGTGTCACCTCCTACTCAACAAATGTCAATGGTTCCCTATTGCCTCCAAAGTCAAATATAAAATCAAATTCATTTTGTATCAATTGATATGATTTTTATTCAAAGTCCTTTATAAGCCATCCCTCTCTTACCTTTCCAATCTCCTTATCTGACTCCCTGACACATAATCGGATCCAGAGACACTGGCTTCCTTGCTGTTCTATGAACCAGACCCTGCCTCTCTCGTATCCATGCCTTTTCTCTTGCTGTTTCCCATGCCTAGAATGCTTTCCTTTCTCATCTCTGCTCACTGGCTTCCCTGGACTCTTTTAAGTTCCAACTAAAATCACATATGTCTGTGTGTGTGTGTGTGTGTGTGTGTGTGTGTGTATACATATACATATGTGTGTGCATCTATATTATTTCAGCCTGAGGGACTGGGAAGATGGTGTTGCCTTATGAAGTAACAGGGTAGGTAAGAGGCAAGAGTGGAAAAAAGAGATTAGAGGAAAAGACAATAGGTTCCATTTTGGACATGTTGAGTTTAAGAAGTCTACTGGGCTTCCATAGGTATCCTAAATATCTATATAGGATAAATAAGCTACATATATTGTATATAATTATTACATACACATAATTAATTTTTTCTTATATGTCATATAGGATAAGCAAACTAGATATAGATATAGATATATACATATATGTATAAATATAGCTTATTTATCCTGTCACGTGTGTATATATATTATATATATGCATACATTCACGTGTGCATATATATGTATGTATAAGTGTGTATATATCTATATTTATATTGATATCTATATATAACATATAGTACGCCTGCACAACATATAGGCTGTGGGCTGTTTGCAGCCCACCAAAGGATTTCAGATAGCTGTCATGTGACCCACAGCAGCTAACCATCGTCACTCTGTCTCTAACCTAACTTATCTGCAGCCTGAAGAAGTTTACAAGTTGTACAGGTCTGACATATAATTAATAGAGAGAAAATGCTAGAATTAAGATAAGTTGAGAAAAGGGGCGCGCGCATGTGTGTGTGTGTGTGTGTGTGTGTGTGTGTGTGTGTGTGTTTGTGTGTGTGTGTGTGGTATGTCCAATTAGATTCTGAGTTCCTTAAGGAATTATCTTTTGGGATCCCCAGAACATAATACAGTACCTAGCATATTGTAGGTGCTTCGGAAATCTTTATTGATTAATGTTTCATTAAGTAAGTAGCCATATGTGTGCTTGTAAATGTTTCAAAATATTTCTCCAGAAAAAAAAATATATATATATATACACATCATGCATTTTTAAGCTTAATCCACATTATCAAAAATTTCCCCTTTGTTTTGTTAAGTCTAGACAATCCAGAAAGTGATAAATCAAGCTCTGATTTGCAGTGTTTGAAAATTTCTGAGGTGTAAATGCTCATAGAAAATTTAATGGTCAGTTGTCATGAGCTGGGACAAGTTGATGCCAACATATATGTTTAAATAGCACTGGACTATAGTGTTGAAGAATGGGTATAATTTGAACAAATATAAATGATGGAAAAGGGAATAATAGGCACAAGGAATAATATGAACTAAGGCAGGGAAATGAAAAGTCTAGCATGTTGGGAGAATAGGCAACAGCCACATTTACTGGAGAATTAATTATGTGAAAAGCAGGGACGGCAAAAGCTAGAAAGGGATTGTAGAAGGCCTTGAAAATTGATCAAAGACATCTGGACTTTATTTGGTAGACAATAGGAAGGCATTACAGCTTTTTGAGAACTGGAATGACAGTTTGCCAAAAGCAAATAAGACAATTTGAAGGGAAGTAATGAAGAACCTGGAGGCTCAGAGAAGTGACAAATGAATAGTAGAGACAATAAATATTATACACATGTAAAGGACAGAAAAATAATTAATGTCTGGGTTGGTCAGAGAAGGCAACACAGAGGACACAGTTTGAATTGGGTTTTGAAATATGAATAGGTCTTATTCAGTGCAGCAATAGCTCTTTATAGCAGTCAGCTGTTACCCTCAATGCCCTAGCAACCATATCAGAGGAGCTCATGGTTGATATTGAAATTGGCACCACTTATTCTTGTGTGGGAGTCTTCAAACACAGGAAAGTGGAAATCATTGCTAATGTCCAAGGAAACAAGGCCACCCCAAGCTACATTGCCTGCCCCAACCTAGAACAATTCATTGGTAATATTGCAAAGAATCAAATGCTAATGAATCCTACCAATACAGTCTTTGATGCCAAATTTCTGATCACAAATTTGATAATGCAGTTGTATAGTCAGAAATGAAGCACTGACCTTTTCCAGTAGTGAATGATGCAGATAGGCCTAAGGGCCAAATGGAGTACAAACGGAAGACAAAAAATTTCTGTCCAGAAGAAGTATTTTCAATAGTCTTGACCAAGATTAAAGAAATTGCCAAAGTTTACCTTGGGAAGGCTGTCACAAATTCTGTCATCACAGTACCAGCCTACTTCAATGATTCCCAACATCAGGCCACCAAAGACTCTGGAATCATTGCTTGCCTCAATGTACTCCAAATTATCAAAAAGCAACCTTCTGCTGCTATTGCTTAAGGCTTAGACAAAAATAGTTGATGCTGAGAGAACTAAATCTCTATCCTTGGAGGTGGCATTTTCAATGTCTCCATTCTTATCATTGCAGATAGCATCTCTGAAGTCAAATCCACAGCTAGGAACACTTACTTAGTAAGGGAGGACTTTGACAACTGGATGGCCAACCATTTCATTGCTGAGTTCAAGCAAAATCACAAGAAGGACATCACTGATAAAAAGAGGGCTGTTCACCATCTTCACACAACTTTGAACCTGCAAAGCACACCCTCTCTTCAAGTACTCAGACTAGTATTGAGATTGAATTTCTCCATGGAAGGTATCAACATCTATAGCTCTTTCACCTATATTCATTTTAAAGAACTGAATGCTGAGCTCTTTCAGGGTACACCGAACCCTGTAGAAAACATACTGCCAAGCTAGGTATAACAGATTCATGACGTTGTCTTGGTGAGTGGTTTCAGTCAGATCCCCAAGATCCAGAAACTTCTACAAGACTCTTTCAATTCCAAGAAGCTCAACAAGAATATCAATCCTGGGGGGCAGAGCCAAGATGGCGGAGTGAAAGCAGTGACTTTCTTGAGCTATCCCCCAAACCCCTCCAAATACTCATAAAAAATGGCTCTAAACAAATTCTGAAGCAGCAGAACCCACAAAAAGACAGAGTGAAACAAATTTCCAGCCCAAGACAACCTAGATGATTGATCACAAAGGTGTATCACACTGGGCTGGGAGCGCAGGGCAGCATGGCATGGGCATGCAGGCCGCAGCAAAACTGGAGCAGGCCTCAGAGTACTGAATCGTGGGCAGCTGTGGCAGTTTCCAGACTCCTCAATCCACGAATGCCAAAGACAACTAAGAAGGTCAGTGGGAAAAGTCTGTTTCTGTCAGTGCTGAGACAAGAAGGTGGGGTTTCAGCTCCATTCCCCAAGAGCATGGCCCTGTGGGGCGGGGCAGCTGCTTCCTGAGCTTCTGGCCCACAGACAGAGGGGGAATCCAGTGGCTGATCAGAGAGGGATTGCAGGGATCTCTTTGCCAGTGCTGAGACAGGAATCTCTTGCTTTGCCCCTGTTTGGATCTGGGTCACAGTTCTGGGCGGTGCTGGGGTGAGGAGGAACGCTGGCATGGTAGAGGTTGGAGTGGCTGTGGAGAGGAACCCATCCTCACAGTTACAGGACAGGAAGGAATATTTGTGGTCACAGGCCAGGAAAGGAGTAAACACCTCACCCCTTATCACACCACCTTGCAAGAACTGAAGATTTACAGGTCCCAACAAGTATCTCTGAAAACAGCTATACAAACCCCTTGACAATACATTCTCCATATTGGAAGCAGACTCTTACCTTAACAAAGAGTTTAAAACTCAAGTAATTGGCTGGGATCATGAGCAGCAGTGCAAAAAAGAGTCAGACCTAGAATCTTACTTTGGTGAAAAAGAAGAAAAATATACAACCAGAAGAATACAACAAAGTCAAAGCTCCTACATCCAAAGCCTCCAAGAAAAATATGAATCAGTCCCAGGCCTTGGAAGAGCTCAAAAGGGATTTTGAGAAGCAAGTGGGAAGTAGAGGAAAAAAACTGAGAGTGATGCAAGAAAATCATGAAAAACAAGTCAACAGCTTGCTAAAGGAGACCCAAAAAAATACTGAAGAAAATAACACCTTAAAAAATAGCCTAACCCAAATGGCAAAAGAGGTCCAAAAAGCCAATGAGGAGAAGAATGCCCTAAAAAGCAAAATTGGCCAAATGGAAAAGGAAGTCCAAAAATTACTGAAGAAAATACTTCCTTAAAAATTAGAATAGAGCAATTGGAAGATAGTGACTTTATGAGAAATCAGACACAGTAGAACAAATCCAAAAGAATGAAAATTAGAAAACAATGTGAAATATCTCATTGGAAAAACAACTGACCTGGAAAATAGATCCAGGAGAGAGAATTTAAAAATTATTGGACTATCTGAAAGCCATGATCAAAAAAAGAGCCTAGACATCATCTTTCAAGAAATTATCAAGGAAAACTGCCCTGATATAGTAGAACCAGAGGGCAAAATAGAAATTGAAAGAATCCACAGATCTCCTCCTGAAAGAGATCCCCAAAGGAAAACTCCTAGGAATATTGTAGCCAAATTCCAGAGTTCCCAGGTCAAGGAGAAAATATTACAAGCTGCCAGAAGGAAACATTCAAGTACTGTGGAAACACAATCAGGATAACACAAGATTTAGCAGCTTCTACATTAAAGGACCACAGGGATGGAATATAATATTCCAGAGGGCAAAGGAGATAGGATTACAACCAAGAATCACCTACCCAGCAAAACTGAGTATAATCCTTCAGGGGAAAAAATGGTCATTCAGTGAAATAGAGGACTTTCAAGCATTCTTGATGAAAAGACCAGAGCTGAATAGAAAATTTGACTTTCAAATACAGGACTCAAGTGGAACATGAAGAGGTAAACAGGAAAGAGAAATCATAAGAGACTTATTAAGATTGAACTGTTTACATTCCTGCATGGAAAGATGATATTTATAACTCATGAGACCTTTCTCAGTATTAGGGTAGTTGGAGGAAAAAAATTATATGTAGATAGATAGATAGAGGGCACAGGGTGAGTTGAAGATTAAGGGGTCATATCTGGAGAATAAAATTAAGGGATGAGAGAGGATTATACTCAGAGAAGAAGAAAGGGAGAGGTAGAATGGGGTAAATTATCTCACAAAAAAAAAACAGAAAAGAAAAGTCCCTTACAGTGGAGGGGAAAAGGGGAAGTGAGAGGAATGAGTGAATCTTATTCTCATAGGATTTGGCTTAAGGAGGGAATAACAACACATTCAATTGGGTATGGAAATCTGTCTTACCCTACAGGAAAAATAGGGGGAGAAGGACAAGAGAGCAGGGGATGATAGAGAGAGGGCAGATTGGGAAAGGGTAATCAGAAGTAAATACTTCTGAGAGGGACAGGGTCAAAAGAAAGAATAGAATAAATGGGAGGGCAGGATAGGATTAAGGGAAATAGAGTTAGTTTTTCACAACATGTCTACTATGGATGTGTTTTGCATAACTGCACATGTACAACCTATATTGAGTTGCTTGCCTTTTCAATGAGGGTGGGTGGGGAGGGAGGAAGAGAGAAAATTTGAAACCTAAAGTTTTAAAAACATATGTTTAAAAAAAATGTTTTCACATGCTACTGGGAAATAAGAAATACAGGAAATGGGGTACAGAAGTCTATCCTGCCCTACAGGAAAATAGAAGGGGAAGGGGATAAGAGAAGGGGAGAGAGATAGAAGAGAGGACAGACTAGGGGAAGGGATATTCAGAATGCATGCCATCTTGGGGTGGGAGGAGGGGGAGATGGGGTATATTTGGAATTCAGAAACTTGTGGAAGTGAATGTTGAAAGCTAAAAATAAATAAATTTATATTGAAAAAATAAAAAAAAAGAATATCAATCCTGATGAGGCTGTTACCGATGGTACAGCTGTACAGACTGCCATTTTGTCTGGAAATAAATCTGAAAATAGGCAGGACTTGCCAGTGTTGGATATCATTCCTTTTTTTCCCCTTGGTGTTGAAACTGCTGGTGGAGTTGTGACAGTTCTGATGAAATGTGATGCCACCATCCCCACCAAGCAGACACATCCCTTTACCACATACCAGAACAACCAGCCTGGTGTGCTTATTCAGATTTGTGGAGGTGAGAGATCAAGGAAAAAGGATAATTACTTATTGTCAAGTTTCAGCTGACAGGAATATGCCCTGCCCCCAGAGGTGTTCCTCAGATTGAAGTTACATTTGACATCATTACAGACACATTCTAAAAGTTTCTGCTGTGGATAAAAGTGCAAGCAAGGAGAATGAGATCACCATCAGCAATGACAAAGGTCATATGAGAAAAAAAAGACATTGAGCACATGGTCTCAGAGACTGAGAAATACAAGGTTTAAGAAGCAGAAAGAAATGGTATCTTCTAAAAACTCTCTTGAATTTTATGCTTTCAGCATGAAGGGTACATAGAGTATGAGAAACTCCAAGGCAAAATTGGTAAGGACAAAGAGAAAATACTTGGCAAATGTAATGAAATAATGAACTGGCTGAACAAGAACTAGACTGCTGAGAAGGAAGAATGTGAGCATCAGCAGAAAGAATCGGGAATACAAAACACTTTTCACACAAATAAAATCAGATCTAAATAACTGGAAAAACATCAGTTGCTCATGGGTAGGCCGAGCTAATATAATAAAAATGATAATCCTACCCAAGCTGATTTACTTATTCAGTGCCATACCAATCAAACTACCAAAAAAGTATTTTATAGACTTAGAAAAAATAATAACAAGATTCATTTGGAAGAACAAAAGGTCCAGAATATCAAAGGAACTAATGAAAAGAAATGAAGGGGAAGGTGACCTAGCAATTCCAGATCTTAAATTGCATTATAAAGCAGCAATCATCAAAACTGTTTGGTACTGGCTAAAAAATAGAGTGGTAGATCAGGGAAATAGGTTAAATATGCAAGACACAGTAGTCAATGACTATAGTAATCTATTATTTGATAAACCCAAAGATCCCAGCTTCTGGAATAAGAACCCACTCTTCAAAAAAAAACTGCTGGGAAAACTGGGGGGGGGGGGAAGTATGGCAGAAACTAGGCATAGACCCAAATCTCACACCATATACCAAAATAAAGTCAAAATGGGTTCATGACTTGGATATAAAGGCTGATACTATAAGTAAATTGGGAGAACAAGAAATAGTTTACCTATCAGATCTATGGAGAACAGAAGAATTCATGACAAAACAGGAGATAGAGAACATCATGAAAAGCAAAATAGACAATTTTGATTACATTAAATTGAAAAGTTTTTGCACAAATAAAGCCAAAGCAACTAAGATTAGAAGGAAGGTAGAAAATTGGGAAAGAAATTTTACAATCAGTCTCTCTGATAAAGGCCTCATTTCTAAAATATATAGGGAATTAAGGCAAATTTATAAGAGTACAAGCCATTCCCCAATTGATAAATGGTCAAAGGATATGAACAGACAGTTCTCAGATGAAGAAATTAAAGCCATCTATCGTTATATGAAAAAATGCTCTAAATCATTATTGATTAGAGAAATGCAAATCAAAACAATTCTGAGGTACCACATCACACTTATCAGATTGGCCAACATGACAAAACAGGAAAATGATAGATGTTGGGAAGATGTGGGAAAATTGGAACACTAATGCATTGTTGGTGGAGTTGTGAAATGATCCAACCATTTTGGAAAACAATTTGGAATTATGCCCAAAGGGCTATAAAAATGTGTTTACCCTTTGACCCAGCAATAGCACTTCTAGGGCTATATCCCAAAGAGATCATACAAATGGGAAAAGGACCCACATGTACAAAAATATTCATAGCAGCTCTTTTTGTGGTGGCAAAGACTTGGAAATTGAGAGGATGCCTATGAATTGGGGAATGGCTGAGCAAGTTGTGATAGATGAATGTAATGGAATACTATTGTGCTATAAGAAATGATGAACAGGCTGACTTCAGAAAAACCTGGAAAGACTTGTATGGTCTGATGCTGAGTGAAATAACAGCCATGTTGTGCAATGACTAATATCGATAAATTTAACCCTCCTCAGCATTACAAGGATCTAAGACATCTCCAGAGGCCTCATGACGGAAAATGCTATCCACGTCCAAAGAAAGAACTACAGAAGTTGAATCGCCATCATGTTTTTCTCTTCTGTGGAGTTTTGTTTCCTCTTTCTGATGGTTCCTCCTATTGGTTGTAATTTTTACTTACAACTTCACTAATGTGAAAATATGTTTAATAGGAATATAAATGTATAGCCTATATCAGATTGTGTGCCGTCTTGGGGAGGGTGGTAGGGAAGAAGGAGGAGAAAAATTTTGAACTCAAAAGCATATGGAAGTGGTTGTTGATAAATCAAAATAAATTAATTAAAATTAATTAAAAATTAAGAAGAATTTTTTTAAAAGAAAGAATTGGGGAAAGAATGCAACAGCATCATTAAGAAATTGTACCACAATGTAAGGGGCATGCCAGGAGTCATGCCAGGTTGGTTTGCAGGGAGCAGAGCAGCCCCTTCTGGAGTTGTTCATTTTAGACCCGCCATTGAAGACATCAACTAAACACACCAAAAGAAAGAACACTCAACACAGCTTTTCAAGATTTAAAGAACTAAAACTTGGAGACAAAGCAGTGGCAGCATAAAAGTAATATTTAAGCCATTGTATATACAGGGATATTTTTTACTATACTAGAATGTAGGTAAAGGTAGAGAAGTGAACAATATTGTACTGTATCAGTACTGTAAACAAGTGGAAATACTATTCTTGTCCTGGAGAATAAAAAGTATTTAAAATCAACACACACACGCACACACATACACACACACACACACACAAATATGAGTAGGCAAGCAGTACTGCATAATGGATAGAGAATTGGACTGAATTTTGGCCATCAAACTTGGGTTAGAATATTTCCTTAGGCACATATGAGCTGTATGATCCTGGGCAAGATACTTAATCTCTCTCACCCTCCATTTTCCTCATATGTGAAATGAGGATGTTAATAATAGCACCTACCTTATGGGTTCTTGCAAGCCTCAAATGAGGTACCACATACAAATGTCTTTGCAAACCTTAAAGTGCTACATAACTATTAGCTAGGAGAAGAAATATTTGGATTGATAGAGAAAAGGGGAGACATTTCAGATGGGGAGAACAGTAAGAAAAAGGATTCAGGACAGGAATGCATATAGCCTATTAGGAGAAAAGGAAATGAGCATGATAGGAATGGGTTTGATTTTTTTTTTTGATTGGAAGGGTAGATTGGAGCCAGATTGAGAAGGATCTTAACTGTCTGACTAAGGATTTTGTACTTCATCTTAGAAGAAAATGAGAAGAACTAGAGATTTTTGAGAAGCACAACATGGTGAAAATACTCTTTTAGGAAAATGAATCTGGCAATGGTGTGCAGGATGGATTGTTGAGGGAGAAATGCTGGAGACCGGAATATCAATTAGGGACCTACTGCAATAAAAGAAGCATGAATTTGAAAGAGAACCGGAGTAGCAACAGCAGAAATGCAAAGGAAGTGATGGATGAGAGAAGTTTCCAAGGAAGAATCAAAAAGACTTAGTAACTGATTGCTTATGGGGATAGAGGGAGAGAAGAGTAAAGGATGACTCCTAACAACATATACACATACATATGCTCTAACCCACTCAAGAACTAATCTAAGTCTAGCCATGAACCTGTCAAATGCATGCTAAATTCAGGCTAGGTAAGGCATAGGTAGTTAATAGCTGGTGTTTCTTTTACTTATGCTATGAAACAAGTTTCCTATACTTGATCATAGAGGCTGCCCTTTAAGTAATTAAAGAAATGAAGGTATACTGCTAGAAAAATACCTGCAAAGGCTCTTTTTTTTTTAACATATAACTTTACCATTTCAGGAATTATGTCACCAGAGTATAAGGGATTAATTGTAAGTAAATTAACAGGATTTTTCATGCTGGTTTGTAATTCTTCAGACAGTAGGTATTTTCAAATAGTTTCCTCACTGAGAAATTGGGTTAACTTTGCTTCCTTATCATTTGTGAATTCATGGGGTGAAGATAGATCTGTTTCCCCAGGAAACAGGGATGTTTGCTCCTAATATTAGTGATGAGCTCACTACTAAATAGAGGCCATGAAAGGAACATAGTGTCAATATTTACACACACACACACACACACACACACATACACACACACACACACACACACAGGAGAGAGAGAGAGAGAGAGAGAGAGAGAGAGAGTAATTAACTGATAAAGGTTAACCCTTTTAAAGAGAGATTAAGGCAATTAGAAAATTCCTTCTGAATAGATTTTGACCCTAAGCACTAGATTAAAGAAAACAAACATTAGACACTAGATAGCATGCTTTTCTCTTCATCAACACAATTCCCATTTGACTTTACCATAATCAATTAATCAATGAATAAATATTTCTTAAGTATCTACTAGTTCCAGCCACTATTCTAGGCACTAGGGATACAAATACAAAAGAATGAAAAAATGCCCACTCTAAAAGAGCTTACATTCTAAGCCCTTCATATTTTATTTTTATTTATTTAAATAAATTTGATAACAACCAAGACGCCCATATCAAACCAAAGAATATCAGAGTGAAAGGGATTTTTACCAGCATACTGGTCCATATTCCATCCAAATAAGTATACTTGTTGCTCCCTGTATACAGCATTCTCTTTCCCATCTCCAATCCTTTGCATAGACTATCTTCCACACCTGAAATACTCTGCCTTATCACTCCCCCCTTAGAAACTTGAGTTTCCTTCCTGGTTAAATCTCAAGAGCCCCTCCTATATAAGGTATTTCCTCAGACCCCTGTTGTTGGATACCTTGTCGTTTAAATTACTTGTGTGTTTACTTATCTGCATAAAGGCAGTTCTGCTGTAACATATATTTTGAAATAACAAAGCTATTCCAATGTGATTGATATATTAGGAAACACTGAGCATAATGAGAATGTCGCTAAGATGTCATGGAATCCTATGAACTGAAAAGGAAAGAGGAAGATTGTAGCCAGGACTGGAAGGTCTAGGAACTCACTACTCAGGCACATCTGGTAGAACACAGGCCACTAACTTACCACCTCCTTCTTCTGCATGTCATCACTTTCTGTTCCCAGGCCATGAAGATAGGAGACACCTTCTCTGGGTGTTATAATTGGGTCTGGAAGTCTAAGGGAGATCAAGAATGAGAAAGAAAAGTAAGTAAAAGGAATGGGTCATTTCACCTCTGGTTTTCATACACCACAGAGAGGGTGAGTTCTCTGAATATAGTCTATGCTTCTGAGTTTCAGCCAATAAATCATTAGAATACAGTATTAGACACTTGGGTTCAGTTTTCTGTGTTCTCTTAGCAAGTTTCCAGGGAACAAATTTAGCTCCATAAGAAATATATCCTCCCACAAAGTACATATCCTGTTAATTTCACCAAGTTTCTGGGAAAATTCATCAAATTAATTTTTATTATACACATCACTATCCCTGTCCCTTATATCAGTAATTCTCTTTTCCACCATACCTGAGAGATGATCATCTACTCTCTATTCTAATACCTCCAGTAATGAGGAACACAATACCTCACAAGAAAATAGCCCGTTTTGTTTGTGGACTATTCTAAAATTGTTAGAAAATGGCTTCTCATATTAAGCAAAAATCTGCTTCCTTATAATTTCACCTGTTGGCATTGGTCCTGCCTTTGGGAGCTATGCAGAAGAGTTTAATCCCTCTTCCAAGTGACAGCCTTTCAAATATTTGAAACCATCTCTGTCTTTGATAGAGACAAGTTTGCCCAATAAGTACTTCTCATACAGATGACATTATTTTCCATTGACAAGTTCAGCATTCAAACAGACTGCAGTGCTCAAGATCCTGAGGTTGTTTTGAGATATTATTACTAGGTGGGTACTTCAGATTCTCATTAGGCAGGAGCATGAGGCTGTTTTTCACAGGAAAATAATATTCTTTGGCTGAAAAAATCTTTCCCCTCATTGAATTAGCATTAAGATTACAACACTACACTGATTCTTCAAAATTTATTGTCTGAGAACTGCAGGCAGTGAATCAAATGGGCCATCTTCCATTATATAGGATAGGGACTCTTTCCCTCCTCTCCCCCTCCCAAGATCTCATCTCCAAAAGTATACTGAATTCCCAGCTCCCTTGCAGCACACAGACAGTGTTTGTCAGGAAGTCGATGAGCTAGCCCAGGGAGTTTCCTCAAGAGGCCTGGCTTCTATCCACATGATTTCAATGTCTTCATAATTCCTGCAGAAAGCTTTCATAAATTCGCCTTTTTTAACTTTACTAAGAGGACTTTTCATTAGAGAAAATTCACCTAGTTTTATGGAAATGAGCAATATGAAGCTTCCTTGGGATGTAAATCATACTACTTTGCATGAAGTAATACAGGAAAGATTCAGGTTACTTCAGTGATGCATCTCATCTGTATTCCATTGGAATTACTCTTTTAGATTAAAAGGAAAAGCTCTTAGATAGTCTAAATAGCAACTAGCTAAGGGTAAGTGGCCCCTCTGATGTAACTTGGTACCTGGGCAGATCTATCAGCTTGTCAGGTCGGCCCATGCTTATAATCTGATTCACTCCGGCCCAAAGCTAGGCTCTAAGACAGAAGCCTAATAGTAATAATTAAGAATACTAATAAATAATTGATGCTGATAGCTAGCATTTATATAGAGCTTCCTATGCAACCTTTGTAGTTTACATTTTATCTCATTTAATCTTCACAACAACCCTGTGAGGTAGAGGTTATTATTGTCCCTATTTTACTGCTGAGTAAACTGAAGCAGAGAGATATCAGATGGCTTGGATGTGGTCACACCAAACAAAAACAAGCATTTATTAGTACTTACTATGTGCCAGGCACTTGGCCAAGTGCTAGGAATACAATTACAAACAGAAAAACAGTCCCTCTCCTCAAGAAGCTTACATTCTAATGAATGGAGACAATACACAAAGGAAAGATGAAGGGAGGGTGGGGAAGGATGAAGGCACAGTGCAGGAGCATGGTAGAGAAAGTCCAGAGTTCATGCTGGAGCAGAATGAATAAATGGATGTCCTGGTTACACTGGAGGTTTTGGGAGGAGCTGTCCAATCAGAGGGAGAAGCCACAGGAGCACAGGATGATTACACTGTGTGGATGAAGAAGTTCCTGGGGCATGGTAGAGAAAGTCCAAATGCAGCCTGGAGAGAATGAAGGCTTACAAGGATTTGAACCCAGGTCTTCCTGACTCCAAGCATACCATCCTATGCATCGTGCCACCTATCTGCCAATAATTCCCTGTTTCAACATCAAGTCAACCTTGCTCACCTCCACCTGTTAGAATCAATAGCCTCCTTCAAGGCTCAATGCCACATTCTACAGGAAGCCTTTCCTGATCTCTGTAGTTGTTCATGTCCTCTTTTTCTTAAATTATCTTTTATTTAATTTATATTTCATTTATGTATATTGATAACATATATTACATATTATTATTATTATGTATTACATATTATATTACATATAAATAAAATTTATATTCATATATATCTCATAGATCCCTAAGGCCAGAGACTTCTTTTTCTTTGTATTTTATGACCCCAAAATATAGCATAGTGCATTAGCAGATTCTTAATAAATGCTTATTGAGGTGTTGCTAGTCCTTCCCTGGCCTTGTACTTGAAAACCAGGAACAAGGTTCCTACTCCTTTTCACCATGATCAAGATAAGCCTTGTATGAGAATTCCAGGGCCTCTGCCCTTGTCTTTCCTCCTATTCTACTTCCCATAATCACATGAATCCCAGCCTCAGCTTCCTTCCTTGCACCCCATTTCTACTGTACTTAAATCTCAGTTCTCATGGCTTAGGGTTCCCAATCTCTGCTTCTACCTCCATAAACCATCAGTCTATCAAATAATCTCCCATTTCCTGCTGCTTAAATCTTACTTCATCATCTGCCATGCCTCTATAGATCATTCTGCCCTTTTGGGGCCTAGGCAACTCCAGTCTACCCAATTCCTCCATGAGTTATGCCCCAATTACAGCAACATTGTGTGTGTATGCATATGTGTTTCAGGACTTCAATTAAATTGGCATAAGGAACTCCCAATATGTAAATCTTCTCCACTAATAAAAATCAGCAAATCTATAATTTATAATTTTAGAGCATTAAGTAGGACTCTGAGGAGTTAAATGACTTGTCTATGGTCATTCAGTTAGCATGTGTCAGAGGCAGGGCTTGAATCTAAGTCTTCCTGACTTGAAGACTTTATCTACTATGGCATACTGCCTCTCTAGGGCAGGATATATGACTACAATTGAAACTTCCAAAAATTAGCTAAGGAACTCAGACCACATAACATAACAGGAACTTTTTAGGAACTAACATAATCTAAGAAAGATAATTTCAAAATGTACAGCATTGAAAGAATTTCTAACTTTCTACTAATACCAGAGGCCTAAGTTTTCTGCTTTTTTCAGGTTTGTAAGTTACTTATACACTTTTCAAAAATCTCTGCTCTCTCCCATCCAGGTACTCTTCCCAACACCATTGATCAGAACTTAGCCACTTATCTTATGTAAGTCTTGTCCATCTCCTTCCATAAATCATCCACAAGGAACCACCTGACATTTTGGGACTTTCCTAGAGATTTCATGACATTGCATGCTACTGATGGAGTATGCTATTGCAACTACCAATTATCCCTCATTCTTTCTACCATAATTGTTTTACCACTTTTTTTGCTTGTGTATGTCTCAGGTACACCAATTCTAACCAATTCTCCATTGGAAAAATGTTAAAGTTGACTCATATCCACCATTCACTTAAGTTCATTGACTTTGAATAACTTATAATTTTGATTCTTCTAAGACTATGAAATTACAAGATTCATAGCCATATAGGATTGATACTACTTTTAATAAAGATGTCTTCATTTAAAGGAGAAATTTGGGATCATTGAAGGCACTACCCAAATTTGAAATTCAATATAAATTGCTTGCTTCTAGTCATTTCTGGGTTCAGTTCATTGTCTACATGCAAAGTCTGCCTAAGATATGTGCATTGATGGATCACTTCTATGAGCTATCTAAAACATGGCATACCCTAATATGAACAACATTTAGTTGTTATCTTTTTTATTGTTTATTTTAGTTCAGCAGAATTCTTTGGAGTGATTATTGGTCTCAGTTAAAGGGCTTTGCAACACTCTGGTGTCTGATGCAATCAGCACAATGTCACCTACAAAGAGCAGTATCTCAACTACTTCACCATCTCTAGGGCATTTTCCTTCTATTTGTACTTGGAACCAGAAGACCTTCACGAGAGTGCCAGGTAACTCTGGCAAGAGTATTTCTCACTGCTGTAGACTACACTTCTTAATAATAGGGTCATTAAACAATTTTATTTCTATTGTTGCATCTTCCAAGAAACTTTGAGTGATTTTAATAGATGCACAGGAGGTACACTATTGGAAAATAACTATTAAGACAGAATTTTGTTCTATATAATCTCATCCTTTTTCATAGTCAACAAATAATCAGACCAATTGGTCCTTGTATTCTGTGAAGCTTTTGGTGAATTGTATAACTGCAAAAAAATATGATCTGCTAGAGAATATTGTGTACCAAAGCTCACCTATTCCTTCCTAACATTTTCACCAAAGAAACCTTTGATACATATGTAACTTCTTCTAATAAAGAATTTTTAGACACGAGAAAGTAGGCATAAGGGCCAGTTGCGATTAACATTCTCAATTATTATATAACATGTAACTTTTTTATGTTAGTAGAAAAAACCAGGATCACAGATCACTGAAGGCCAATGCTAGTTATACATAGTATTTATAATATGTTTATATAATTTCTTCTGTTCTTTCATTTAATGAGTGGGTAAAAGATTTATTAAATTCTGTTTGGAATCCAATTAAAATTAATACAGCAAACATTCATTAACTACCTCCTATATGCAGAGACACTACATCTGGAGCTAGAGATGCACAGATCAAAAATGACCATTTGGGGCAGCTAAGTGGTGCAGTGGATAGAATACTGACTCTGGAGTCAGAAGAAACTGAGTGCAAATCCAACCTCAGACACTTACTGTCTGCATAACCCTGGGCAAGTCACTTAACCTTGATTGCTTCTCTCCCTCTAAAAAAAAAATGACACAGTTCCTGTCTTCAAGGAGGTATTAATGCCAACTCAAATTCAACATGTCCAAATCAGAACTTATTATCTTTCTTCCAAATACTCCCCTCTTGCAAACTTCCCTTTTAACATCAAAGCAATCACTCAGGCTCACACCTTTGGGGTGGTCCATGACACTGGCCTTCTTACCATTCCGGATAAAGGACACTCTAACTCCAAACTCCATTCTTTTTTCAGTGGTTGCCCCACCCCCACCTCATCCCACCCCACCCTCATGCCTGGAATGCTCGCTCCCTTTACATCCACCTTCTAACTTCCTTGGGTTCCTTCAAGTCTCAGTTAAAATCTCATGTCCTGCAATAAGTCTTTCCAGCCCCACTTAGTTCTAGTGCCTTCTCTGTGATTATTTCTAATTTATCCTTTATCTTGTCTGTACATAATTATTTGCATGTCTCTACAATTACTACATTAAACGATCAGTTCCTTGAGAGCATGGCTTGGGGGAAGGGGGAGTTGTTAGTTTTGTTGCTGTTTTTGTTGGGTTTTTGTTTTTTGCCTTCTTTGTGTGGTCTAGGCTTAGCACAGTACCTGGAACCACAACCTGGATTTCTTGTCTTCTGTCAAGATTCATCTCACAAGTTTGAAGGAGATGTTTTCTATTCTCTACCACCACTCTCGCTGGTGCTTTCTGTCTAAGATTGCCTTCTTTCTATTCTGTCTGTAGTTTATATCTACATCTGTTATTTGTATGTTATCTCTCCCATTAGAATGTGAGCTCCTTGAAGGAAGGACACTGTTTTTCCCTTTCTTCACACCCCCAGTACTTATTGTAGTGACTGATACATAGTAAGTACTCAATAAATGCTTGTTAGCTAAATGACAAACTATAGCGCTATATAAATGTGCATTATTAGAGAGGGATGTATGATGTACACACAAAAAAATAGGTAGGTATTCTAATATGGACCCCTTATCTCATTTCTTTCAGTGCCTTCTCCATTGGCATAGATCCCAACTCATCCCTGCTTAAATATCCAGTGTGATTTTCATTCATGACCTTCCAAATATACTACCGAGAAGATCTACCCAACTCATTATAAGCCTTCTTCTACACATTTCAGTGATTCACAGATGCCAGGACAACAGTTGGATTATTCACATTTTATCCATCTTTCTTGCTATGTGAATGGCCTCCTTCATTTCTCTGTCATACAGTAAGTATGTTCTAATGATATATTTAAAACGTTAAATCATTTAGGAAAGGCATCATGGTATAGTTGAAAGCTGACCTCAGAGGCAGGGCAAAATAGGATTAGTCCTGGCTTCTGATACACACTGGCTGGGTGACCCTAAGGTGGTCATTGAACATTTCAGTGCAAAAAAACAATTTTCTAAGACCACATAATACAGGACACTTAATCGGTGCTGTCACAAGTAGCTTCTGCCTTGGGGAGCTCTCTTAGTTTTATCCACATATTTCTAAGAACATATTTCTGAGCAAATTTTCATCCCGGCAAATTTCTTATATCTACAACTAGAAGAGAAAAAAATAAGAAAAATCTAGTTCAAAGTGTTATTCGATAGCTATAGCTTCATTTTTGAATGTAAAGCAAATTTATACCTAAACTGCCTCAAGCAATGGTTTGATTTATGACTACCATTCAGTGATAAGCAGCCTTTGCAAACAGTTTCCTTATGCCTGAACGTATTTTGGTGTGCTTAATTTTAAAGCATTATCACTTTATATAGTCCAATCTGACATCCTTTTTGCAATGCTGATTATAGCAATGCATAGATAGAGGCAGCGAGATGGTGAGGTGGATCTAGTGCTGGGGTTGGAGTCTAGAAGCTCTAAGTATAAATGTAATCTCAGATACTTAATAGTTGTGTCACCCCACACAAATTACTTAACCTTTTTTAGCCTAGATTTCCTCAACTGTAAAGTAGAAGTAGTAAAAGCACTTATCTCCCAAGGAGGTTGTGAGCATCAAATGAGATCATATTTGTAAAGTGTTTGCAGAGTACTGGCACATAGTAGTTGCTTAATAAATATTGCATTCCTTGTTCCATTCCTTCCTGTTACCTTAAAATTCGTTAGCATTCAGTTCTGTATCACTTCATTGATCTGGTCAAAATGTGGCACAGGGAAAAAAGTGGCTAGGCTGAGTGTCAGAAGACATGGATAGGAGTCTGAGTTGCTAGATGTTGGAGAGAACCATTTGATCTGGAATCAAAGGACACACATTAAAATCCAGACTCTTCTATATCCTACTTCTGTAACTTGAGCAAATCAATCCATCTCTCAGGGTCTCAGTTTGTTATTGTTTTTGTTGTTCAGTGGTTTTTACTTACACCTGATTCTCCATGATCCCATTTGGGGTTTCCTTGGCAAGGTTACTGGAGTGGTTTGCCATTTCCTTCTCCAGCTTGTTTTATAGATAAGGAAACTGAGGCAAACAAAGTTAAGAGATTGCCCAGCTAGTAAGGGTCTAAGGTCAGATTTGAATTCAGGAAGATGAGTCTTCCTGACTCCAGGCCCAACATTCTATCCACTCTGCCACTTAACTGCACCAGGGTCTCAACTTACTCATCTGGACTCAAAAGCAGAGACATCACCTTGCCATCAGGGGTCCATATAGTCAAAGCTATGGGTTTTCCAGTATGGCTGTGAGAGGTGGATTGCAAGAAATGCTTAGCAATGGAGAATTGGTGTTTTCGAATTGTGATGATGGAGAAGACATTTAAGAGTCTTTTGGACAGCAAGGATATCAAATCAGTAAGGAAAGTAATTCAGACTATTCACTGAAAAATCAAATACTGAAGCTGAAGCTTAAATACTTTAGCCACAAAATGAGAAGACAGGACTCATTGGGGGAAAAAAAGCTGATCTTGGGAAAAATCAAAGGAAAGAGGAAAAGAGGACAGTAGAGGCTGGGATAGGTAGTGTCATAGAAGCAACAAACATGAACTTAGACAAACATCGAGAGATAATGCAGGATAGAGAGTCCTGGAGTGCTACAGTCCATGGGATCCCACAGAATAGGAAATAACTGAACAACAAGAATAAAATGAGAGGATTAGAGGAGCAGATCACAAAGTTCACTTTCAGCTCTAATAAATCCATGAGTCGTTACCTGTGTTATGTATCTGTTCCTTATACTTCATAACCTCAGTTTTCTCATTTTTCAAAATGGGGATAATATTGCATGACCTATGTGCTTGATAATGTTACCCTGAGAAGAGTTCTTCATAAACTTTAAATCACTACATGTATGTAAACTATTGTTATTCAATGCATAGTTTATGATTAAAATGAAATAAACAAGGTACTGTTTGAGATACATGCTATATACAGGGTGCTGCATTTTAGGAAGAAATTGATAAGTTTGGGATCATCCAGAAGAGAACAGCTAAGTTAGTGAGGCAATGACAGCCTTGCCGTGCAAGGCCCATTTGAAGGAAATGGAATGCTTTTAGCCATTAGATAATAAGGCTAATAAGAGGTAGAATAGCAGTCTTGAAGAATTACAAATGCTGTAATGTGCAACATAATTAGGCATGTTCAGCTTCTCCCTGAAGGGAAGAACTTGGAAGAATGAGTAGAATTTGCAGAGAAGAAATTTTAGTTTTGGTGAAAGGCTGCTACTGCTGCTGTTTGTCTTTCATTCTCAAATAGGGCCATGACATCAGGAAGATGATGCCATAACTTCCCAGTGAATTGGATTTAAGTGAGGCAGGGCTGTGCAAAGTCACCAGCCTCACTTTCTCCTCTCCAGCCATCAAGGTTCAGTAGCAAGATATGGATCAAGACAACTGGAGATGGCCCAGGAAGCAGTGGGGGACCTCGGCCTTTTCAAGCTAAGGTCTTTGATAGGTCTCAGTTTGACTGAGGCACTGCCCATTCAGTTATTAAGGTTTAAAAAAATGAGGCAAAGAATGGCCTCTTTAAAAAAAAATAGATCTGGGAGCGGAAGACCCTCCCAGTTTCTGGTCAAAACAGAAACAAATGTTATTTACATTCACTCTGAGCCAATCAGGGCCAAAACAGTGACCAAGTAGGGCAAGTTACTCTGAAGGAGTGTATAATTTAGGTAAGATTGTATGTATGCATATAACATGATAACTAGCACCATAAAGAAATAATCTGGAGGTGAAATAAAACCAGCCAATGGAGGCAATACCTACAAGTGCCTTGGTCTTCTCTCCAGATAAGGAAAAAAACAATGTAAAATTATCAAAGAAAAAGCTGTGGTTGTTTATGTCAGAAACTAACTGGAATCCTAAAAGACAGACCTCATTTGGGAAGAATATGTTTAGAGAAATAAACACCTAAGCTACACCAATCTTTACATAAATTTATGGAACTGTTAATTGGATGACAATTAATAATCATAATAACCATAATGAAGATGATAATGATTTGTTGTTGTTCTGTCATTTATTGTCACGTCTGATTCTTCATGACCCCATTTGAGGTTTTCTTGGCAAAAATACTGAAGTATTTTACCATTTCCTTCTCCAGCTCATTTTATAGATGAGGAAACTGAGGCAAGAGGGTTAATTGACTTGCCCAGGGTCACACAATAAGTGTCTAAGGCTAGATTTGAGCTCACGAAGATTAATCATTTTTACTCCAGGCCTGGCATTCTAACCACTGTGCCACCTAGCTCCCCCTAGCTAATGATAGCTGCTAGCATTTATATAACACTTCAAGGTTTGCAAAACCCTTTATGTGTTTCATCTCACTTGATCCTCACAATAACACTGCAAATAAAATGCTATTATTATCCTCATTAGACAGAGAAGGAAATCAAGACCAAAAGAGATTAAGTGACTTGCCCAAGGTTACATAGCTATTTAAGTGATTGAGGCAGGATTTGAACTCAAGTCTTCCTACCTCAAAGTCCAACACTCTATGCATTGCATCACCTAGCTGTCCAAATGATTTAGGAATTATGCAAACAAAAACTGATAAAAGATTAATGATGACATAGGGCATACGCGTAATATGTCATTATTCAATATGTGTTTTATATATATAACATATATATAATCTGTCTATAATGCACATAATGCATGTATCATATACATATCACATAGGCATAATACATACACATATCAACAATGAGTTGTGTTCTCGTGAAGGTAAAGTGACCACTTATTAGAATGTACTAGTTGGATTAGCCTCTTCTAACAATAAAATTTTATAATTAAAAGAAATATTACATAGAGTAGACATTGATTAATGTTTGCTAATTATAAATTAATCAGGAAGAAGGAAGTTAGGGTTAGAAGTTCATGAAGGAGTAAGATACTGAATTTTATGTTAAACATTGAATTAGGGGCAACAGCAGGAATTATAAGCAGAAATACCCCAGATAGAGTCATAAATATAAGACCAAAGCTTTAGAAAAACTGTACTTGCTGTAGATAAAGACATGAAGTCATCTGCTTTCAAGCATTTAAATATAACAAGGATACATAATATCATCAATGTGAATATTCAACCCACCTCACCTCTTCAGGTATAATTTCTTCTATTATATATATATATATATATATATATATATATATATATATATAAAATCACTCTACAACCAATCTGATTAGGCTACACTAAGCTCACTATAAAAACAGCTTTACCATATATACTTTGTTGAAATTTCATCAAAAGGAATCCAAGAAAAATAGAAATTCCTCCTTTTAATTTTTTTGCTTGTTTAAAAAGAAAATAAAATGCTAGTAAGTATAAGAAACATTTTTAACAAGCAGTCTGAGAGATAAGTCAAGGTCGCCCTTCTTCGAAAAAGAAATAGTGACCCTCCAGATTAGGGTTACTACACACAGAGTTTCCAAAGTAAAAATATTGCCAGAATCTTAATCTATACATAATTTCATCCCTAAAACTTTGAAGAAAAAAAGCAGTTTTATAGTATTTTCTGTAACTCATGTTTTTCAAAGAAGAAAAAAACCATATCATCTCATGGAATTTGGAGACCACCATATTTCATTTTCCTTACTGAATGACTTTCTCATAGTTACAGCCCCATCTGCTGTAACTAGGCTTTTGCTGCTAAAAACTATGAAAAACAGGTAAAATTCAGTTGAGATTTTCCACCTTCCAGTAAGGATTCATTTGAATATGGTTTAGAGATACAAAACTTCTAAACAAAATGCATGTGCTATCTGTTCATCATAAAGTGCAGTAGGTTTTCCAATTAATCAATGTAGATAGTCCATGCACAGAATTTGTGCTCTTGGGTTCATAGTTTTTGCCATCTACACTAATAGGACTAATTTTATGAGAATGGAAAAGGAAAGAGAGATAGATATTTGTATTCAACTCTCCTGAGTTCTGATGAAACTGGAATAGGAGCTATTCGGATAAACTATAATTTCTTTGCTCTCTGTAATGATTATCATAATCAACATAATTTCACATATTCATTTAACACCTGCTTGTTATTGAAGAAACAATATGGACCAGTACACTGGGAGTCAAAGAGATCAAGGATTGAATCATGCCTCAGAAACTTAGTAGTTATACTTGCCCTCTCTGAGTTCTGATTTCCTGATCTGTAAAATAGAGCTGAGATTGTACAGAGGTAGAAGTCACCTCAAATAGACATAAAAAAGATAGTAATACAAGTTAATGTGATAAGTTCAAGATGAGTGTTACAGACATTAATTACCTCGATAATTCCAAGGAAAGAGAGATGAAGAAGATGAAGCCTTTGGGGGGTGGGGAGGAAAGGGAATGCTGGGACAGGAAGTTTGGGGAATGCTTCAAGATGATCCTGTTATACCTTCAAGGAAAGATAGACCTAAGCAAGCCAAAGAGGAAGAGTAAGCATTATAGGCATGGGGAAAAGGGCAAATAAAACTACAGTAACTGAAATTTGCATGGCATTTTGGAGGGAATTAATTAGATCAGTTTAGACTGACCAAGCAAAGAGTCTATGCAAAATGACATTTTCATAGAAAAATCATTTAGACTCAGAAGACCTGGTAAAATCCTGACTCTTCCCCTGACAGCTATGTAATTATCTTCAAATCATTAAACCCTTCTCAGTCTCAGTTTCCTAACCTAGAATATGGGGATCATACTGTCCTACACACCTCAGAGAAGTATGAGGAAAACACATTGTAAACTCTAAAGTAAAATGAGAAAGAGCTGTCTTAAGTAGAAAGAAATGGTGAATAAAAAGGTTGGAGAAGTAAACTGAGGCCAGATTATGAAAGGGATTGAATATGGTCATGAGCATTCAGTGTGGTAGAGACTAAATTTGATGGGGAAGGGGTACTGGATGTGCATTATATACATAACAAATAATAATGATTTAATGTGAGTATTACAAAGGTTTTGAGAGTCACCCCTAGCATAGACCATTTACCACAGGAAGAACTGAACTTTTCCACAGGAAGAAATTGGTTCAAATCTTGCCAATGATACATGCTTGCTGTGTGACCTGTGGCAATTAATAACCTCTTGGTGCCCCCAGGTGAATCTCATAGGTTTTAAGTTAAGCATGAGTTGCTAACCAGAAAGTATAGATAAAAATATAGATATGTGTGTTTGTGTATAAATTCATTTGTTATTTATTGACTCATTTGTTCTTTTAGAGGGAGTTCATTATGAAACATTTACCAGCACATCCCTGGACACAATTCTAGGAAGTAAAAGATACTGTTCAAAGTAGATGGTCTCCCATTTGTCCATTCATTCACTTCAATGAAAATCATTATAAGAGCCTTATTTCTTACCACAGACATATTCCTCATCTTGACCATACAAATATTTTCAATCATACTTTTAATTTTCCCAGTCAAGAGCAAACCTGCTTTTTTCGAGTGACTTTTTAATTTAATATGTCATTTTCCCCAATTACACATAAGAAAAAATTTTAAACATTCCAAATTCTCTCCTTCCCTTCCTCCATCCCCCCTCATTGAGAAGGCAAGTAATTTGATATAGGTTATACATTTGCAGTCATGCAAAACAAATTTCCATATTAGTCATGTAGTGAAAGAAAACAGACCAAAAAAAAAACCCCAACAAAAAAAGTTTAAAAAAAATATGCTTCAATTTGCATTCTGAATCCATCATCCTTTCTCTGGAAATGGATACCATTTTTCATCTCAAGTCCTTAAGAATTATCTGGGATCATTGTTTTGCAGAGAATAGCTGAGTCATTCAGAATTGATTATCATATAGTTTTGCTATTGCTATTTACAAAGTTATTCTAGTTCTGCTCATTTCACTTTGCATCAGTTCATGTGAATCTTTCCATTTTTTTCTGAGTGCATCCTGCTCATCATTTCTTAAAGAGCAGTTGTATTCTGTTACATTCATATACCACAACATGTTAAGCCATTCCCCAGTTGATAGTCATCTCCTCAATTTCCAATTCTTTGCTACCACAAAAAGAGCTGCTATAAATATTTGAGTATATATAGGTTCGTTCCTTTTTGCTTTTAATCTTTTTGGGATACAGACTTAGCAGTGGCATTGTTAGGTCAAAGAGTATGCATTGTTTCAGAGCCCTTTAGTCATAGTTCCAAATTGTTCTCTAAAATATTTAAACCAGTTCAGATCTCTAATAACAGTGTTTTAGTGTCTCAATTTCCCCACATCTCCAACTTTTGTTATTTTCCTGTTCTGTCACATTAGCCAGTATGATAGGTGTGGGGTGGTACCTCTGAGTTGTTTTAATTTGAATTTCTCTAATCAATAATGAATTAGAGTATTTTTTTCATGTAACTATAAATAGGTTTTATTATTTCCTCTGAAAACTGCATGTTCATATCCTTTGACTATCAGTTGGGGAATGGCTCTAATTTTTTTTATAAATTTTACTCAGTTCTTTATAAACTTGAGAAATGAGGCCTTTATCAGAGAAACTTTATGATTTTTTCGCAGTCTTGATTACTGTGCATTTTCTTCCATCCTGTTTCCCCACTCCATTTATCCTACTCTTATTTTCCTTTCACCCTGTCCTTCCTCAGAAGTGTTTTGCTCCTGATTACTGCCTCCCCCAATCCACTTTCTTTTGATTAGCCCTCCCCTCCTACTTTCTTGTAGGATAAGACAAATTTCTATATCCAGTGTGTATGTTTGGCCACTTTGAGACAATTCTTATGAGATTAAGGCTCAAGCACTCCCCACCATTTCCCCTAGCTTCCCCTCCACTATAGAAGCTCTTTTGTGACTCTTTTTGTCAGATAACTTATACGATTCTACCTTTCCCTTTCCCTTTCCCTTTCCCTTTCCCTTTCCCTTTCCCTCAGTGCAATCTTTTTTCTCACCCCATAATTTTATTTTTTTTAAATATCATCTCATTATAGTCAACTCACACCCATGCCCTCTGCTACTTATATACTCCCAATAATGAGAAAATTCCTAGGAGTTATAAGTATCATTTTCAGCAAGATATATTTTTTGAGCCATATGACTCCAATAAAATGTTGAACTCTTTTATTTCTTAGTCCTTGAAAGAATTGACTCTTTATTTCTTTCTTAATTTTCAAAATACTTTTCAGTCATTGTCATGAGCTATTCCTCACCCATTTCTTGTCTCCGTACTGCCACCTTCATGATGCCTAGTCAATAGCTGCTTCATAACTCACCCACCTACTCCCTTCTCGAAGCTATGCCATTAGGGACTCACCATGATACAAAGCAGAAAAGGGCACTCATACACTTATCTGATCACATATTTAAATTAACAGTTTGGGATTCAAGGCAATTGCTTTTTCTTCTAATGAATACTATCAAGGTTCATTTCTAAGGGGAAAATATCTATGTATTTATATTGCACAACAGCATCCACTGATTAAATGAACACTGTAGGAGTGTTACTTATATAAGACACATCAAGCAATAAATGACTGACCCTAGAAACAGAGGGCTTCCCCAGCTTCCCCAGCTTCCCCAGCATCAGCTCTGAGTGCCAGGAGCAGCAGCTGCAATATTTCTTACAAATCTCTTGGGTACATCAGGGTGATCTATTGTTTGTTTATTTGTTTGTAAATTGAAATCAGCACTAATTTTAGACAGGATTGCCCCTAGCTCATCCTTTGCTATTTCTAAACATTTCAGGAATTGCTGCATAATAAATAAAAAATAGAGTTTCAGCCAAGAATTAAGAATCAGATTGCTAAGTAAACATATACCTGCACAGTCATGTGACCTTTGAAATAATGCTTCCTTCTGTTACTCATACCTTGGGCAACAGTTACAGTTTGTTGACTAGGTTCTTATAAAGATTATTCCTGAGAACTTTTTTTTTACGATCTCCTTTAAGCAAACATCTTGTTCATTTTTCTATTTTCTAAACCCAGTAGTTCTCCAAATGTGGTCAGGAACCCCTGGGGTCCTGAGAACCTTTGTGAAGTTAAAACTATTATCATAATAATGCAAAGACATTTAAATTTCAAATAAACTAAATATAGTAATATTGCTAGATATAACTCACATAAGCAAAAGTTCTTTGTAGTCCAAAACACTTTTTAAAGCGTAAAGTGGTCCTGAGACCAAAAAGTTTAAGAACTGCTGCAGTCTAACCCGTGAACAAGTAGGAACAAGTTATTATTAATGTAGAACCAAATGGTATTAAAAGAACATGCAAATTTATCGTGGAAATTTATAAGAAAAACAACATGCAAAGCTATTTACTTCCCAAAAGTCTAAGGACAAAAACAAACTTGCGTATAGACAAAAACCTTTCCTGAATTTCAAAAAAGTATCCCTTTTGATTCTGTGCCAAGGGAGCTCTAGCCCCACTCAGTACTAGACAGGCTACATCTCCCCCTCAGGGTCTAGGACCACCTGGAGAGCTGGAGAAGTCTTTTTTTTACCTCAACTGCAATCAGTGACTCCAACCTCACTCACTAAGTTGCCACTATTGTTAGGGATTTGCAACTAAATCCCATTTAACTACTTAACAACATTAGCTTTTATAAAAAATATATTTACTTCAAAGACATAGAACAAACTTACCAACATTGTTAACCAAAACTTGGGGGCATCCTCTCCCCAATACCACCTCTGACTTTAAGGGAAAAGGCTCAAAACTTAGCTTGGCTCATACATAGTGGTGGTCCCACCAAGTTCATGTTCATTTGTAGCATCTCTGTAGGATGTTTCATCTGCCACTGCCACAAGGGCTGATGGTTGCTCTCAGAATTCACTTCTTACCTCTTGTGACATCGATACTGTTTTGGATACAAACCTGTGCTCTGGAATTGTGGGATGCTAAATAGTCCTATGGACCTTTTCAGCCAGCAACACTATGCTCTCTTCACCAATCACAGAGCTCCCCTAAGAGTTCAGAAACAACAAAAGAGACTAAAGTTGACAGGTCTTTTTGAATGACAACAGTCGGTAAAACATTGCCCTCTTTTCCAAGTGGTCAGCTGAGTAGAACCAGTTTGTCTATACACACTCTAAAATGGCCAGTTCTACTATAACATGACATGTGTGTTCCTAAAAATCATCATACTATGCAGAATCACACAATAAAAGCCACAAGGCCTACGGGAAAATGGGGCACAATACTCAAATAATATTCATAATATTCAAAAATTTCATCAGTATTATGTTTTTTAAGAAGACAAAAACCTAATGAAATGGTAGGACAGTTTTATATGTGTTAAATGGTACTTTATATTGAAAAGGACCTGAATGCAACAGCCAGGTGGCACAGCAGCTACACACCAGCCCTGGAGTCAGGAGGACCTGAGTTCAAATCCGGCCTCACATATTTGATACTTACTAGCTGTGTGACCCTGGGCAAGTCATTCAACCCTAATTGCCTCAAAAGAAAAGGAAAAGGACCTAAAATTTGATTACTGAAGTAAGGATCTAAAGAGTTGTAGCCTGTGAGTTATTATGATATAGTGGAAGGAAAGTTATTTGAAATCAAATGGAAAATTGTAACATCTGATTGGGTAGTTGTGGCTCATTATTCTCTCATCCCTTTTCTATTGGCTTCAAATATGCATCTAATGCTGCTTTGCTAGCTTTTTCCTTTCATACAGAATCCATTAGTATGATTTCAAATTCATATAGACATCATTCACAATTATTCTAATATATACAGCATTATGATTATTATCTTTAAGTCATTGCAATTATTTTTCAGTGACATTTTAAACATCTGAAAATTGTGGCACACCTTCTGATTTTCATGGTCATTCCATTTTCATCATCTTCTGCCTCCACGTTGCCATCAGCAATGATTTTTCTTGTTGGTTCATGTTTTCTATGGTTATGACATCAAGGTCATATTCTAGATACTCTTTAACATCTCCATTTTCTACCTCCTCAAATCCAACCTGGTTTTTTTTCTATACCAACACAGTTTGCTTTGATTTTTAAAAATTATTTGGATGGCTCAAATCCTTCAAAATCAAGAATCAAATAAGGGAAACGTTTCTGCAACAATCAATGGTAAGCACTGATTTCTTTCACTATTCCGGACTTCAACAATAATGTCAATGGCCATATAGATGTTAAATCTCTTCTGAAATTCTGTAATGATTTCTTCATCTCAGCGTTAGTAGTTGCAAATAATATCTTGACTGTTCACCTTAAATGATGAACACACCTTTATCTAGAGGTTGTATCAGAGGTGGTTTTTGGAGACAAGGAAAAATGAATTTGACATTTGAGTTGGTTGGTCTATTGTGAGGGGATGGTTTGTGCATTAGCAATAATTATAACAAATTTAATTTTTCCTCTAATCTTCCTCTAAAATAGGAAAGGATTCAGCAAAAATAGCAATGCAGCTTTGGGCAGTCATCCATCCTTTCTTGCTATAACAGTAGTGAATGCTAAGGATGAATTTAACAATGCCTTTTAAGGTTCATGGACTGGCAGAGTTGGAAATTACTATTGCCTTTATTTTCAAATGCAAACTATTATTGGCTACCTAACATCACAATTAATGGGCTGCTCACAGTCTTAAATCCTCAGGTATGTTTGTTTGTTTTTCTTGCCTTCTATATATAAATCCTTCAAGGCATCTTTTTATAATAGATAGATGGCTCTTTGGTAAAAATTGGAAATCTGATCCAATGTAGAGCCTTCTTCTTATTTAAATTCTTTATCAATGCTGGACATTTTTTTGGTGCTTTTTCATCTCCACTCATGGCTTCCCCCATCAGCTGAAAGAGTTGGAATTGTAAAAATGTGTGAAAACAGAAAATCAACTACTACTAGCACTAAACTAAGATCCTTCTACAGGATTTGGTGGTTTCCATTTAAAGTCTTCACATAGAGGTAAGTGCTTTCTCTTTTATTGTGAGAAAAGTTGTTCCCATATTTTCACTGTTTGGTCTTCAATCCATATGCTCAATAATCTTTACATTTCTTCTATTGCTTTAGACCTTGTTCTTACTGACTTTATAGCACTTAAAGCTGTTCTATCCATAGACATTTCTTTTATTTTTAAGAGGTTGTCTCTGATCGTCTGCAATGTGGATTCCATTATTCCTGTTGTGGAAACAAGAAACAGGCTTCCCAATGATTCCACATAGTGAGATGTCATTAGAGTTTCTCTATGCATTCATCAGACCTTTACCACAATGCAAACTTACAGGATGTTACACTTAATTGAGCAGTGTGGTAGCTAGCTAATTACAGCTATACAAACTTTACATCCTCCCATTTGCAGCACAATCCAGAAATGTTTTATTCTCATCTAACAACATTTTTTCATGCTGTATCTTCTGTGATGTATAGTATTTTTACCACTCTTTCAATGCTAATAATGTCCTCTTCCTTGCCATTTGTGTATCTGCCTCCAAGATATTTTATCCTCATAGGAAAATGCTGGAGCCATCTCAAAAATTTTACAACTTTCCATTTGATTGATAAAAATTTAATGTGATCATTTTACTTAAGAAAGCTGTATAATTCAAGGGACTTCCAGGAACTAAGATGGCAGAGTAAGCAGTAAATTGCTGTAACTCTCCTATATTCACCTATAAACAACCATGAAATAGCACCCCAAAACAAATCCTAGAACAGCAGAACCAGCAAAAAGGTGGGGTGAAACAATCTTTTAGCACAAGAAACTTGGAAGATCAGAAAGAAAGGTCCATCTCATTTGGGTAAAGGGGGAGTGCAATCAGTACAGAAAGTGTCCCAGTAAACCAGCAGGGAGGCCCACCTCATCAAAGCAGCAGGAGATCCTGAGTCTCAATGTAGTGGAACAGGAAAAAAAAACCACCAATACCAGAATGATCCATGTGCTTCAGCACAGCCCAGGGCAAGCAGGCATCCTGGAACGTGAATGGACTGAAATCCCTCATAAAATGGAAGCAGAGAGCAAAGTGGATTAAAAACCAGAATCCTACAATATGCTGTTTACAAAAAACCGAATCTGAAACAGAGAGACACACACAGAGTAAAAGTAAGGGGCTGCAGTAGAATCTATTATTCTTCAGCTGAAGTAAAAAAAAAAAAAACAGGGATAGCAATCCTCATCTCAAAGTAAAAGTAAAATAGACCTAATTAAAAGAGATAAAGAAGGAAATTACATCTTGCTAAAAGATACCAGAGACAGTGAAGCAATATCAATACTAAACATATATGAAGCCAAGTGGTATAGCTTCCAAATTCTTAAAGTAGAAGTTAAGTGAGTTACAGGAAGATAGAGACATCAATACTATACTAGTGGAGATCTCAACTGTCCCCTCTCACAATTCAATAAACCCAATCAAGAAAAAAGAAAGAAAGAAAGACAGAAAGAAAGACAGACAGAAAGAAAGAAATTAAAGGGGTAGACAGCATATTCAAAAAGTTAGATATGATAAACCTTTGTCATAATTTAGATATAAAGGGTAAAGCTATAAGCAAATTAGAAGGGCAAAGAATAGTCTATATGTTATATCTATAGGGAGGGAAAGAATTCATGACCAAAGAAGAGATAGAGAGCATTACAAAATGTAAAATAGGTAATTTTTATTATTTTAAATTGAAAAGCTTTTGAACAAACAAAACCAATACAAATAAAATTAGAAGGAAAGCAGAAAAATGAGACACAATCTTTACAGCAAGTCTGTCTGATTAAGGCCTTATTTGTCCAATATATAGGGAATTGAGTCAAATTTATAAGAATACAAGCCATTCCTCAATTGATACATGGTCAAAGGATATGAACAGGCAGTTTTCAGATGAACAAATCAAAGCTATCTAAGGGTATATGAAGACTACAGAAATTGAAATTAAAATAACTCTGCAGTACCTCCTCACACCTATCAGATTGGCTAATATGACAGAAAAGGAAAATGGTAAATGCTGGAGAAGATTTGAGAAAATTGGGACACTAATGTACTGTTGGTGGAGTTGGGAACTAATCCAACCATTCTGGAGAGCAATTTGGAACTATTCCCAAAGGGCAGCTAAACTGTGCATACCCTTTGATCCAACAATAACACTACCGGTCTATATCCCAAAGAGATCATAACAAAGGGAAAAGGACCTACATGTGCAAAAATATTTATAGCAGCCCTTTCCATGGTGGTAAAATATTAGAAATTTAGGAGATGCTTATCAATTGGGGAATGGCTGAAGAAGCTGTGGTACATGAATGTAATGGAATACTAATATGCAATAAGAAATGATGAATAGGCAGATTTCAGGAAAAAACCGGGAAAGACTTGTATGAACCAATGCAAAGTAAAAAGAGCAGAACCAGTAAAACATACCCAGTATCAGCAACATCGTATGACAATCAACTATGAATAACTCAGCTCTTCTCAGCAACACAATGATCCAAGACAGATACAAAGGACTCGTGAAGGAAAATGCTATCTACATCCAGACAAAGAACTGATGGATTCTGAATGCAGATCGAAGCATATTTTTTCACTTTATTCTTTCTTGTGTTTTTTTCATTTAATCTATTCCTTCTTTCATAGCCACGACTAATATGGAAATATTTTTATATATTAGCACATATATAAACTATATTGAACTGCCTACCATTTTCAGAAGAGGGGAAGGGAGGGAGGGAGAAAAAATTGAAACTCAAAATCTTCTAAGAATGAATATTAAAAGTTTTCTTGACATGTAACTGGGGGAAGATAATACACAATTAAAAAGAAATCTGCACAAGTTAGAGATTAATTTATTCTTTTGTTGATTGTATAGGCTTAAAAAAGTGACAGACACGAAAAAATGCTCTAAATTACTATTGATTAGAAAAACACAAATTAAAACAACTCTCAGGTACCACATTACACCTATAAGATTGGCTAACATGACAAAATAAGAAAATGATAAATCTTGGAGAATATGTGGGAAAATTGGAACACTAATGCATTGTTGGTAGAGTTGTGAACTGATCCAACCATTCTGGAAAGCAATTTGAAACAATGCCCAAAAGGGCTATAAAACTATGCATACCCTTTGGCCCAGCAATAGGACTTATAGGTCTGTATCCCAAAGAGATCATAAAAAGGAGAAAAAGACCCACACGTGCAAAAATATTCATAGCAGCTGTTTTTGTGGTGGCCAAGAATTGGAAATTGAGGGGATGCCCATCAACTGGAGAATGGCTGAATGAGTTGTGGTATATGAATGTAATGGAATACTATTGTTCCATAAGAAATGATAAGCAGGTGGACTTTAGAAAAACCTGGAAAAACTTGTATGGACTGATGCTAAGTGAAGTGAGCAGAATGAGGACATTATATGCAGTAACAGTAACATTGTGCAATGACCAACTTTGATAGACATAGCTCTTCTCATCAATGCAATGATGTAAGACAATTCCAAATGATTCATGATGGAAAATGCTATCCACATTCAAAGAAAGAACTATGGAGTCTAAATGTAGATAAAAGCATGCTATTTTCTCTTTTTGTTGTTTGTTTATTTGTTTCTTCTTTCTTGTGGTTTTCCCATTTGTTCTAATTCTTCTTTATAACATGACTGACATGGAAATATGTTTAATGTGATTGTACGTATATAGCCTATATCAGGTTGCATGCCATCTTGGGGAAGTGGCAAGGGACAGAGTGGGAGAAAATTTAGAAATCAAAATCTTATAGATGTGAATGCTGAAAACTAAAAAATAAAGAAATAAGTAAACAAACAAACAAACAAATAAATAAAACACTAAAAATGTGACAAAGAAAATCTGAATAATGCAAATGAAACTTTAAAATGTGTCCTATGCACTTTTTTCCCAGAGAGACATTTGTTAAACATTTACTAGCACAGACTGGCTCATCTCCACTTTTACCAATTTCTCATTGTTGCTTTCATACAAGCTTCTAAAATAAAAAGTCCAACTCTTAAAAAAAAAACTTTAAGAAATTTAATTCAAGGAAGGTTTCATCAAAGGGAAAATTTTGAAGTCCTATAGATAAAGTACCCACTGGCATCTTACTCAACCGTAATCATGCTTGGCTATCCTGGTTTGTACTAAATAAACCTGATTGTACATTAAATGGAAAGACCCAATCCCCACAAACAGGAGTTTTCTTCCCACTACTCTTAGAGGTGCTTCTAACTTAAAGATACCTAAGATCTTAGAGATCATATTGCCTGCCCTTCTTATTTTAAAAATGACTTGACCAATGTAATAAAATTAGCTACTGTCAGAGCCAAGATTCAATCACAGATTTCTGGTGTTCTAACCTTATGTTCCTTCTCTATACAAAGATGGAACTAGACATCAAAAAGCAATCACCTCATATTTTTGTATTGTTTTATTTTTCCTCTCTTGCTCCCTGTCCCTGTCCTAGATGAGTTATAGATGTCACATGCTGAGTCTTTCATTAGTTTCCCTTCCTAAAGGAATTTCACATGTATTTTGTCCTAATGATTTCACCTTCTCAAGTTCTGTCTCTTCCCCTATAGCTACCAATTAATATCTATTCTTCCACACTAAAACCTATTCAGGTCACTGACATCCTTTGGAAGGAAGACATGAAGCATGACCATAGACTGAGATCACACTTCTAAATATGTTAAAGTAACACTGTCAGAATTCAGGAAGTATGAAATAAACAAAAAAGGATGCTTCATCACAACTAGAAATATTTAGATGCAAAACAAAGAATGTGATAGGGTAAATATTTCCTGCAAATTCCATAATGGAAATGTAATAAGATTTTGCCAAAAGGATATTAGGTAGAATCATAGAATGTTACAGCAGAAAGGAACCAAAGAGACCATCTAAGTTAACCTCTTCATTTGAAATGAGATAAAATAGACCCAGAGCCATTATTAGTTAGTGGCTAATCCAGGCCTAGGACTCTTGCATCCTAACTGGAGCACACTGGTTCAGAATGCTTTCTACTAAACCAGATTTTCTAATGATTCACAAAAGTTCTCAAGAATTTATCTAAAGTGCACAATTCAGTTTAAGGCACAATATTTTAGAAAGGACATTGATTAGCTGGAGAATATCCAGAGGACAACAACCAAAATAGGTAAGAGGCTTCAGTTTTAACTGTTTGTTTATTTTAGCATTTCTTTTTTACATTTTGAATTCCAAATCCCCTCTTTCCCTCCAGACCCTCCCCCACACATTGGAAAATCTAACAATATGATATCTATTATACATGTAAAGTCATGCAACATATAGTACCTCAAGTCTTTAATACAAGATTGACTGAGGAAACTGAGAGATGTCTAGCCTGGGGAAGAGAAAGAAGATCAGGGTGGAACAAGAGAATGACCATTAGTGACTTAGTTCCACACATCACTTAACCTCTCTAGGTTTTAGTTTCCCCACACCTAAAATAATGGGGTTAGATTAGACTCAATTTATTCCCCCTTTCAGCTCTAAATCTATAAGATTATGATTCCACTAAAGAATTTGCAGATTTGTTATTTGGAAAAGGACTTAGATTTGTTCCGTAAAGGCAGAACTAGGAAGTTCTAAAGTGCAAGTTACAAAGAACCAAATTTAGATTTAATGTCCAGAAAAAAAAAATAATTGCCCAACATTGAGAGTTATACAATGAAAGTGAAAAGTGCTGCTGCTTGATTTGTTGAGCTCACGCTAAGGGGAGGGGGAGCTTAAAGCCTCTGCATTAAAATCACTTGTTGGGTACATTGTACTGGGAGACTGTTCTGGGAGCATACAATGAACTAGATGTCTGCTAAGGTACCTTCCAACTATAATGCTCGGTAATTCCTGAAACTGTCTGGAGAGAATGTATCTCTTTCTGTTGTATAGCCCAAAGGTATCCTTAAACTATAAGCAATTCAACAAACATTTAGTAAGTGTTTATTATGTTAGGGGAACTGTGCTAATCACTGGAAATACAAATACAAACACAAACAAAAAGAAATACAACCATTGCCCCCAAGGAGCATACATTTTTATTCCTTAATAGCATTTTATTTTTCCCAATTACATGTAAACATAGTTTTCAACATTCATTTTTGTGAAATTTTGATTTTCACATTTTTCTCCCTACCTCCTTCCCCTCCCCACCCCAGACAGCAAGCCTTCTGATATAGGTCATACATGTACAATCATGTTAAACACATTTCCACATTAGTCATGTTGTGAAAGAAGAATCAGAATAAAAGAGAAAAATCATGAGAAAGAAAAGAGAAAATAGTATCCTTTGGTTTGCATTCAGACTCCATAGTTCTTTCTCTGGATGTGGTTAGCATTTTCCATCATAAGTTTTTGGGAATTATCTTCGATCATCATGTTGCTAAGAAGAGCTAAATCTATCATAGTTGATCATTGCACAATGTTGCTGATGCTGTGTGCAATGTTCTCCTGGTTCTGCTCACTTCGTTCAGCACAGTTCATGTAAGTGTTTCTAGATTTTTTTCTGAAATCTGCCTGCTCATAGTTTCTTATAGGGCAATAATATTCCATTACAGTAATATAACACAGCTTGTTCAACCATTCCTCAGTTGATAGGCATCCCCTCAATTTCCAATTCTTTGCCACCACAAAAAAGAACTGTTATAAGTATTTTTGTACATGTAGGTCCTTTTCCTTTTTTTATGATCTTCTTTTGGGATACAGACCTAGTAGTGGTATTGCTGGATCAAAGGGTATGCACAGTTTTATAGTCCTTTGGGCATATTTCCAAATGGAGGACCTTACATTTTAATGGTGAAAGACAATATATATAAAAAAAAAAAGCTGGAAAATAAGGGGATGCCTAGCAGCAGCATGATGGTTAAGTCCAGAAAGTCAGAGCCAGAAGGAGAATGAACACTGGTGAACCTGGGCCTCTTTCCAAACTGTCAACCCCAGAAGGAACTCACTAATGTGCGAAGAAGAGAGTTGGCGTTGAAGACCTGTTCTAGTATGAGCACAGAAGGCCTTATGTTGGTTCCAAAGTGAAGAGGCTTCAAGCACTGAGCGAGTTTCAGGGGTAAGACTCTAACTGTGGTGTTGAAGTCTAGAAAGTCAGAAGCATGGCCAATAACAATAATAAATATTATAATACAATATATATGTTTTATATATACATATGTTTGTGTTATATATATATGTATATATATAACATAGTATATATGATATAATAAATATAAGTTTGACTGAAAAGGAATCTGAAAGCAATCAAGACCTTGTAACAGCTGTGGGATCACAGAAGTAACTGACTTGACATATATGTTGGGCCGGTCCTGGGCTTGAAATTATAGAAGTTTAAAAATTTAGTGATGTAAATAAAAACTTTCTAACAATTAGAGTTGAAAAAGAATGGAATTTTCTGCCTTAGAAAGTAATAGGTTACCAAGTGTCAGAAGTGTTCAAGGAGTGGCTAAATAACTGCTTGTCAAGATGTTTTAACAGAGACACTTGTTCAGGTAGAGGTCTGATTAGATGACTTTTGAGGTCATTTCCAACTCTGAAGTTCTTTAATTCTCTTTTGGAAGTAACCTTGAAAAATGTAGTTGGTGACTTCATAGTCATTAAAAAGACCAAAATATATTTGCTGTAACAGAGGATTCAATATTGTTAAGGCATCTGAATCCATTTGACTATTTCTTCCCCTCTGGCCTTTGCTCCTACAATTTCAATGAATTACCTAATTACTGAAACTGATGGACAAATGTGGCAATTCCTCTAGGAGAGTGAATTGAAAAGCTCCCCACATCCTCCTATAAAAGTCTTCACTCCAGTCTAGAAAGCCTTTCTCCCTCTTCTGAGATCACTTAACTTTGCTGTGTCTTTCATTCTGCAGTTAACCACTGTCCCTTGATGTCCCTTCTTTGGTCATTGCCTCCTACTCTACGCCTCGATCTACTCCAATGTGTTTCTTTTCCCACCACTCCATTCTCACTAATCATTTCTTAGAACTCAAAATAGCATTTCAATAGTAGTCTAAGCTTTACAAAAATTCTTTGCTCCTAACAACCCTGTGTGATAAGCAGCATAAAATCCTCATTTTTCAGATGAGGAAATAAGCTAAGACATAAAATTTCTTGATGATGGTTGCAAGGCTAGGCCTGGGATTTGAACCTAGGTCTCCTTACTTCAAGTCCAACACTCCTTTTCCACCTCCCTTTTGACTACCATTTGCTTTCTGATACTCATTCTTCCTTTTTCTATCATGACACTGCTCTTTTTTTCTGATCCTGCCCCCAAGCACTACATCTTAGTCTCCTTCAAAGTTCCTTTCCTTTTACATTCTAAGTGGAGGAGCCCTCCTCTGCCCTCACCACTCTTTTATTCTCTCCTTTGTCAATCTTATTTATGCTCTCTGTGCGAATAACTCTCAAACCTACATCTTCACTAATGCCAAACTCTGTCCTTGAACCAAATTTTATATTTCCAACAATTTGCTAGATATCCTTATCTATATTCTATCCACATAGCCAAGCCTAAACTTATGAGCTACCTATCCTCTGACCATCCACTTGAATTTCTTATTTCTGTTGATGGCGTTAATATTCTAAGTCATAAAACCTCAATAATTCAGAGGATTATTCTACCTCTGAAATTCCTCACAATTTCATCTCAGTCTTCCAAATTTCAATGTCACCACTCTATGTAAAGCCCTCATTATTTCTTCCCTGGACAATTACTATTATCTTTGTTAAGCATCTTCCCTCCCTTCCTCTCTATAAACTATCCTTCACACCAATATCAAAATAAACTTGCTTGCAGGTTATAGAAGTTTCATTGCATATAACTGAACCACATTAAATTGTTGACTTCTTGAAACCCAAGATTAGGAATTTATACAATGGGGCACCACTTTAACATTCTTGAACAAAGCAGTGACATGATCAGAGTAATGGATTAAGAAGAGTGTTTGGACATTTGTATGAAGCATGAATTGGAGAATTAATAGGCTAGAGGCAGGAAATCCATTTAGGAAACAATTACTGGAGCATTTGAAGGCCTTTACTAGGGTAAAAGTGTTTAGGTGGGAGAGATACCAATGAAGTGAAATTTATAGCATGTGGCAACTGATTGTGTGACAATGAAATGAGCTGCCTCTTTGAGGCATTGAATTACCTTATTATAGGAAAGATGCACGCAGAGACTGAAAGACCTCATGTCAAGAATGTTACAGAGGAGTTTTATGCATCAGATTGGCATCAGGTAGAAGAAATGACATAATAGAGACTGAGTGCTAGGCTTAAAATTAGGAGAAATCCTGCCTTTCACACATAATAGTTCTGTAGCCAAGGGAAAGTCATTTAACCAGTCTCAGTCTCAGTTTTTTCATCTGTAAAACAGGGAGAATAACATCTTCTTCCCAAGGTAAGGACCAAATTAGAATAATATATGTAAAGTAGCTTACAAAGCTTAGTTTACTATATAAATGCTATTTGTACTACTGGTATTTTTTGTTTTTGTTACTGCTAAGCTTTATTTGAATTCTATGACTGATTCCAATGTTCATGAAAGTGCTATACAAATGTAGGGGGGTATGGAGTGTTCGAGGAGCACAAGCCTCTCTGCTGTGAAGGCTTACTGAGCACTTTCAAGGACTGCTCATACACTTTTGGTGTCCACGTTTTCACCCAGCTCTCACCTGTAGCTCCCAGAAGCTGTAGATGCACAGCAGCCACTCCCTAATAAAACTCTCTCAGCAGATCAGGTAAACATTCTAATATTTTAAGCTGTTACAAAGTGCGATGGGCTATCTTAAGAGATGGTGTGTTTTTCTTCAAAGAAGGTCTTCAAGATGGGACTGGAATACTACTTATCAGTTATGTCATGGTGGGGACTCCTTTTGTGGATGGGTTAGACTGAATGACTACTGAAGTCCCTTTCAGTTTTTAAATTCTGTGCTTCTCTGTATGTGCCACTGCTGTGCCTTTCCTTAACTGTGGTTTGTGCTAGGGATACAGGCCTATAGAAACCACTTTGCTTGATCATCTTTTTCCATCAGAATCCCCAAGGTGACTGAGGGTTATGTCTGAGCTTGGCTAGTGGTAGAACTGGTGGTGGGTGGTAGCAGGAGCTGTTCTCTCCTCTGTAGGAGAGACTATTGAATAGACTGTTTGGTGTCTGAAATTTTTATAACTTATGAAGAGGAGTGTGTTGTAATGTAACCTTGGCCTGGGAAAGAGAACATTTGAGTTCTAATGCCATTTCTTCCTGTAACTAGCTGCTTGAATTTATGCTAGCCACATCACTGTGATCATTAACACTACTATCACCTTTTACATTTGTATGTTGTTCATCCTTCATTTTTGAAGAGGACCAGTGATATCACGAGGTGACTTGCATGTGAAATGGATTTAAGTGAGGCAGAGTTACACAAAGTCATCAGCTTCACTCTCTCTTCCTGAGTCATCAAAGCCTGGGGGCAAGAGAAAAATCAAGATGATTGATGACAGCTTGGGATGCAATGGAGGACCTTGGCTTCTTTGATGTCTGACCAAGATCTAAGTGCTTCACACTGCCTGCTTCAGCAGGCTTCATGGTCACAGAAATAAATTGTTCTCATGTACTCATTCCACTGGGGGAAGATGTCACATGCTTGGGTTAGACATCCCCCTAACTCAGCAACAGGTTTGAGAACTGTCAGTTTACCCTCAATTTGGTTTACCTGATCTGCTGAGAGAGTTTTATTAGGGAGTGGCTGCTGTGCATCTACAGCTTCTGGGAGCTACAGGTGAGAGCTGGGTGAAAACGTGGACACCAAAAGTGTATGAGCAGTCCTTGAAAGTGCTCAGTAAGCCTTCACAGCAGAGAGGCTTGTGCTCCTCGAACACTCCATACCCCCCTACATTTGTATAGCACTTTCATGAACATTGGAATCAGTCATAGAATTCAAAGAAAGCTTAGCAGTAACAAAAACAAAAAATACCAGTAGTACAAATAGCATTTATATAGTAAACTAAGCTTTGTAAGCTACTTTACATATATTATTCTAATTTGGTCCTTACCTTGGGAAGAAGATGTTATTCTCCCTGTTTTACAGATGAAAAAACTGAGACTGAGACTGGTTAAATGACTTTCCCTTGGCTACAGAACTATTATGTGTGAGAGGCAGGATTTCTCCTAATTTTAAGTCTAGCACTCAGTCTCTATTATGTCATTTCGGGCCAGGTGGTTTATTCCATTTTCAAAAATCACTCTTATTTTTATCTCATTAACCTTTAGCTGAATACTCTCCAACATGCTTCCCCCATTGAGTTCTTGAATTTTCTCACAAGTATACCTTCTTAAAATACAATGCTACCTCATCATATAACCCCTTTGACATATATTATTTTGTTTAATATGGTACATCCATCCAGAGCCATTCTCTGCAATACCTATTTGGTCAAACTTGCCTCCTTGTTTTAGGATGTTTAGTTATTCTAGTTTCTCACCTAAATCCTTAGGATTTGTATAATCTTATAAGGCCATGAATTTTACAAGGAGCTCCTTTCTTAGATTTTGTTTCCTATGAATTTGTGTGTGTGTTTTTTTCCTTCTTTGTAGCTATTAATCTATGGTATCTAACTAGACTAGGGGAACACAGGCATTTTTTCCCTCCCTTGTCTTTGCTTTTTTTTTTTCAAAGCCCTTTTGATTAGACTTACCAAACACCTAGCAAATACATTCTTACTAAACATTATTAGGTTCATTCCATCTCTGACCAGGAATCTGCCATCCCTTTACTATAAGCCGTGACCCAAAACTCAGAACACTGTTTTCACATGTCACCTTCCCAACCAGATGTTCCCTTCCCAGATTAATTTTTTTTCATCTGTTTCTCTTGCCTTCAATGAGAAACAATGAGGAAAATATAATCTATTCCCTCATGGTCTTCGATTTCTTGTTAAACACTTTTTAACTTTGGCAATACATTTAAGTTTCTTCAGGTAGTGTCCCACGTGCCCAGGTGAATCACCAAAAGTTTGTAGTTGTCAAATGCCTTGGTAAGTCTTGGGAGGTTTCCTGTTATGTCTTGGATAGCTGCTCTCAGAAGACAATAGACCTTTCCTATCAAGTTGACAAATAGCTGCATACTGCACAACTTTTTCTTCTTACTCACTTTTCCTAGATTATCTCTCCCCTGAAACCTTCTATGACTACTATATTTGGGAACCAATGATTTCTTTGTGCTAAGAAAATCCAGCCCCCACTTCTTTAAAAGGACACTCATTTATTTTAAAATTCTAATTATTCAGCTATTCCTTTCCCTTTCTCCCTTTGTGACACTCTACATTACTGTCCAACATCTCAACAAGGGTCATCTTTCTTCCCCCACCTCTAATCACCACTTCCCCATTAAAGCCTTGTTACAATTTCCTGTAGGAACACTTCATTCTCCTTACAAACTTGGGCTGTAGAGAGGTATTTAGGCAAATTCTCCAGGATTGATGGTATCTGAACCACAGCTTTCCTCGTACCTTTAAAATTAGGTCTATAAAGTGGTACTTTCTTAATCTTATGGCTAACAAAAATTGACATCCTGTTCCCACATATATTGTGATTCAAAGTCAAAACAAAGTACATTTTCCTTACTAACCCCACCCCATGCCCTCATCTCTATATAGTTAAACTCTACCTCCTCCTCAATCCCTACTTTCCTTTGCCTTAATCTTCCATTGTCCCGTCTGAAACCTCTGCTTAGTCATCAACAAACCTCCCCTCCATCTCTTCCCTTCATATTGTTTTCATTTTCATATGCTCATGGAAACTTGGCTCTCTGAAGATGATAGACCATCCCTGGACATCTTTTTTTAATGCTAATGTCTCATTTTTTTCCTGGACCAGGAGAAGGAGGCAAGAGGATCCTGTTTACTCCTCCCCACAATATTCAAACCCTCCCTTCTTCCAATAGTTCCTCTTTTCCTTTGCGATTCATTCCATCTGTCTGTATCACCTCATCTTAATCCTTTTTTGCTGCATTCTATCAATCTTTACTGATCACCCTCCTTTCTTAGTGAATTCAATGTTTGGTTCATAGTCTCCTTCTCCACCTCAACACCTCTGCTCATATTTGGTAACTTCAGCATTCATATGTATATCCCTTCAAATACCTGGTCTTCTAATTCATCAACTTCTATGACCTATATATAGCTCCACTCTACCTTAAACATTACCCAGATGTGTATTACATCCTGGTCTTAAATTCTCGGGTACCCTTCTCTGACTGTAATTTTGACTCCAGATTGCTCCACTCATCTGAAACTGTATCCTCAAAGGTCTGACCTTTTTCCATTGCTCATCTCTCTTGACCTCTCCTCTGTGTTTGACACTATGGATCATCTCCTCCTAGATATATGTTCCTTCTGTGGCTTCCAGGTCTATTTTCTCCAGGTTCTCTTCTGACTTGTCTGATGACTCCTTTTCTGTGTCTTTTTTTTTTTGCTTATTATTCATTTCCCACCACCTAAATATGGTTTTCCTCCAAGGATTCTATTCTTTAGTCCTCTCTACTCTTGTGGATTCAGTAAAAATCTCTATACAAATGACTCTTTAGTTTATATGATAAACCACACGACCAGATCTCCCTAACATCTATACCTTACTGTCCCACTTACAAGTGAAACAATATTTTGAAGAGTCATCACTTTTTCCCCAAAAGGACCTCTCCTCCAAGCTTCCTTTTTTTCTGTCATGAATATTACTATTCTCCTTGTCTACAAAATCTGTAATATCTGACTCATTATCAACTCTTCTCTCTATCTTAACTTTCATATTCAATCAGTTTCCAAGTCTTTTAGAGATAATTCACATAACATTCCTCATATTGAGCCCCTTTTCTCCATTTACTTGGCCACAGAGATAGTTTAGACACTCATAATCATCTCTTACCTGAACTAATTTACCACACCTGCAGCCAGTCCCCACCCTACTCCTTTCAAATCCATCCTCTATATAATCTTAAAAAAAAAATTATCTTGACAGTTTCACATCTTACTGAAAAGCCTTCACTGTTTCCTTATACTGTCTAGGAAAAAATACAAATTCTCCAATCTAGTATATAAGCTATTCACAATCTGGCTCCAATGTATCTTTCCAGAATTACTTCATATTACTTCACTTCCTAAATAACATTCTAGTCAAAATGGATTGCAGCTATTCCTTAAATCTGATATACCCTCTCCTGCCTATACTTCCATAATCCATCTCATTGTATCGTAAAGACCTTCTCAATCTCCAATTGATAATTCTCTCTTCATATCCAAATTACCTTTTGTCTCCTTATCTGTGTAAATATTGTATCCTCCTCCCAGTACAGAAACAGTTTTTTGTTTGTTTTGTGTCTTTGCATACCCAGTGTCTCTTAAAGTTCCTTGAGCATAGTGAATGCTTAGTTAACTATTGATTAAAAAACTAGGAACTTCAGAAATTCCTAGGCTTAAGCTTGGTTTTCTCTAAATATAGTTGTAAACTACATAGTAGCCCAAAGGAAATACACATTCCTTTTAAGAAATAAAAGCTTCTTTTAAATAAATGATTAAGTTTTCAAAATATACAGCCTAGAATTCTGGACATTTCTAATATTTTGCTTATATGATCATTATAGCTTTATCAGAAGAACATGGAATCAGTACTCCAATTTTATCTCTAAGTCATTTTTATGATAATCACAGTTGGGAAGGGCCTCCAAGACCCTCTAGTTCAACTTCTCTATTTTTCAGATATGAAAACAATCCCGGGGGCAGCTAGGTGGTGCAGTGGATAGAGAACTGGCCCTGAAGTCAGGAGGCCTGAGTTCAAATTTGGCCTCAGACACATAACACTCACTAGCTGTATGACCCTGGGCAAGTCACTTAACCCCAGTTGCCTCACAAAAATAAACAAAACAAAAACAAAAACAACAACAACAAAAAAAACAATCCCAGAGGAATTCAATGACCTGCCTAAGGTCCTTAATTGACTAATGAGAGAAGCAGGACTACAATCCAATTCTCCTGAGTCCTAGTCCACTTAGTACCTGGAAAACTTTATTATACTGATCAGACAATAGACATTTTAAGTGCCTACTGTGGGCCAGGAACTGCCAGGAAATTTTTCTTGATATATGTTTTGAAAATGACATCAGCACCATGACATAGTGGAAAGATTACTGAACTTAGAGCCTGAAGTCCGAGGCTTAAATACTGCCTCTGCTACTTAATATGGGGCCTAGTGCAGTCATTTAAACACCCAGTCTCAGGTTTCTCATTACTACCTAAAAGTGGTAATGGTATCTCTCACCTTTCTCATAGGTTTGTTAAGTACCCTGTTAACCTTAAAGTGCTATGTAAATGTGAGTTATTATCCCTATTTTGAAAGGATCAAATTAGACAATGTGTGAAAAACACTTTATAAAAGTACTGAGTGCTAAATAACACTTGATAAAAATAGAATCACACTAGCTCACATTTTACATGATGATCAATTTCCACCAATGCATAGAAATGCCTCATGTTTAAGGTTAGCTATTACTAGATGTTTGCTTGTCTCTTTTCTTTCATCAGTTTCTCTTAGGAACAAGAACACTTATGGGCCTGAAAATGTAACGACTCAGCCTGACCCTCATATTCTCTCTCTCTCTCTCTCTCTCTCTTCTCTCTCTCTCTCTCTCTCTCTCTCTCTCTCTTCTCTCTTTGTCTCTCTCTGTCTCTCTCTCTTTCTCTCTCTCTCTCTCTCTCTCTCTCTCTCTCTCTCTCTCTCTCTCTCTGTCTCTCTCTCTGTCTCTCACACACACACACACACACACACACACCCCTCCAAGATGTATTTCTGTATTTCTACATATTTCTTCATTTTTATTGACTAGCAAGGAAGAGAAATAATGGGCCGCCTGACCTAGAAGAATGAAGGCACCTTGCAGGTATTTAATGTGTACCTCGGGAACAGCTTATCTACCCTGAAGAAACTGTTGCAATAGCACGTTTTCACCAGCATCCATAACAAAGTACCGATTTAAAGGCTCTCATTTCATTAGGGACAACTCTGTTTTGTAGCTGGTTTGACAAACCCTATTACAGTTTTCCATAATGTGTCTGATAAAAGCCACTCACCAGTTTTTTAATCCATGTTTCTCCACACAATTCAATCTGGAAGGAGCTTTCAAATACGTTTTTGATCTACGGAAACACATACCCCCTGTCATATCACATAACTTCAATCAGTCCTCTCACACAAATATCCTCCTGATACCTGTACAGCAAAATAAATGTGGTGCTCATTGTTATGCTGGTCTAATCCAACAGTCTCCACACTTGGGGGTCATAAAGGTTCTTAGATATTAATATTTAAATTTTTTTTTGACCCACTGCAACATTCACATTTTGGAGGCTGGTTTGTTTCTGTGTCTTGCTTTTAAATTGTCTAATTTTTCTTAGGTTATATTTCCCGTTGGTTTAGGAAGATTAAAAAAAAAGATTGTTAAATACAAAGCATCCCTTCATCTGAATTATTATTGAGTTTTGGTGCTAGTTTTTAATGTACGATTTAATAATGAGAGGCACAAAATTGTTAGCTTGGTTTTTATAAATATTAAAATTGTCTACAGTTAGCCAACACCCAAGTCAAAGAACTTAGCCTATAAATTTCTCATGAAAATTCATTGCTCTCTATCTTTCCCACCCAATTTCATGCTACAAATATTACACATCTTTTCTTCATGCTATTTCAGAATTTCTATTCCTAAATTCATGTTGCTCAGACCTGGAAATGTTATGAAGTTCACCATAATATTTTAGTGCCAAATAGGATTTGGTACATTTCCAAGCAGGTGTCATGAAACGTCAGGCTGATCTCAATTTGTAGAAATTTGAGTTTGGCCACCCAAACCAAAGAAAATTTTCTTATGAAAACAAAACAAAATAAATAAACAAACACATTAACATAAAAGACTTTCAAGCACCTTTGAGAAGTCAGTGGAAGATTATGGGGCAGAAACAATTAGACTATAGAGTAGCAACATATTTAAAGATCTGTCTCATGGTTACTTATATCAGACATCAAGGGCTTTTAGACTTTGTCCCATGGAACTCAAAGAAGTTTTCTTACTATTCCTTGTTATAGCAGTTCCAGTTATAACAGCCATGTTTATTCTTCATGTGCTCCTCTACTTCCGTAAAAAAGTAATTAAGTAATTGAAATTTGTCTTTGATGCCCTAAAACCTTCCTTTGTAAGTATTGAGTTATAAAGTCCTGGGTTCTGCAACTTCTACAAATTTGAGTAGGCTGTTTAGCCTCTCTAGGCCTCAATTTTCTCACCTGTAAAATGGAAGTGTTATGCTACATGATCTCCAAATCTATGATTCTATGACCACCTATTGATTCCACTTCTTTGATCTTCTGTTTGGGTCTTTTGTGCTGGAGGGGCCAAAGGGAGAAAACAATATCTCTATCAGAAGCATAAAAAAAAAACCACAACTCTAGGTACAACTGAAGAGATAAGATCACGGGTTAGATTCCAACTTTTGAAACAAAAATAACAAGTGTCTAAGTTCCATGTACCTTTCCATAAACTGTTTCCCACAAGTTTTTTTGTGTGTCCCTTCATGTTTTTATGTGTCAATATGGGAAGTTAGCCACACTTTCCAATATTTTCTAAATTAAGTGCGGTTGCTACTACCCAAGCCATACTACAGGAAAATAGTTCATCTCTAAGCAGCAGTGGATACCCTACACTAGAGTTCTCTTCCTTTAGCATGGAAATGATCTTATCACTCTTCATTCTGTCAAAATCTCTCTTCAGAAAGGTGTTAAGAGGAAAATAATCTGGCTAATTCACTCATGCGAAGGTTTAGATGGATAATGTTGATAATCTTTGGCATTCCCAGGAGTGTTTATATGTAGAAGAAGGGCAGTTAACTCAAAAGAATATCAAATTTATGAGATTTAGGGTAATAGAATAAGTACAAGGATCAATACCATGATAGGTGATGTTCAAGAGACTTGGGATTCTTCCTAATGCTCTTCAAATTCTATCAGATTATACTTTTCTACTCTCTACAAATAAGAACAACTCTCTGTTTTCCATCTGCCTTTCTCCTTGGTTTTAACTCTGTGGAAAATCATACCTCACCCAGAATAACCAATCACCTGAGATCTGTTAGCCATGCTGTTAAAGTCAGTTTTTGATGCTCTACACTTTCCTCAACTCCTTCAGTTACCTCTCCACTCGGATTAGAGGATTGGAGGGTGGAGAAATAAACCTTTCAAAACCTTCTTTTTATAGAAATAACTTTCATGTAACCTTCATTTTCCATTAGCAACCCTGCTTGGTTCTGCTTCCATGAACATCATGTTCCCATGTCCCTGTACTTGGTATCCTCTGGTTATCCCCACCTTTTTACTTTCCTTCTGAGTGTTCTCCATTAGATTGTAGGCTCCTTGATGTCATGGTCTGCCTTTTTTTTTTTCTTTCTTATTTCATACCCAGTGGTTAGCGCATAGTAGACACTTAAGAAATATGTATTGAATTGAACTAAACAGCAATGACACAATAATAATATCATTCATTTAGCAGTTAAAGGTGTGAAAAGTAATTTATATATTTGATTCTCACAAGTCTCTGAGGTAAATGCTATTTCCATCCATTTTTTACAGATGATGCTAAAAAGTTTTAGTTACTGGTCCAGGATCAGATAGCTAGGAAGTGCCTGAGGCAGGAATCAAATTGAAGTCTTTCTGACTCCAATTCTGTCACTCTACGCAGTGTGTCATTAAATTGCCATTTTTAAGACTAGCCCTGCACATCCCTAACATAAATAGAAAAATGAATAACATTAACCATACATTGTCACAATTAAATAATAATTTCATCAATCAACACATATTTGAAGAAATTTGTTATTTTGGTGGTCTAGACAATCACCTCCTAAGTGCAGATTGCAATCCCCTGACATTTATTCAATATATTTTTGATATTTTAAATATAGTCTTGTCTCTGTCTTCTCACAAGCTCTCCTTTGAGAAGCTACCCAACTTGACAGCTCTTCTCTCAATATCTTGGGAGAAGAGCTCAAGCTATCCTTCATTCTCCTTGTGTGACAAACCTATCTACTTTTGCAGTCTTCTATGTCCCTGATGAGGTCTCTTATGATGCTTCTCACATGCAAGTCATCATCGGTAATATGTTGTCCCCTATTTACACCAGCTATACCTCTTCCTATTTTTCTTTGATTTAATATGATGCTTCTCTAAAGCAGCCAAGTGGCGAACACTTAGTCTCCATGGCAGAACAGAACCCTGGGGTAGTAGAAAGAGCCTTAGACTTTATACTCAGGAGACATGGTTTCAAGTTCTATCTCCAGCTTTTCCTCACGTGAGCTTAGGTGAATCATTTTGCCTTTCAGGGCAAACAAGGAAGACATTTAAAGGAGTTGATGGTTCAGTACTTTGCTAAGACCCTATTTAAGATGTTGTGCTCACTTCTAGGTGCTGCGTTGTAAGAAAGGCATTGACAAATCAAAGGGTATGCAGAGGAGGGCACTGAGGGAACTGAGACTATGTCCTATAAATCAATTTGAAAGGACAACATATTTGCTCTACAAATGAAGAAGACAGGTAGAAACAAGATGACTATGTTCAAATATTTAAAGGACTACCTTGTGGAAAGGAGTCTAGCTGCTAAATGGAGAGGTCATGATACCAACATACCTCCTTCCTAGAGCAAGGGTGAGAATAAGACAGTTTATGTAAAGCTCCTTTCAGTGGCTGCTGTTGTTGTTGTTGATGAGTCCTGTCTGACTCTTCATGAGCCCATTTGGTGTTTTCTGGGCAAAGATATTCAAGGGATTTGCCATTTCCTTTTCCAGCTTATTTTACAGATGAGGCAACTAAGGTAAATAGTGCTGTGACTCGTCCAAGGTCAGAAAGCTAAGAAGTATCTGAAGCCAGATTTGAACTCAAGTTTTCCTGACTCTGGGCCAAGTGCTCTATCCACTGTACCACATAGTTGCCCCATAGAGCCACTTACATTACTAATATGGGTGGGGGGGAGGAGATTTTTCTATTTCCCTCTCAAACTTTTAGAAGTGCTTAATTATAACTCTTGAAAGGCAGTGTGATGTAGTAGATAGACAGCTGGCCACAGAGCCAGAAAGAGTTAGAGTCAAATTCTGCCGCTGACACACTTGCACTGTATGACCTTGGGCAAATCACTTCATATCCTGGTGCTCCAGGCAACTCTCAAGGACTCCAGGTTGCAGAAAAAGTGCTGGCCTGTATGAGTAGAGGAAACTTCCTCATTGAGGCATTCAGTATATCAGTGAACAAACAAATTCAATTCCTATTTCTATTCTATTTATAACTAAAACAAAAAAGGTCTTGAAATTATATGAAACTAAAAGAAGCATTTCCCTCATCAATGTGGTAATGTCTTTAATGATGTGATTATTATGGGGGTTTTTTATTCATCATCTTGCTAAGTGATTATTCCACTCTAATCTGGCATATTCTGTGGTGTATCCTCAATGACCATGTGATGTTTGCAGAACACTATAGTGTTTGCTGACATATTTAAAGCAGTCTGAAATCATGGTTTATTCATCTTCTAATCCACATAACTTTCAGACTTCCAGTGTGAGTGAAGGGAGAGACCTGGGAGAGAGCAAAAAATAACATCTATCTTCTGATTGAATATATATGTCTGAATGTGTGTGTAGCAATACTAAAGTTCACTATGACATAATATTCATTGTCTGACAGTTTTCCCAAGACTAAATATGAAAAAGAAGAATGCATTTATGTCATGGTATATACCTAAAGGAGGATAAGATGGAGAGATGGAAGGAATTATAGAGTATTTTCCCAATGCCTCCTTTCCCACATAAAATAACTGAGAAAAAAAATAAAAGTAACATTATTTGTGCAAGGAAACACAGATAATAAACAACAGCAGGGCTAGGATTCAAACCCAAGGCCTCTGATTACAAATCCCACTATTCTTACTGTATGTTGTCCATTCTATACACAAAATTGTAGATTCTCAGAATTGGAGAGGCCATTAGATACCATCTAGTTCAACTTATAGTTACTGAGATATATTTCTATAACATTGACAAATAGCTTGCAAGCCTCCATATGTGAACCGCCTTTGAAGGGGAATTCACTCCCTCCCAGACCAGCCCTTTCCATCTTTAGATACGTCATGGCTAGGAAAAAAAAAATACACACACACACATATGTGTGTATATGTGCAGTGGGATTTCCACCCAATGCTGTCCTCTGGACCAAGCTGAACAAAGCTAGACTCCTTTCCACAAGGTAGTCCTTTAAATATTTGAACATAGTCATCTTGTTTCTACCTGTCTTCTTCATTTTAGAGCAAATATGTTGTCCTTTCAAATTGATTTATAGGACATAGTCTCAGTTCCCTCAGTGCCCTCCTCTGTATACCCTTTGATTTGCCTTTCTTAAAACACAGCGCCTAGAAGTGAGCACAACATCTTAAATAGGGTCTTAGCAAAGTACTGAACCATCAACTCCTTTAAATCTCTTCCTTGTTAGCCTAAGCAAGCTAGGGGCTAAGATGACATTAGCTTTTTTTTTTTTAGCTTGTCATTCTATACTACTTACATATTTTGAGCTTATTGCCCAGTAAACCACAAAATCTATTTCATTTCAACTGTTTCTGAAGCAAATTATTTGAACTCATGTTGAATTTTACATTTATATCTATTAAAAGTTATTAACTTTAGCTCATCATATTTGCCTACTGAGATCTCTTTGGATCCTGACTCTGTCATCGAATCTGTTAGCTTTGTCTCCCACAAGCTTTGTGTCACTAGCAAATCTGACAAGCATACCATCTCTCCTTTCATTCATGCTTTGAATTTCTCTCAAGCTAATAGTTTGTGTATTTCAGCAATGACTGCTATCCTTGTTCAGTGCTGCTAGCATAATAAAATGGTATTTGTTGGAGCCTGACAAACTAAGGATAAATTGTCCAGGTACTCCCCAGTGACAGATGGTTTGTGCTCCCTAAGATCATTTGTCAGTTGTTTGTAACTAAAAGACAGCATTTTCCCACCAAAACAGTACTAAAATGAGAGATAAGTTCTGGGGGTAGCATAAAATGTCCTGTTTATCCTATAAATGTAATTGAAGTATGGTACTGAACCTAATCATTATGTATAAGAAGATCTCTTTGGAAAAATGCTTTCAGGTTCCTACTCTGAATTCCAGAAGCACATCCATCTTATTCATTCATCAGCAGCAGGAGTGAGAGTCACCAGCAGAGAAAGCTCCCCAAAAGGCAGTGGAAGATTAGCTTAGGTCAAAAATACTGTTTCTGGTAAAGGGGAAGGAAGTGAGTGTTTATTTTTTATTTGATAATAGATTAATAATCTGCACCAGATTATTTTACTACTGCTTTACAAACAGATTGGGAAGACAAGAGGTACATTTCCCTCTCCAATTTAGCTCCTCTTAGTAATGAAAAATAATCCAGAAAATGGATAATAAAAATGTTCTCAAATAAGTCTTCACTAAATCAACAGAAAATTTCACTGGAGAGAAAGAGAAAGAAGTAATAACAAGAGACAGCAAGCATACAGAATTTCAGATAAATTTTCTACATGTTATAATAGTACAAATCCATTAAAATACTTTCTGTACATTTAGAACATAATTCTAAACAGAAACCCTAAAATATAAGAATAACAAATATTCCTGTAAATAGCATGGAATAAGACTATCCAAGGTGGAGGGGACAGGAGAAAGTGGAGAGAAAAGAAAGAATTTCTTTTTTTTTCTTGAAAATTTTTATATTTTATTTTTTCAAATTATGTAACAATTTTAACATTATTCTAAAAAAAATTGAGCTCTGAATTCTCTCTCCCCTTCCTTGAGAAAGCACAAAATTTAATACAGGTTATGAAAGCAAATTTACATATTAGCCATGTTGTGAAAGAAAACAGACCAAAAAACTCCAAGAAAAATAAATAAGGTTTTAAAAAAGCATGCTTCAGTCTGTATTCAAACTTGATCAGTTCTTTCTCTGGAGGTGGATAGCATTTTTCATCATAAGTCATTATATTGCTGAGAATAGCTAAGTCATTGACAGTTGATCATCTTACAATATTGCTCTTACAGTGTATACTGTTCTCTTGATTCTGTTCACTTTGCTTTGTATAGTTCATGTAAGTCATTCCTGGTTTTTTTAAATCATCCTGCTCATCATTCCTGATAGCACTATAGTCTTCCACTATAATTACACAACACAACTTTTCCAACCATTCCCCAATTGATAGGCTTACCTATAATTTCCAATTTTGCCACCATAAAAAAGAGCTGATATAAACATAGGTCTTTTTCTTTTTTTGAAAATCTATTTGGGTTACCAAACTAGTAGTTTGTAGTGGCATTACTGAGTCAAAGGGTCTGTCCAGTTTTATAGCCCTTTGAACATAGTTCAGAATTGCTTTCAAGAATGGTTAGATTAGTACACAACTCCACCAACAATGCATTAGTGTCCCAGTTTTCCCACATCCCCTCCAACATTTGTCATTTTCATTTTATGTCATATTACCCAATCTGATAGGTGCAAAGTGGTACTTCAGAGTCGTTTTCATTCGAATTTCTTTAATCAATAGTAATTTAGAGCATTTTATATAACTATACACAGCTTTGGTTTCTTCTTCTGAAAACCATTCCCTGTTCAAATCCTTTGACCACTTATCAATTGAGGAATGACTTATATTTCTATAAATTTGACTGTGCTCCCTATATATTTGAAAAGTGAGGCCTTTGTAAGAGAAACTTGATGCAAAAATTTTCCCAGTTTTCTTCTTTCATTTTAATTTTGGTTACATGGTTTTGTTTGTGTGAAAAACTGTTTAATTTATATAATCAAAATTATCTATTTTCTTCCCGTCATGCTCTCTCTTCTTTGATCATAAATTCTTCCCTTATCCATCAACCTGACAGGTAAGATACTGATTTGCCAATGATATCACCCTTTGTGTCTAAATTATGTACCCGTTTTTATCTTATCTTGGTATACAGTGTGAGATGTTTGTCTATGCCTGGTTCTGTCAAACAGCTTTCGAGGTTTTCCACCAATTTTTTTCTCAAAAAGGGAGCTCTTATACCAAAAGCTTGGATCTTTGTGTTCATCAAAAATTAGATTTCTATGGCCATTTTCTACTATGTATTATGTATCCAATCTATTCCACCAATCCATCACTTTATTCCTCAACCAGTACCACATTGTTTTGATGATTACCACTTTGTAATAGAGTTTGCGATCTAGCACAGCTAGGTCACTTTATTTCATTTTTTCCTCATGAATTTCCTTTATATTCTTGATCCTTTGTTCTTCGAGATGAATTTTGTCACAATTTTTAGCTCTATAAAATATGTTTGGAGTTTGATTGATATGGCACTGAACTAAATAAATTAATTTAGGTAGAATTGTAAATTTTATTACATTGACTTAGCCTACACATGAGCAAGTAATGTTTCTGTAATTGTTCGGTATCACGAAAAGTAATACACATGGTTTTATAAGAAAAGCGTTCTGTAATTTTGTTCACGTAATTCTTAGGTTTCTCTCGACAGGTAGACCCTAGGTATTTTATATTGTCTACCATTATTTTAAGTGAATTCTTGTATCTCTTCCAGCTGGACATTGCTGTCAATATATAGAATTGTTGATGATTTATGTTGTTTTATTTTATATCCAGCAATGATCCTGAAGTTGTTAATGATTTCAACTAGGTTTTTAGTAGAATCTCTAGGATTCTCTAAGTATACCATCATATCATCAGCAAAGAGTGATAGTTCTGTTCCCATTGCCTATACTAATTCATGCAATTTCTTTTTTTTCTCTCTTATTGCTATGGCTAACATTTCTAGTACAATATTGAATAATAGTGATGATATTGGACATTCTTGTTTCATGCCTGCTCTTATTAGAAAGGCTTCTAGCCTGTGCCTATTACAGAAAATGCTTTTTATTGGCTTTATATAGATATTACTCATCATTTTAAGGAAACCTCCATTTATTCCTATGCTTTCTAGTGTTTTCAATAGGAATAAGTGTTGTACTTTGGGTGTTTTTTTTAATTTATTCATTTTTAGTTTTTAATATTCACTTCTATAAGCTTTTGATTTTCAAATTTTCTCCCCTTCCCTCCCTAAGACAGTGTTCAACCTGATATAGGCTATACATATACATTCCTATTAAATATATTTTCACATTAGTCATATTGTAAACAAGAATTAGAACCAATAGGAGGAACCACAAGAATGGAGGAACAAAACAAAACAGAAAGAAAAAAAAGAGCAAATAGTACGCTTTGATCTGCATTCAAATTCCATAGTACTTTCTTTGGATGTGGACAGCATTTTCTAACATGAGACTTTTATAGATCCTTGCATTGCTGAGAAGAGATAAGTCTATCAAAGTCATCACACAATGTGGCTGTTACTGTGCATAATATTCTCCTGGTTCTGCTCACTTCACTCAGCATCAGTCCATATAAGTCTTTCCAGGTTTTTCTGAAGTCAGATTGCTCATCATTTTGTATAGCACAATAGTATTCTATTACATTCATATACCACAACTTGTTCAGCCATTCCCCAATTGGTAGGTATCTCCTCAATTTCCAATTCTTTGCCACCACATAAAGAGCTGGTATAAATATTTTTGTACATGTGGGTCTTTTCCCCCATTTTTATGATCTCTTTTGGATATGGCCTTAGAGGTGCTATTGCTGGGTCAAAAGGTATGCACATTTTCATAGCCCTTTGGGCATAGTTCCAAATTACTCTCCAAGATGATTGGATCAGTTCACAACTCCACCAACAATGCATTAATGTTCCAATTTTCCCACATCTTCTCCAACATTCATCATTTTCCTGTTTTGTTATGTTAGCCAATCTGATAGGTGTGATGTGATACCTCAGAGTTGTTTTGATTCGCATTTCTCTAATCAGTAGTGATTTAGAGCATTTTTTCATATGACTATAGATGGCTTTAATTTCTTCATCTGAAAACTGCCTGTTCATAGCCTTTGACCATTTATCAATTGGAGAATGACTTGTATTCTTATAAATTTGTCTCAGTTCTCTATATATTTTAGAAATGAGGCCCTTATCAGAAACATTGGGTGTAAAAATTTTTTCCCAGTTTTCTACTTCCCTCCTAATCCTGGTTGTATTGACTTTGTGTAAAAACTTTTCAATTTAATGTAACCAAAATTATCCATTTTGCATTTCATAATGTTTTCTAACTCTTGTTTGTTCATAAATTCTTCTGTTCTCCATAAATTTTACAGGTAAACTATTCCTTGCTCTCGCAGTTTGCTAATAGTATCAGCCTTCATATCTAAATCATGGACCCATTTTGACTTTATTTTCGTATATGTTACAAAGTGTTGGTTTTTACCTAGTTTTTATCATGCTCTTTTCCACTTTTCCAAGCAGTTTTGTCAAATAGTGACTTCTTATCCCAGAAGCTGGGGTCTTTGTGTTTATCAAACAGTAGATTACTACAGTGATTGACTACCGTGTCTTGTGTACTTAACCTATTCCACTGATCAACCACTCTATTTCTTAGCCAGTACCAAGTAGTTTTGATGATTGCTGCTTTTATAATACAATTTAATATCTGGAATGGCTAGGCCACTTTCCATAGCATTTCTTTTCATTAGTTCCCTTGATATTCTCTACCTTTTGTTCTTCAAATGAATCTTCTTGTTTTTTTTCTAGCTCTATAAAGTAAATTTTTGGTAGCTTGATTTGTATAACACTTAATAAGTAAATTAATTTAGTAGAATTTTCATTATTATTACATTAGCTCAGCCTACCCATGGATAACTGTTGTTTTTCCAAATATTTAGATCTGACTTTATTTGTGTAAAAAGTGTTTTGTAATTGGGTTCATATAGTTAGACTCCTAAATGTTTTATAATGTCTACAGTAACTTTAAATGGAATTTCTCTTTCTATCTCTTATTGTTAGTCTTTGTTGGCAATATATAGAAATGTTGATGATTTATGTGGGTTTATTTTATAGCCTGCAACTTTGCTAAAGTGGTTTCTTATTACAAGTAACTTTTTTAACTTGATTTTCTAGGATTCTCTAAGTATATCATTATATCATCTGCAAAGAGTGATAGCTTTGTTTCTTCTTTGCCTGTTCTAATACCTTCAATTTCTTTCTCTTCTCTTATTACTACAGCTAACATTTCTAGTACCACATAGAACAGTAGCAGTGATAATGGAGATCCTTGTTTCACTCCTGATTTTATTGGAAATGCTTCTAGCTTATCCCCATTATATAATGCTTGCTGAAGGTTTTAGGTAGATGCTACTGATCATTTTAAGAAACTCCTTCTATCCCTATGCTCTCTAGTGTTTTTAATAGGATTGGGTATTATATTTTGTACAAAGCTTTTTCTATGTCTATTGAGACAATTTTTGTTGTTTTTTGTTATTGACATGATCAGTTATACAGATAGTTTTCTGCATACTGAAGCATCCCAGCTTCCTGGTAAAAATTCTACCTTGTCATAGTGTAGGTTCTTGTGATATATTGCTATAATTTCCTTGGTAATATTTTATTCAAATTTTTGCATCAATATTCATTAAGGAAATTGAACTATAGTTTTCTTTTTCTGCTTTTGCTCTCCCTGGTTTGGCTATCAGTGTCATATTTGTGTCATTAAAATGAATTTGGTAAAACTCTTTGTCTATTTTTCCAAATAGTTTGTATAGTATTGATTTAATTATTCCTTAAATATTTGGTGGAACTCACTTGTGAATCCATCTGGTCCTGGAATTTTTTTCTTAGGAAGCTCATTGATGTCTTATTCAATTTCTTATCCTAAGATGGAGTTATTTAAGTATTCTATTTCCTCTTCTGTTAATCTAGACAATTTACATTTTAATAAATACCCATCTATTTCACTTAGATTCTTAGAATTATGGGAATATAACTAGGCAAAATGACACCTAATAATTGTTTTAATTTCATCTTCATTAGTGGTGAATGCACCTTTTTCATTTTTGATAGTGGTCATTTGATTTTCTTTTCTTTTTTTAAATACAACTAAACAATGGTTTATCTACTTTTTTCAAAAAATCATATCCTACTTTTTTATCAGTTCAATGGTTTTCTTACTTTCCATTTTATTAATTGCTCCTTTCATTTTCAGGATTTTCAATTTGGTGTTTAATTTGAGTTTTTTAATTTGTTCTTTTTCTAGTTGTTGTTGCATGCCCAATTCATCGATCTGCTCTTTCTCTATTTTATTGATGTAATCATTTAGGCATATAAAATCTTCCCTAAGTACTGCATTAGCTGCATCACATAAATTTTGGTATGTTGTCTCATTGTTGTCATTCTCTTTAAAAAAAAAAATTATTCATTTTTATGATTTGTTTTTTGACCCACTCACTCTTTGGGACTAGATTAGTTTCCAATTAATTTTTAATCTATTTCCACAGCTTTTTATTGAATGTAATTTTTATTGAATTATGTTTTGAAAAGGATTCATTTAATATTTCTGATTTTTTGTATTTGGTTATGAGATTTTCATGCCCTAATACAGTCAATTTTTGTGTAGATGCCATGTACCATTCCATTTTCTACAGAGGTTTATCATATCTAATTTCTCTAAAATTCTATTCATTTCCTTAGCTTCTTTCATGTTTATCTGTGGTTAGATTTATCCAGTTCTGAGAGGCACTAGTATGGTTTTACTATCCATTTCATCCTAGCATGGTTTTACTATCCATTTCATCCAGTAACTCATTTGAACTTTTCCTTTAAGAATTTTGATGTTATACTATTGGGTGCATGTATGTTTAGTATTGATATTACTTCATTTTCTCTGGTAATTTTTAGCAAAATACACTTTCTTGCTTGTCTCTTTTGCTTTGTCTGAGATTTTAATTGATACTCTTACTTTTTTTAATTTCAATTGAAGTATAATACATTCTGTGCCACCCCTGACCTTTACTTTGTGTGGATCTTGAGCTTTCAAATCACAAAGTTCTTTTATTCTAATGGGAAGAAGGAATCTGTGTTTCTTTGGAACCTAATTCTTCAAGGATCCTAGGCGATGTGGGTTTTTTCTGTTTTGATTGTCTTAATCCAAAGGCAACAGAAATTCTACAACCTACTATACTTTTCCCCAAGCCTACCAAAAGCAGCAGACACTGAATCAGTCCTGCCAAAGAAGGAAAGAATGATGAGAATTAGAGAAGGTATCTAGCATGAGGGGTTGTACTAAACCCAAGAGAAAGAAAAATGGTGATCTGGGACCACTCCTTTTCCTACTCTAACAGTTATTTTGGGCTGAAACTGAAACCACTGAAAAATAAATGACTCAATATGGAAGGAAGTTGAAGCCTAATGCCAGTTGTTAACACAACTTTGAAAAGCAAAGATAAATTAACATGAATGATTTTAAAAGTGGAAGGCAAGGTGGGTGACAAAACATTTTTAAAAAATTATTGCACAGTAGATAAAGCTCTGGCCTTGGAGTCAGGAGGACCTGAGCTCAAATCTGGCCTCAGACACTGGACACTTACTAACTGTGTGACCCTGGGCAAGTCACGTAACCCTGATTGCCTCATAAAAAAAATTCTTCAAAAATCTCTAAATGAATATTGAAATACAAAGGAAATTGGTAATACCACATGACAAAACACAGAAACCTATGGATTGATTACCAAGAGAGCATGGAGCCACAGAAGAATGTTCCAAAATGATTCAAGAGAGAAATAAGAATCTTGAAAAAAGTTAAATTATAACAAATAAAAGAATTTATGTCCTGTACAACAGGAATTATTGGCACAATAGAAAAATCTAGATCCTCTGTAGTGAGTCTTGTCAAAGAATTAAAAGGAAGAGCAAGAGATTATGAATACAAATATACCGAATTGAATGAAAATCTAAGGAAGGAGAAACAAAAAGCAGTAAGCATTAAAAAAATTTCTAAGTTATGTAAAAACAAAAGATATCAACAAAATGTGGATTTAAAAAAGATTTACTATAGGAAGGAGAGGCAAAAGTCTTAAGAAGCTTGGAATTGAGACAAAATTGGGGAATGTAGCCAAAGAAGGGAAGGAAAGATTTCTGGTTTTATGCAAATATTTTCGTGTTTGAAGGCAGAGAAGCAAAAGCCAATGGTGGAAAGACTGAAAATATAGGGATAGATGATAATTGTTAGGAAAGTCCTAGAAGAGAAGAAAGTCCTAGACAGAGGTACAGAATTGGAGAGGGGAAAGGGTCATTTGAAGAGGAGGAAGAATAATGAGGGGGAGACAAAGGAAAAACCTGTGAAGAAGAGATGGGGTACCTTCATTGAAACAAGAAAAAGGAAGAGACATTGGGCATAGACATAAAATTCAGGCACAGATTAGAAGAAAGACCGTTTGAGTCCTATAAGCTACTCTTACACATATATGCTGAACAGAACAATTTCAATTTTATGGCCATTGAAACAACAGATTGTACCCAACTAGGAAAGAGTAATCTGGAAACATAACTCAGAAATAGAGTATTTTCTTTCCTCATGTCTAGTTCAGATTTCTTTGGGAAACATTCCTCTCCCTTGTTATCGGATAGGCAACACGTTAATAGAAACTTATTCATCTGAATGTGTAAATTATTCATATAAGGTCCTTATCCCAGAGCAGATTTTCATAAAAAGAGAAGCAGAAGGAGAAAGAGAACAGAACAGTAAGTGCATGAGAAGGAATAAATTTCCACCAGTAAGAAAGGTTAAGGGCAAATATAAGGGAGTCTAGATAACCAAAACAGACTTTGCTAATTTCACCATTTAGCCTGAGCCAACCCTAGTAACCTTCAACTACGAACAAGGGAATAGACATTGCACCTGGAGGTATATTAGGTTCTGCAAGATCACACAGGTATAGAACTTAGAGGAAATTTTCTTTCCCACTTCAGTCTGTTTTCAGGTAAATGATTTCTTTCCATTTGAGCAAGGCCAATGACCAATTTCAGATGGGTACATTTATCTGCAAAGTCACATTTCCATATCTGTACATAACATTTGCATCATTATCATCATATCAGTATCATTATGATCAAGGTCATTGAATTACTTTTTTTAAAGCCATATCACTGTCAAATGCCTTTCTTCATGCTCCAATCTAATTATTCCTCCAGTTTTCCCCAAAATGTTCAGAGTTTCAGCATTTCTTTGCTGTACCACTTAAGTGATTTACAAGAAGAAAATTTCCCCCTTCAGGATTCTTGTTCAAGGAAGATACAATCATGAAACTGACTGGAGGAAGATATAATCAAACTTAGCTCCTCTATACCTAAGTGGAAAAAGACAGCATCAGTATTCTTTTAAAATTATGCTTGGCTTAGCAAGCTATATCAGGTACATTGGTTGCAATTATTTTCCAGCTCATGCATTTTGAATGGACAGAGAGGTTTTGTTCAAAGGAAGTCTGTCTATCCAGTTCTTTTGTTAACCAAGTGCAGAACTGACAGAAGGTTAGTAAGTTTTAGACAAGACATTCAATATTGTTATTGCCAATAATAGTACAAATAGCATTAGACGATTCATAAAATACTTTATGATGATTGTTACTAGCTAGGCTTCACAATAAATGTATGAAGTGTAACAGGATGTCTACTCCATAACAGTGGAAGTCAAGAATAAAGACAACTGCTATGGGATCCCATTGCCTAGCAAAAACAAAAACCAAACAAAGGAATAAAGACAACTTCATGATACATTCACAATTTTTTTAATATGTGATATGAAAAGATTTAGTCTTAACAATAAAAAGTCACTCATTAGAAATGTAAACAGTTCTTAAAATCAAAATTTATTCTTTGTTTCTATAAGGGTTTTAGTCAATAGGGACATTAAAGTTTATTTTGTACAAAACCTATTTTTCCAGTAAAGAAATGGATGCACCAAAGGCAAAGTGACTTACGTAACATAAAATAGATAATAAGATTGGATCTAGGTATATGAATTTAAATCCAGTGTTACTTCTGCCTCACCCACTACTTTCACTACCAGATATTTGTATAACCTTTCAGAAATCACTTAACCTCACTAGACCTTTTTTTTCATTTATGTGAAACATAAGTGGGTGGTACTAAAAAATCAACCATTTTTGCTTCCTCCTTCCTTTTACTAGAGGGAAGGTAAACTTCATCTAGGCCACACTTGTTTCTGTCCTGCCCATTTTCCTTTCTCCTTTCCTTTTCATTGGAATCCAGAGACTTAAAAAGCCATACCCTTTTATCATGTATAACTTAGGGGCAATATAATGGCCCTAAGATCTATGTTTTTCTTTTCTCTACAATTTTATGACATATATATCAGACAGAAACTTACTACTACAATGACAATAACTCAGAGCCACCAGTTAGAAAAATTCCTAACATTTAGGCAGCCTTAATTTGAAGTTCTATCTTTCTCTAACTAAGCCCAAGCCTCTTTAATAGGCCATACAGAATATAAGAAACATTTAGTTAAAAGAAGCAAGCAGAGTACATGACAATGTCTCTTACTAAACAGGAATGTGAAAAGGAAGAGCAGTTTTTTCAATAAACTTCCCTCAGTCCTTAAAGAGATGAATATAAGTAATGACTTCAGTTAAAGTTTTCTATTTGAAGATTCTTGGAAGATTTAATGGCCTTGAGCATTCCTTTTCATGTCAAACTTAGGCCTCTTTTCAATTTTTCCTTTGGGTTGTTATCTTGTGCCACTAATTCTCTCCTGTTCAGCTTATTAAGTGCTGGATCAGGCTGAAGTATGCCATCTTTCCAACAGCTGCTGCTGTTGCTCAACACTTGGAGCTCTCCCTATTTCCTCTGAATTTGTCATTCAAACTGTATGTGTGTCTTTTTAAGAGCATTAAGATGGGTACATCTCAAGTCTGCCTTGTCAAAGATTCAAATAGTCCTAAAATGCCCTCAGGAGTAAGAGGGAATAGTAATGTTTATCCCTCTGGACTACAAATAGCATGATACCACTCAGCTGAAAACTGGGATTTTTCGAAACAGAGAAGAAAAGGCTGAGAAGACTTCTGATTTATAAGAAAGGACAGAAGGTGGAAGATTTGTCATACAGAGGGAAAAAAAAGGGGAAGAATAATTACTATACATAGTTAGTAAGGAGTAAGAGTAAGAAGACCGGAGAGGCAGATTCGGACCAGGTTACAAAGGATTTGAAAAGCTAAACAGAGGATTTTATATCAATTATTTTTAAATGAAATCCTGCAAAATGGACTACAACAATGCATCCAAACATTCATTATGACTATTCATAATCCTTCATTATAATTGTTGTGACCATTTTTTAATGACCAGGGATGTAAGCATACAAAATAATCCACATAAGTAATATACTAAAAACAAAAACATTGAAAATCACAAGATTTTCTCAATCAAGGAAAAGACTTTGACAAAAAGCAACAATTATCTGGACTGAAAAAACTACAAAGTATTGTCATAAAGGGACCTTTTAAATGTCACAAAAATATATCTCTATAACCGAAACTAAAAAATCATATTCAATAAGGATATACTAGAAGCTTTCCCAATAAATCCAAAGTAAAGCAAGGATGCCTATTCTTCGCACTAGTATTTTATATAGTTCTGTAAATGCTAGCAAGAAGCAATAAGACAAGAGAAAGAAATTAAAGCATCAATTTAGGCAAAAGGGATATAAAATGACATTACTTAGAAAATCCTAGGGAATCACAAATGATAGTAATTGAGACAAAAGCTACAATAAAATTGTAGGCTACAAAATGAATCCTCAAAAATTCGATAGATTTCTACACAATAATAAGAAAATCAAAGAAGCAACAAGAGAAAGGGAAATGCTATTACAAATAGCAACATAATGGACAAAATATCTGGGCATCAATTTATCAATGGAAACAAAAAAGTATAGATTTGATTACTTTTTAATGAAAAAAAGAACAACTTAAATAGTTACAGGAATATTCCTATGGGATAGAGCAATCACAGAAGATAAAATAGATAACTTTAATTACGTAAAACTGACAATCTCCTCAAAAACAAAATTAATACACCTATGATAATAATAGAAATAGTCAAATGGGAAAAATTTCTGTACCAAATTTCTCTGATAAGGGTTTGGTATGCAAACTATATATGTATAATAATGGGGGTATATAGAGTGTTCAGAGAGAACTAGCACCTCTGGTGCTTGCCAGGTCTTTTTAGAGTACTCATCCACATGTCACCCAATTTTCACCTGTGGCTCCAAGAAGCTGTAGCATGCAAAGTGGCCACGCCCCATTAAAACTGTCTCAGCAGGTGGGCTAAACCAAGGTAAGGATAACCAAAAGTCCTCAAACCCATTGGTGAGTTGGAGGATGTCTACCCCAAGTATATGAAGACTTCTCTGGTGGAGTAGTCAGATGAGAACAATTTGTTCCAACATCCATTAAGGCAGCTGAAGCAGGTGTTATGGAGCACTTAGGCTTGGTCAGATATCAAAAACACCAAGGTCACCTACCACATTCCGGGCCATTATCAGTTGCTTTGACTATTTTCCTGCCACTGAACTTCAATGACTCAGGAAGAAAGAGTAAAGCTGAAGTCTTTGCACAAGTCTACTTCACTTAAATCAATTCATGTGCAAATCGAGAAATCCCAACATGATTTCATTGGTCCTCTTCAAAATGAGGGATGAACATCTTATGTATATTATCTATACATATATTATGCCTATATATATATATGTATATATATATGTATATATGTATATGTGATGAGCATATTTCTATATTGTCTGTCTATCTATCTATCTATCTATCTATCTATCTATCCATCCATCCATCTATCTGTTAGTCTATCTATATGTCAGTTTGCTGATTTTTCTTCCCTTTATTTTTTTTTCTCTTTTTTGTCTAAGAAAATTATTATATGTTCCTAACCAGATGGGCACTGCACTGGACTCCATCTTGTCCCTATACCAAATGCCTTACCCTTTCCCACTCTCTGCTTGTCACCCCACATTATTCTGTCTGTTGTCTTCTCCTATTAAACTGTAAGCTTCTTAAGGGTGAAGATTGCCTTTGTTTTTCATGTTTCTGTTCCCAGCTATTAACACAATTTCTGGCACATATTAGGCACTCAATAAATGTTTACTGACTGAATGAATGTACTAGCTACTCTGGAACAGGGAGCTTAAAGGATTCTGGAGGAAAGTTTGATGATGTAAAAATCAATTTAAAAACTTATTTAAAATGCTTATGTAATTCCTATTATTCCATTTATCCCATAATGTCTAAGGGCTGCTAACACAAATATGGAAAAACATGAAACCAAATTGCCATCACCCTCTAAAAATTTATGTTGCATATGAACAGTTGGTCCTTTTTTTCTTTTCAGTAACCTCCATTCTACCATTGTTGACTGCCTATTTTATTCCCACCTGTTGATGATTTCAAGACCTAATTTCTATCTTCTTACCCCTGCTCACTGATATTCCACCTCCTTTATTTATAGCAAATACGTAAATGTGTTCCTTACCTGAGACAAGTAAGTCCCACATAATGGGAGTGCCCTCAGCTACCCTGCTTATTCTTCAATCTTTTCAGCACTTTTTCTGACTTTTTTTCCTTTTGCCCCTGTTGTCACAGAAAAAATCATCATCATCATCCTTACTAAGGTTAATAATTGCACTTGTTTTTTGCCCTCATCCTTATTTCTTCCTATTCCTACCCATCTTCCTTCAGCAGTCATGCCCTTACTTCTACCTAGACATTCTGGAATCACATTAAAGTGAATATGTCCCAAACTTGAGTCATGATATTTTTCTTCAAAAAGCCTAAGTTTCCTCTTTACCTCATTACTTCTGTTGGTGGCACCAGCACTTTCCTAGTTACTCAGGCTCAAAAACTCAGTCACCTAGATGATGATTGTACCTCTGAAATATCTGTCATTTTCATTCTTTTAAAATCCCTTTGCCTTAACATTACTTCTGGTGCTTATCACCTTCTCATCAATCTTTCATATCTCTTCTACTAGATCTTTCCTATATACCCACAAATATAGACATATGTTCCCAATCTTTTTTAAAAAATGCCATTCATTGACCTCTATAGACCACCATGTGTAAACACAACTTTCTTCACCTTCAATGTTGGTTCTTGAAAAAAAAATGTCCCTACCCAGTGGTTCATCTCTTCAAAATCTACAATATATTTTATTCCCTTACAATCAGACTTCTACCTCCCTCATCTTTTCTAATAGTGCTCAAAGGTTATTCATAACTTACAGATCATTGAGTTCAGTAGCTTCTTTCTTGTCCTCTTTCATGCCCTTAGACTTCCCTGTACCCTCTGACACTATAGATTATCTTACTGTCTATTAGATATATTGGCTTCTCTAGCTTCAGATTCTGCACTAACCTGGTTGTTCTCTAATAAATCCTCTATCTGAAACAATTTCATTTGAAGTTTTAAATCTAACATAGACATACTTGTATAGTCAGTGGCTCCACAGAAGGGAATTTTCCCCAAATATTCAATACCCTTTTTTTGTTATTACCTCCTTTTGCTTCCCATAGTCATAGTCTAGCAAAGAGCCTTTCACATAAAAATGTTTTCAAGTATCATTAGCCCTCTTAAGGACTGGGACTGTTTCATTTGTGGACAGTCTGGACCTGTAAGTTCAACACTGTAATGAATTCTCAGGGAGAAAGTTACTCCATCAATGCAGATTTCTATCTTCTCAGAAAATTACCTGAGGCACAGAGAGGTTAAGTGAATTACCCAGGGTCATACAGTCAGGAAAGTATGTGTTAGAGCCTCAACTTCACCAAATGCCTCTCCATTAAACTGTTTGGTTTCAAATTGAAAGCCCCCTCACAAGGATATCACTCTACCCTTATATTTCTACCCACCATGAACCTTGACCCCCCAATCAAGACCTGCATCTGCCTTCTACATTCTTCTTCCTACTATTCCCAAAACCTACAGTGGCCACTCTCCTTTCTTTTACCTATTGATTTCCTACACTTATTTTAAAGCCAACAAAATTGCCACTCCTTCTGTGAAGCCCCTCAGACATCACAGCATTTTATTTTGCGATTAAAAGTACATAGTCATACAATGCCAAGTAGAATACTGATGTGCTACTTATACGCTTATATTTTATCCCTGCCCCTACTTACTAGACCATGAGCTCAATAAAGGCAAAGACTGGGTCTTATAACAACAACAACAACTAATGTTTACATAGCATTTACTAAGTTTCAGGAACTATGGTAAACACTTTATAATTATTATCTCATTGATCTTCACAAAATCCTCGAGAGGTAGGTATTATTATTACCCCCATATTATCAATGAGGAAACAGAGGCACCCAAAAGACACCCAGCTAGTAATTATCTGAGGCTGGATTTGAACTCGGTCTTCCCAACTCCAGGTCCAGTGCTCGATCCACTTAGCCACCTTGCTGCCTAATAGCTAAACTTTCTGTCTCTACCAGGTCTTAGTACAATGCTCTGACACAGAAGGTGGTGAATAGATTGTTTGTTGATCAAAATAATGAATGCTATAGGGCCCCCAAATTTCAAACTATTTCATCAGCAAATTACGCTATCATAGTAAGTCACTTGAGCTCTCTGACTCTCAATGTCTTCATCTGTAAAATAGGGCTCGTTCTCATGCTATATACCTGCATGGAGTTATGGTGCAGAAAGGACCTTACAAAACTTAAGTGTCCTAGAAACTGGAATGATATTATTATTCATTTTAATTTGTTTGACATGTTGTCTAACAAAATCTTTTAATTTTCTTTAAAAAATAAACACAAAATGGATATTTTCTCCATTTTTATTTCCTTGTATCATTTCCTCTTTTCCTCCTTTTACAGGACAGTTATGAATGGAATTTTAAATATCACATGCAAAAAAGCCTGCCAGCCCACTTGGCTCCTAAAAAAAGAATGTATTTTTCCTATATATTAATAAGCCACAGATCATATGAAATCAGAGTCAAAAGGAAAAGGGATATCCTTGTAAATGAACCTAATATCTGAACAACATATCATTTTGCTCTAAATGAACAAACCTAGTAACAAGAAGGAAAAAAATAATTAAATAATAGTCATAAATCCTACAAAATATTTTAAATCACGCATTACATGTATCATATTCTTTTCTATTTTTGATGAGTTGATAAGTTTTAATTGAGTGTGCCCTATGACATCTATTACCATTAACAAGTTGTGTTGTAAGGGACCAGACTGGTCTTATTCTGTGGCATTTCAATATCACAGCAGACATGACAGTCCTTTTTGCATCCACCTGAAGCCTGTGCTTCAAATCTCTGTACTTGATGTCAAAAACTAGATTTAATCATAAACACATTGCCATTGCTATCAATTATGTACTCTAGGTTTTAGGATTTTGTTGCTACAGACTGAAATCTGGATAATCTCAAAAAAGATAATGGTGCTGCCTCCTCCACTGAAACTTTACAGGAGACCTTGGTTCTTGTCATTGTTTCCATGGGAATCCATATAACATCAGTCAATGTGATCTCAGCTCCTTTAAAACAATCATTCCAAATCAGTGAGTCTAAAGTTGTCCAGTCTGTTTTCACTGGTCAAAAGCCAATCAGTAGATACTGTTAACAATTGATGAATCTTACCCCTACACCACCCTCACCTCTGTCTTCAAGGAAAATAAAAAATATTGTCTTTTTGAACATGTGTATATGTGGGCAACTTTTCGTTAAAGCTCATGACGCTTACAACCTTTTTTTTAGAATCTTAAAAAATTCAAATCTGTGCCTTATTTATATTTTGGCAGTATTTTCACAAAACATTCATTAAGTCAAATGCTTAAACTTTTTTGTTTCTTTTGGTGCAAAGATATTCCCAAAGGAGAATTATTAAGTCTGTGTCTATAGTCAGCCAAGTCTTGACTCTTTAGACATAGAATTATCTATGAATAGAATCTAAAGCAGATACATGGTTAAAAATTCTCCTGTTAGTCACTAGTATTTTATTCATTTTCTGTGGGTCTTGGGTCAGTGGGATTAAGGGGTGACCTTTGCCCAGGAAGAGGAATGTAGAAATTTCCATGATCCCTATATTTTCCTTCAGACATGTACACTAAATGATATATTTATTAATCTCCATTTATTTTTTTTTTAGGCAATTGGGGTTAAGTGACTTGCCCAGGGTCACACAGCTAGTAAGTGTCAAGTGTTGGTCTGAGGCCAGATTTGAATTCAGGTCCTCCTGACTTCAGGGCCGGTGCTCTATCAACAATTAAGGATACGTGATTTAGTTGGCATAAGTATCCCCCCTGCCCCAATAGAGTCATTTTGTGTTTTAATAAATGGCCTTCATGAGTTGCTATAATAAAAATATTTATCACCCTTCAGCCAAATTAGTGGTAAGCATCTCCAAACTCATCTAGACAAGTTCACATAATCTGCCTTGTATAGCAGCCATTCCTGGTCATGTACCAAGAGAAGTTATCCAACTCTCTTGCCTTCTGCACTATCATAAACAAGGTATTCCCTAGACAGTGTGGGAAATTCTCCTAATCTTGGTTCCACATCACCTACTCATGTGGAACTTGACTTGCCTAAACTGGTGAGGATCACTGATTTGATATTACATTAATGAATTTATTCACTCATGGTGAACCTCATACTTTGTCTTTTAAAAGAGGCAGAGGTACCAAAACATAGTTAGACTCATAGACAAAACCAGATATAGAGATTACACTCAGGAAGACTCTAGAGTACAGAGAGACCTAGAAGGAGGCTTACACATATATCTACATGCCTCCACAGGGAACCATATGCTCTCAGAAGCTGATGCTGCATAGAGAATCAACCGAGACATAACTTCTAAGTGGCAGAAACAGAAAAGGAATTCAGAGCCTCAATGGAAGAAAGGGAGAAGAGGAAAGAGAAATTCAGACACAAAGAGAAAAAGACCCATAGGTCACACCATCTATGTATCCTCAAAGCAGAACAAGGATTAGCACACCAGGAAGCCACATGTACTGAGAAGCATCTCTTTACTAGAACTATGGAACATGTGAATTATATAGTTCATGAGGGCAGGTTGAAACTCTACATGGAAGAGACAATTGGAGCCATCCAGAAAAAGATAGGGAATCTATTCTTACTTTCAAGGACCTGAGTAATAAATCTACTCTAAAATTTTTGTCAGATTAAATAAATCCTGCCTCATGTCCACAGTTGTGGTTGCCTGAGAGCTTAAAAAGGGTTCAGCTAAATTTCTTTTAAAAAGACAAGATAAATTTAGATTATCATTCATTCCCCTTCCAGATGTGTACCCAAATTTTTGGACTACAACATCATGACTCATCTGCAGTCTCACTCTAGAACATCCATCAACCTCTGTGGGCTTTTCACCCTAGAATATCCCTCCTTTTGTGAGCTTTCTTTTCCTACTGGTGGGTTCATCCTAGGGCCTCCATTTTAAGGAGGGACTCAATTTGACCAAATTTTATTTCTCTCCCAACTATGCTTCCAAGTTTATAGACTTTGATACCATTCCTTCAAACTGGGAAGCTTCACTATCCCTCTCCCCCTTGCCTCCTATTGTTTCCTGCTTGTTTTCTGTGTTGTCTTCCCTCCTTAAAATTGTAAGATCTTTTGTTTTATTTGCACCCTGAGTATTTAACACAGAGTCTGAAAAATAGTGACAAATGCTTGTTGCCTTGTTATCTTTCTTTTTCTGATGCTTCCAAAGAAAACTCAGATTTGGAATAAAATGAGTCATAGAGATTACTATTGATATTCAAGGCTGTCCATTATGGCAAGAGTTGGGGATGGGGGCCAACTCCATATAGGTTACACTGTGTGGGTAGGCCTAGCTAGTGTAATACTAAGATTACCTCCATGACATGATAAAGGAGGAATTAATGGAGGGAGAGATCTGGCACTTCATTATAACTTCATTATAATAGAATATTGATCATGAGCAGTAACCTGCATATGAATTTTTATTTGATCAAAGAGAAAAAAGTTTGCTTTTAGTGAGCAATGGGTATGTATTGAAGTTAACTACTGGCTGAACTGTCAGGTTTATCTCATAAAATTTTTCACTACTTCTCTTATGTCAAGATATACCCTCTGTTCCAACCTCACAGGAGATTTCTGAAGATAACTTCTAGTCATCTACTTTCTTGGCATCTGTGATACCAGTATTACCTCTCCCAAGGGCTCCCCAAGAAGCACATCCATTAGCCATTTTACCACTTAGAGTTAAAATGGATCTTCATGATAATACTCATATGATTGACTAGACAAGTAACTAAGATTTGTAACAGAGATGATAGACAGTAAGGTAGGTAGACAATTATCAAGCATTTATGTGCCAAGCACTATTGTTAAGTGCTGGAAATGCAAATTTAAGGAAATGAACTTGTCCTACCTTCAAGAAGCTTACATTCTAATGGGAGAAGATGGCACATAAAGATGAACTAGAAAAGAAAAAGAAGGCTAAGGCTGTGGAAAGGTATCTACTTGGGGGCAAAGTGGTTGGGTAAAGGATGAGTAGAATTTGGAGTGGAATGAGTAACACAGGGTTGGTGGGGCTCAAAAATAATGTTTGGGGGGGCAGTGCAGAGTCAAGATGGTGAAGTAAAAGCAGTAACTTCCTTGAGCTCTCCCCTAAAACCATCCAAATACCTGTTAAAATGGCTCTAAACAAGTTCTAGAGCAGCAAAACACACAAAAAAACAGAGTAAACAAATTTCTAGCCCAAGACAACCCGAATGGCTGATTAGAAAGATCTATCATGCCAGGCTGGGACAGAAACGCAGTTCAGCATGGGCACACATTCAAAGACCAGGCCTCAGCTAGCCTGGAGCAGACCTCAGGGGCCTGAATCATGGGCAACTGTGGCGGTTTCCAGACTTCTGAACCCACAAATGCCAAAGACAACTTCGAAGGTTAGTAGGAAAAGTCTGTGACCATGGTGAGAGAGAATCTAGGTCCCAGGCCCAGTCCCAGGTGCAGCCCCAGGGCAGCAGCTGCTTCCTGAGCTCTCAGCCCACAGTCTGAGGGCGTATCAAGTGGCTGATCAGAGGAGGATTGCAGGGATCTCTTTGCTGTTGCTAAGGCAAGATTCTCTTTCTTTGCCCGTGCTTGGATCTGGGTCACAGTTCTGGGTGGTGATCCTGGGGCGAGGAGGAGTGCTGGCATGGTGGAGCTTGTGGTGGTAGTGAGGAGGAAATCCTCCTCACATTTCAAAGACAGAAAAAGAGTGTTTGTGGTCACTCATAGACCAAAGAACAGGTGAGGAAAGGAGTAAACATGTCACCCTTGATCATACTACCCTGGAAGAACTGAAAACTTATAGGTCCCTAGAAGTATCTCTGAAAATGACTGCACAAAACCCACATAGCTTGGGACATTACATTCTCCATACTGGAAGCAGACCCCTACCTTAAAAAGAGTTTAAAACTCAAGTAGTTGTCTGGGATCATGAGCAAACTGAGTAAAAAAAAATAAAGTCAGACCACAGAATCTTACTTTGGTGACAAAAAAAGGTCAAAACACACAACTAGAAGAAGACAACAAAGTCAAAGCTCCTACATCCAAAGCCTCCAAGAAAAATATGAATCCCAGGCCAGGGAGGAGCTCAAAAAGTATTTTGAGAAGCCAGTAAGAGAAATAGAGGAAAAACTGGGAAGAGAAAGTAGAGTGATGCAAGAAAATCATAAAAAAACTAGTCAACAGCTGGCTAAAGGAGATCCAGAAAAATAATGAAGAAAATAACACCATAAAAAAACAGCCTAACCCAAATAACAAAAGAAGTCCAAAAAGCCAATGAGAAGAATGCCTTCAAAAGCAGAATTGGCCACATGGAAAAGGAAGTCAAAAGATCAGTGAAGAAAATACTTCCTTAAAAATTGGAATGGATCAATTGGAAGCTAGTGACTTCAGGAGAAATCAAGACATTGTAAAACCAAACCAAAAGAATGAAAAAAAAGAAGACAATATGAAATATCTCATTTGAAAAACAACTTATCTAGAAAATAGATCCAGGAGAGATAATTTAAAAATTATTAGACTATCTGAAAGTCATGAACAAAAAAACAGAGCCCAAAAAAGAAGTCATCTTTCAAGAAATTATCAAGGAAAACTGCCCTGATATTCTAGAACCAGAGGCTAAAATAGAAATTGAAAGAATCTACCAATCACCTCCTGAAAGAAATCCCCAAAGGAAAACTCCTAGGAATATTGTAGCCAAATTCCAGAGTTGCCAGGTCAAATAGAAAATATTGCAAGCAGCCAGAAATTCAATTCAATACAATTGAAGTATTGTGGAAACACAATCAGGATAACATAGGATTTATCAGCTTCTACATTAAGGGACCGGAGGGCTTGGAATATGATATTCTGGAGAGCAAAGGAGATAGGATTACAACCAAGAATCACCTACCTAGCAAAAGTGAGTGAAATAGAAGACTTAAGCATCCTTGATAGAAAGATCAGGATTGAATAGAAAATTTGACTTTCAAATACAAGACTTGAGAGAAGCATGAAGAGGTAAACAGGAAAGAGAAATCATAAGGGACTTATAAGGTTGAACTGTTTACATTCCTGCATAGAAAGATGACATTTGTAACTCATGAGACCTTTGTCAATATTTGTGTAGTTGGAGGGGAAAATTATATGTATAGATAGGTTGATAGGTGGAGGGCACCGGGTGAGTTGAAGATGAATGGGTGATATCTGGAGAATAAAATTAAGGGGTGAGAGAGGATTATACTGGGAGAAGGAGAAAGGGAGAGGTAGAATGGGGTAAATTATCTCACATAAAACAGACAAGAAAAAGCTTTTACAGTGGAGGGGAAATGGGGGGAAGGTGAGAGGGAAGGAGTGAATCTTATTCTCATAGGATTTGGCTTAAGGAGGGAATAAGATACACACTCAGTTGGGTATAGAAAGCTATCTTACCCTACAGGAAAATAGGGGAAAAGGGAATAAGAGAGCAGGGAGATCATATAGGGGAAAGCAGGTTGGGGGAGGAGGTAATCAGAAATAAACACTTCTGAGGAGGGACATGGTCAAAAGAGAGAATAGAATAAACAGGAGATAGGATAGGATGAAGGGAAATATAGTTAGTTTTCCACAGCATGACTACCATGGAAGTATTTTGCATGACTACACAAATATAACCTGTATCAAGTCGCTTGCCTTCTCAATGAGGATGGGTGGGGAGGGAGGAATGAGGAAATTTTGAACCCAAAGTTTTAAAAGCAAACGTTAAAAAATCATTTTTACATGCAACTGGGAAATAAGATATACAGGCAATGGGTTATAGAAATCTATCCTGCCCTACAGGAAAGTAGAAGAGGAAGGGGATACGAAAAGGGGGGGGATAGGAGGGAGGGCAAATTAGGGGAAAGTGTATTCAGAATGTACACTGTCTTGGACTTGGGGGAGGGATGAAATGGGGAGAAAATTTGGAACTCAAAATCTTGTGGAAGTGAATGTTGAGAACTAAGATATATAAATTAATTAATCTTAAAAAAATGTTCTGGATAAGGAATTACCAATTAGGAGAATGAGTCTCAGGCAGAGATTTCTCTCAAGTGGGAAGTACCTGTGGAAGGGGTAGATAAATGTGGAGGGTGGGTAGACTAGGAAGAGAATTGAGCATGGCCAGGGCCCCTTAAGAAATGATAATCCTGGCTAGGGAATCATCAGTCAGGAGAATGGTATCACAAATCACACATGTCCCAGTGTGGTCATTATGCATACCCAGGTACCAAAGGCCTTTGTGTCCCAGATGCCCAGAATGTTGCCATTTTGAAAGCACTTCAATCTCATTTCTTAACCTAGGAGGTTATCACTAGACTTTCCACCCTACTCCAGCTTCTCCAAGCAATAGGTGGTTAGTTAACACCATCTTTCAGTTCCATAATAGTGATGGCTCACTGGTACCATAGGACCACAAAGGAGAACCAAACCAGACTTGCCAGAGGCACTAAGGGTTTTGTAGCCCTATCCTAGAAAGAGTAGGAAGTGTCTACTTCATCTTTGCTGTATCTACTCCCTTCAACCACGTGGGAAGTTCACCATGCAATCCCAATAGCATCCTCTTGTCATCAGTTCCTTTAAACCCAAGATCCTAGGCTGCTGCTCCTATATTAGGGTCCTATATCCCTAAAGGTATGGAACACTCATATAGTCTTAAAATTATATATGACTGCATTAATGTGGAAACAGATTATGCTTTGAGTAAAATTACAATATTTAATACACAAATTTTCTAAAAGACTATTTCCAGTACTAGTCTTTAAAATACCACTATCACATGTAGAGGGAGAATAGCTTTGATTACTTTGTGTGACTTATCTATCAGACTAAATGAAAAGTGGAAATAGCTCCTCTTGTCACCCCTAAAGAATCATCGCTCTCAGAGGCAGCTAGAAGGCACAGTGAATAGAACACCAGCCCTGGATTCAGGAGGACCTGAGTTCAAATCTGGCCTCAGACACATAACACTTACTAGCTGTGTGACCCTGGGCAAGTCACTGAAGCTCATTGCCTAGCTAAAAAAAAAATCGTTGCTCTCTTCTCACAACATCAAAGATTGTCAGTGAAGGGAAGCTAGTGATAGAAATTCTCAAATCTAATACTTAAAATCTCTAAACTTTCAGTCATCGAGCTGTGGAAATTTACTACCATTTTCAACAGATACTTATAGGCCTCAAGATGTTCCGCATTTATCTGAATCATGTCTTTTATTTGATACTGAAGGAAATTAACTTTAAGGAGCTTGGCAAATCAGAAGAGAATAGTGTGCTTCCAATATCAGTGTCTTTTCCAAAATGCCAACAAAAAAAAAATAGAAAATCCAGAGGGATGAAATTGTTGAAGAACAAAAAATGAGGCTCAGACACAGATATCAAACACTTATCTCTGGATAAGAATGATACTAAAAACAAAAATACCCTGAATTAGATAAAACTATCCACTTCCAAAAATGATCCTTAAGACTTAAGCAGGAATTTTATGGTATCAAACCACACACATGATTTCTTCAAGATAATCTTGAGGCCTACCCTGTCTGCATTACCTCACTGATCCCCAGTCATGGATCCTCAGTGATAACTCACATTTCTATAATCTAAAGTTTACAAAGTGCTTTACTGATACTAATCCTGTGTGGTACTGTAGGTAGTGCAAATATTTGCACATGAGGAAAGAGACAGAGAGGTTACATGACTTACTAAATGAAACCCAACTAGAAAGTAGTGGCAGTGGGATTTGAACTCAGTACTCTTTTTACTACAATATGCTGCTCACAGTCTTTGTTCAGCTACAGGTCTTGTGACAATACCATTTTTAATAAAATAATAGCTAGTAGACTAATGTAGACAGAGCATTCTGATAAGATGTCTTTATCTATCTATATCTATCTCTATCATCTATCTATAGTTATGTATATACATGCATATATATGTGTGTGTATATGTATATAGTTTTACTGAAAGGGGGCTTTGTCTGTTTCTTTCTTTGTCATTCCTGATCGAAACCTGTAATTTCAATTATTTCATCCAAAATTGCTGAGATGAAGAAAGGCAAAAGGGATGGCTGCCAAATTATGAAAAGTGTATGAAAAGTTGCTTAAAACTCTTAGTGTGATACTTGGATGTGAGGTATAAATACATACAAGTAATTCAAAATACAAGACTGAAAACCTCCAAGCATGAGGAGGAAGGAAAAAGAAAATTTTGCAGTGACTTGCTATGATATGATACTGGTAAACATCCAAATGACACCTATCTGTGTTCTCTCTGTCTCCTACAAGAGAAGGTGAAAGGACTTCTAGGTATAGGTTGTTCAAAACATAGTCTTTTAAAACGTGAAATGGTCCTAAATAAATATAAATAGTTTATTGTGGGAGAGAAGGAAGGGATTTGGAAGGGAGTAGAGATTTGATTTCCAGAAGCTGGTGATTGAGTATTACAACAAAGTAAAGGAAAAAGGTAGCTCTACACTGAAGGCTTCAAAAACATATTTGAGATGCATCCAGAAAAGGAGGAAATTGTAAGAAGAGGAAGCCACTGTTTGTCATCCAAAAAATTAAAAAATTAGAGGCACACAACCTATCTGGTGAGAAATAATTCACTAAGGGTCAAAAGAACATAAGAATGATTGTGGTTTGTGATTTCCTCCTCAGTTTCACTGAAGCAAACATTCCTCAATGTGATAAAAATATTTGAAAATTCTGTTGTCTTCAAGGGGTTGGGTTTCTAATTCAAAATAGAGAACCTCCACAGGATTATCAAAATAGATGAATAATACAAATCTCTGATTCATCATTTGGGCACAAATGATACTCACAGAAGAAACCTAGAGACTATTGAAAAATATTATAAAGTCTTGGCTATGAAATTGAAGACACCAAGGACACAGGTTGTGTTTTCTGTGTTGCCACCTATTGAAATCAAGGGATGAAGAAAATTAAAGTTATTTTGGAATTAAACAACTAGCTAAGAATTTGGCATTTGAGAAGGAATTTGTATTTCAAGATCATGTATTAAAAGAAATATAGGGATGACAAACTCTTGGACAGAGTTTAAATTTACCAAAAATAGATTGTTAAAAAAAAATCTGCCTGGCATTCAGCAAATTAAATCAATGGAGACTCAAAGACTAAGGGTATATGAGACATGTGAGGCATGGGTTTTGCCATTTATTCCATTCTTGGATTTTTTTTCTAAAGTTCTGGTTATGTCAACTACTATCATTATTTTCTCATTGTATCTACTTTTTATGCTATATATGGTAATATATACACATATGTGTGTGAGAGATAGATTGATTGAATGATATGTTATAGGTAGTACTATAGATATCATGAAGAAAAGAGTAGCAACAATGAAGAAAAAGAACAGAATTTTATATACCCAGCAGTTCACAGAAGAAAAATTCAGATTGGAACTACTATTAAAAAAACCCATGGCCTCAAATATCTAAACATAAATGTTCAAAGTCAGTCAACAAAGAGGAACCAAAGACTCCAAGGAAGGCAAATTTGACCCCAATTTGATAATACTGATAGCTATCCAGGTAAAACTTTTGACTGGAATGTTGCTTTAGATGGATATACAATATTAAAAAACAACAGAATAGGTAATAAGAAAAGTGGAGCAGTATTGTATATTAAGGAACTATATCCATGTGAATAAATCCAGCAATGACAGGAGAAACATGATGGTGAGCAACTGAGTGAGAGCAGAACACAAAAAAAGTGATTTTTGCCACTAGACTGCTAGAAAAAAAAAATAAGTCCAGAATACAAATCCCAAACTGGCATATAGACTGAATGAAACCATGATGGGTAGCTTAAATTATTCAAAGATTCATACTTCTCTCTTTCTCTCTCTTTTGCCCTTACTGTCTCTGTGTCACTATATGTCTCTTGATCTGCCTGTCTCTTCCTGTCTCTCTATTTCCGTGTGTCTGTCTCTCTCTGTCTCTCTCTCTGTCTCTGTGTGTGTGTGTGTGTGTCTCTCTCTCTTTCTCTCCTAACCTTTCCCACAAATGAAATCAATCAATTACTGATTCATAGTCAGTTACACTTGAATGATCATGGAGAACAGGAGAGGTATCTCAGCACTGTGGAGAAGGTCAAGGTCTTAATTTTCAAAAAAAAAAAAAAAGGCAGAGACCAGAGTCTAAAAGATACCAGCCAGGATGTTTTGACTTCTATTTCTGGGGGGGAAAATTGTAAGACACTTAAAAAAGGGTTAGTGAATATCTAGAAAAGACTAATTACAAAGATCCAGCATGGCTTCATTGAGAATAGGTCATGCCAGGCTAACCTCACTTTCTGGTTGACAAGTACTAAACTGATATATAAGGAGAATTTACTTAGATTTTTAGCAAAACCATTGATAAATTACCTTATTATTTCTCATAAAAACATAGAGATGTAAACCACATCATACAATTAGATAAGACAAAAACTGGCTACATAGCTAAGCAGAGTAGTTGTTAATGGTTGAAGTCAACTTGTCAGACCTCCAGGAGAATGTTTTGAGCTTAACACCTGGGCTGTTTAACATTTTTATCAGTCACTTAGATAAAGATGTGGATGGCTTACTCATCAAATTTGCAGAAGACACAAAGTCCTCAATAACAGAGTCAGGATTCTAAAAGGTTTTCAAAGGAGAGATAATTGGACTGAATCTAATAAGATGAAATTTAATAATGATCAAAATTTTTACTTTGGTTCAAAATACCAGTTTAAATAACAGGATCAGGAAGCATATTTAGACACCTTTTTTTTTTATTAAAAAAAAAAAAGAAGCAAGATCAAGGGATTTTATTGAAGTGCGAATCCTATATGCCTCAGCAGCCACAAAAGCAAATGTGAAAATGGGCCTACTGAAAGGCAAAAGGAAAAACATCCAGGAATAAGGAGCTGATAGTCATTCTCTACTTTTCCATGGTCATACCCCACCTTCATTATTTCCCATATCAAAATGGAATTATTTATTCGTTCCTGGGCCCCACACTTAAAGAACAGTGATAATCTGATGAGTTCCAAAGTTGAAGGGCATGAGTCCATGGAATATGGCAATCATCATTTTTAGATTGAAGATATTTAGACTGCAGGAGAAGAATTAAGATTGACATAATAGATGACTTCAAATATTTGAAAGGTTATCATGTGGAAGAGGCATCAGGCTTATTCTATTTGCCCCGGAAGAAAACCTGGAGCAGTAAGTGAAATTTAGAAAGAGGTGAATTTAGACAATATTTGAAAATATTTTTTCTAACAATGAGAGTTATCCAAAAGTGAAATGGGTAGCCTCAGGAGGTAATCAGTTCCCTTAAATTGGAGATCTTCATTTAATGACTTGGTGACACATTTGTGGCATGTTATACTATGGGATTCTCTTCATGTATGGGTTGGACTAGAAGACCCTTCTCAGTATGAAATTTTGCTAATGTGTAAACTTGTCTGTATTATCCTTGGGTTTTCTGAGGCTACTGAGAGATTAAGTGACTTGACTATCATCACACAGCCAGCATGTGACATAGGTAAGAATTAGACCCAGGCCCTCCTGACTTTAAGATCAACCTTAAAAAAAAAAAATCAATCTCTATCCACTATCCTCTATCCACAACTTCAATCCACACATCCACTATTATAAAATGAAAGATTAGTGTCTGAAAGTCATGCAACCCATGTTCTAACCAAGTAGCATGACCATTTCCTAGCCATATTACCTTAGTAAAATAACTTTCCAGAAGAGCTCTGTTGCCACAGGTCCTATGTTCAATACTCGTGTGACCTTAGACAAGTTACTGAACCTCCCTGTTCACCATCAGTTTATTCATCTGTGAAATGGGAGTATTATTATTGTTCAGTTGTTTTTAGTCAAGTCTAACTCTTCATGAACCCATTTGGGGTTTTCTTGGCAAAGATACTAAAGTGGTTTGCCATTTCCTTATGCATCTCATTTTATAGATGAGGAAACTGAGGCAAACAGGGTTAAGTTAAGATCACACAGCTAGTGTCTGAGGCCAGATTTGAACTTAGGAAGAGAAGTCTTCCTAACTCAAGTCCTGGTGCTCTAGCCACTGTGCAACCTAGCTGCTCCCCTGCACCACCTAGGTGCTGGACTGCTACCATTGGATCTGAGATCCCTTCTAGTTACAGATCTATGATCTTATGACTTCTGTGAGTCTTACTTTCATCTTCTGTAAAAAGGGGATAATAATTTCTACTCTGCCTAGCCCTCAGGATTGTTATGAGTCTCAAAAGAGAAAATGCATGTGAAAGCATGTTGTCAGTTGCAAAGTGCTGTATAAATGTAAAGGATTATTATCCACTTTGCATGTTCTTTTATAGCTGTTATAATCTTTAATGAGTTCTGCTTTTTAAAAATCAGATATTTATCTATGTATCTTATCTCCTACTTAAATTATAATCCTCTCAAAGACTAAGGCCATGTTTTCTATGTTTTTTATAGCTTCTTGTGAGCCTTCAGCAGGACACAGAGGCAATTGGAGCTTAATAAATATTTATTGACTGGCAGGCTGACAGAGGAAGAAAGAAAAGTTAATGTAATGAAGGATGCTAAAAAAACTCAATCTCCCAGTTTAGTTCATTTTCAGAATTGCTTAGAAAATAAAGCAAAAAGATCCTAGAGCATGTTGCACTTAGAGGTCTGATCAACAACCCTTTTCAAGTGAAATTAGAGGAAGGAAGATACCGAGAGGCAGAATCTAGATTTCCAGGTCACTACTTGTGGTTCCCAAAGCAGGAAATGGGGACACCAATTTGTACAAGAACCTTTCATTTCTCCCTACATTCCAATCACATCAAACTCTTTGCAACTATTCTCAAATGAATTCTATGTGACTTCAATGGCAGAGAAGGTGTGTACAAAGCAAAGCTGAATCACTCAATTTTTGCATAATATAAAAGCTATGTCATATTTGCATAGCTAGAAATGACTAAGATAGTGAAGGTCCTCAGGATCATGCCCTCTTAGGATAAATTGAAGGAACTAAGTGTGTTTAATGTAGGAAAGATAGGTGGTAGGATGGTGGGTGCACATAATAGCTATTTTCAAGACTTTGAAGACCTATCATTCAGGGAAGAAAAAAAAACCTACTAGATTTGCTCTGCTTGGCTCCAGAGAGGAGCATTAAAGGCAATAAGAAGAAGTTGCAGAGAGGAAGATGTTGGGAAAATCATCCTAATGATCAATACTATGAAAAATTGAAATGGACCACCTGAGAAAGGAATGGGTTCCCTCTTACTAGAAGGTCTTCAAAGATCAAATGACCATTACTTGGGGAGATAGATAGATAGATAGATACATAGATAGATAGATAGACGGACGGACGGACAGACAGACAGACAGACAGACAGACAGATAGATAGATAGATAGATAGATAGATAGATACAGATATAAAAGTTTCTAGCTGCCATAGAAGTTGAGCCATTGCCTCTGAAATCCTTTCCTATGCCAAAATTCTGTTATTATGTGACTTGAAGATGTGACAGTGTACCATAAGTGGCATTTTATATCTCATTGCTTAAGTTTAGATGTTTAAAGTAAAATTTTATTGTTAATTAAAATATCTTTATTTGGGTTTTAGTTCTTTAGTTCGTTTGAATAAAAACACTGTCACTTATTATTCCATAAATAATAAATGTTGCCTTAAAATACAATTTCTAGGTGCACATCATAATCAAATATGGTATGCCTGCCTATAAATAACACTGACTTGGGATAAAGGTAATGAAAAGATTAATTTAGCAGACTAGAATTAAGCTAGAATAAATATAAGAAGACAAAACTAGAGGGCGCTATGGCTGGCCTCTAGGGAGGTAAACACCTTGAGGCCCTCTTGATCACAAGTCATGATGGGACAGATGGCAGTTTTTACAGGGCAATAATTCAGGGACACATATGGAACAGGTAGCATGTCCTAGGATTAATGAAGTGTTTAGCAGCTTGCCTCCTTTGGACATGAGAGAGTAAGAGTGGAGAAAGGAAGAGATTCTCAACAGATGTGCCAATATGAGATATTTCCCTACAAGTAACACACTGCACATTCTAGTTCAGGGTTAAGGATGTTCTGGATCAGAGACATTATGATGAGTAACACTTCTTTCTTCACTTCTTGCAGCTATGTAAGAATGGGGCAGCTAGGTGGTTCAGTGGATAAAGTGCTAGGCTTAGAGTCAGGGCTTTGAGTGAAAATCTGGCCTCAGACACTTACTAGCTGTATGACCCTGGGCAAGTCACTTAACCCTATTTGCCTCAGTTTCCTCATCTGTCAAATAAGCTAGAGAAAGAAATACCAAACACTCCAGTATCTTCACTAAAAAAAAATCCAAATGGGGTCATGAAAAGTCAGACACAATTGAATTGAAAAATGACTCAAAAACAAAAGTTAAGAATGACTTCTTTCTCTCTCTCCCTCCCTCCTTCCCTCTCTCTCTCTCTCTCTCTCTCTCTCTCTCTCTCTTGTCTCTCTCTCTCTCTGTCTCTCTTTCTCTCTCTGTCTCTCTCTCTCTCTCTGTCTCTGTCTCTGTCTCTGTCTCTCTCTCTCTCTCTCTCTCTCTCTCTCTCTCTCTCTCTCACTCACACACACACACACACACACACACACACACACACACACACACACTAGCATTGAACTCTCTATATGACCTTAAGCAAATCATCCCACCTGTGGATCTCTTTCCTGAGAAAAATATAAAATGAAGAGGTTAAATAAGATGATCCTTTGATGCTTTTTATGATTAGATGCCTTCTAAATCTAATACTGCATGATGCTATGGTTTGCTAATCGTCATAAAGAGTATGTAATGTGGACTCTGAATGTTGTCACCTTGACCAAGAGTATTTGGAATTCCATTCAGGATCGAGCTCATACAATGAGGGATAGATAGTCCATGGAAAGGTCACATTCTATCCATTTCTATAATCATTTGGAATTCTTCTCCTATACTTATTTCACCTTAGTTAGAGGTGACCCCTGACTTCCCAAAGGATATGTCATCATCTAACAGGTTCTATCAAGCTGGAAAGGCTTCAGGTAGGCTCCTGGTGACAGATGGTATCTGTTTATTGAAGACAAGCCTAAGTATCATGAGCCTTATCACCAGAAGCCTGGTCACTAACTGATAAATCCTTTAGCCATTGGCAATCCACACAACAATTAGAAATACAAAATGCCCTTCAGTCTTCTGAAGTTCCCTTCTGCTTATGCAACTACAGTTTTGGAGTGGAAAAGGGTGGGATAGAGCATGCTGTGAAACTAAAATCTTTTTAGAGCATCTGTGAATATTTGTTTAATAGTTGGAATTGAATGAATGGATTACTAACTCTGGGATGCTAAGCAAGTCACTTAACCCCCATCAGCATGTTTCCTCATCTGTAAAATGGGGATATTAATAGCACCCACTTCTCAGTATTTTTGTAGAGCTCAGATGAGATAAGATATGTAAAGAGCTTTACAAATCCTAAAACACTATGTGTATGTAATCTCCTAATATTATTATGATTATGAGTAAATGAATGAATGGAAATACACTTCTTAGGTGTTAACTATATGTATATTCTTTGACAGTACCAAGTGTGACAGACATTTTTTTTGTTTTATTTTATTTTGTTCTTTTGGTAGCTATGGCAATTGAGGTAGTGGGGCCATAGCACCTTAACAGGTGACTGTCCAGGTCACATCCCTTCAAGGATTGCTCCTCTGGATAATAGCCACGGGGGCCAGTTTGGAGGCAAGACTGGTGACCTAGGGATGTGTATATTCTCTAGGCTCTTGGCTATTAGGTTATGGACTGTTTCTACCTGGATCTAAGGGAAGATAATGTTCAAATCAGTGGCTGTGACCAAATTAACATACTACTGAAAGAACCTGACAATACAGATATTGAAAATCTAAATTTTAATAAAAGCAGAAGCCATAAGGAACTAGTAGCTAAAACGAAGGGATATCTCCTTGATACTCCTGGGAAAGATGAATAAAGGAGGTGACAAAGCCATTTCCATCATCTATCCAAGGGCAACATGAAATATCATTTCATAAGACACTGCAGTATTTTCTTTGGCCACACTACTAGTGAGGCAATATAGCAGGGTAGCTAGTGAGATCAGGAATACCTTCATTCAACACTCAGATACCTAACAGGCATGACCACAGATAAATCATTTAAACTCTATGAACTTGCTTCTTATAAAATGGGAATAATAATGGTGCTGACCTTACAAGTTGATGGCAGGATAAAATGAGATAATGTATGTTAAGTGTTTTTGGAAACCTTAAAGTGCCACATAAGTGCGAGCTACTACTTGTGATAAGTATAAACAAATAAACCACCATGAAAATAATTGTAGGTTATGAATGAATCAACATCAGTTGCAGAGAATTAGGAATATATAAAATCTCTATTAATTCTAAACCTCCCCATCATCTCTTTTCTCTCTCCTCTTCAATCACATTGCCAAAACATAATGCAGATCATCATCATCATCTCTTTTTCTAAACATTTCCATAGCCTCCTAATTGGCTTAGCTGCCTCTCCCTTCTGCAATTTTTCTTCCATAGAATTGCCCAATCATTTTTCCTCAATGAGAGTTCTGACCATGTTACCCCTCTATTTAAAAAAAAAAAAAATACAGTGGCTGCCTCTTGCTTCCAGGATAAAATTAATTTGACTTAACACTTAAAGCCCTTCACAAATTGATTCCATGCTATCTTTCTGGACTGATTTTTCATCAGTCCCTATAACATGCCAGACTGTTTGCTCTTCCCTGTATATGACATTACGTGGTTTTACACATGCTGTCCCCCATGATGGGAATCTTCTCCCTAACCTCTGACTCCTGAAATCCCTTATTCTGTTCAAAGACCAACTCAAGTATCACCTCCAACATGAAATCTTTCCCAATCCCCTCTCCCAGTTACTAGTGCTCTCTTTCCCACCTTGAAATTCCTTTGCATTTCTTTTGCATGTATCTTATATTTGTCTTTTATGTAGATCCCCCCCCAAGTAGAATAAAATAATCTGAGAATTATAAGGGTGTTCATCTAGTCCAGAGGTTCCCAAATACATTTGGCCTACCACTCCTTTTTCAAAAAAAATTACTCAGTGCCCCCCTCAAAATCTACTTTATTTAAACCTTTAGTGTTTTTTTTTTCAATTTTGCATAATTTCAAAAAAATAAAATATTGTTTTAAAAATGATGCATCTTCAATTTAATAATTTATTATAAATTTGTAGTTTTATCCTGCATTGAAATTTTGATGATGCCATATTGCATCATGTAATTGTATAGTGTTTTATTGTAAACAAGTCATTACACATATTCCTGGTGATGCGTGCTGGACTTCCCAACAATGCGCTACACTCGCCTGCCAAGACTTGCTTGTTAAGATTTCTTAGTGGATTTGACTACTGATCTGTTATAACTTGTATTTTGTGTGTTTATTTGGAAAATAATGTAATCATTATAACTCTGTTATACAACAGATGAAACATGTACGAATTTTTTTCAAAATTTTCTTCTCCTCTCTTGTTTTCTTATGCTTCCACTGCCCCCTTATTTTTATTCAGTGCCCCCAATTGTACCCGAGGCTATTACTGTCCCTCTGGATTGTCCCCACAGGTTTGGGAACCTATGAGTAGTCAAACTCATTTTCAGAAGGTAATCCCCACTATAATGAATCTGACAAATAGTCATCCAGATTTTGATAACCTCCAAGCAGGGGAAATCCATCAAAGAAGCTCATTCCACTTTTGAATAGCCCCAATTGATAGAAAGTTTTTCCTGATGTCAAACCTAAACTTGTCTCTTTCAACATTCTATCCCTTCCTTCTAGTTTTCCACCCTGCCTCAGGAACCAAATAGAAAAAGATTAATCTTTTTTTTTTTCATGATGTTTCTTTGAACATGAGAACCCAGCTATCATATCACATCTCTCATACTCTTCCCTTCTCCAGGTTAAACATCCCTATTTCCTTCAACCAATGCCTAGCACCCAACTTGAGATGGTTTGCCATCTGGTTTGCTCTTCTATGAGCACAAGGTTATTAATGCCCTTCTTAAACTGTGGCACCCATAAATGAACACCATTTTCTAGGTGAGGTCTGAAGAGAGGAGAGTGCATAGCAATTGCTATCTCCTTATTTCTGGAAGTTATACCTTTAATGTGAATAATATAGCCTAAGATCAACATTTGATATGTGACTGCCACACCCTACCTATATTGAGTTTAGCATTTTCATCTGCCATTTTGTACCTAAAAATGTAGTCCATTTGGACCAGACAACTTGAATTCACCAAAGGCTACTAGGTGCTCTCCTTAACATATGTGGGGAATTGATTCCCTGTTAGCCATTTTTGGTACTTTATTTTCAGTGCAAAGATCATTCTCCCTAGAAAAGAAAACAGAACTGAAATAAGAATTGAGCTGCTCTACTTTCCCTCTATTATCAGTTATTATTATCCCATTGACCATTTTAGATCCTCTTTTTTTTCCACCCAAATTTTTTTAAGATTTTTTTTTTGTTGGTGGTAATTTCCTTCACCTCCTCCAAGTCATTCTGAACTTCAGCATTACTAATATGACCATGCCACACTCTAATATTCATCCTCCGTAACCTGTCCATGCTGTAAGATTCATTAGAATAGGTCCTCTTCAGTTTTGGAGGTTGTACTCCCTGCACCTAGCATGGTGCCTTATTTAAACACTAAATAAATGCTGAGTGAACTGAATCACATAGTGGTGAAAATGCTTACCCAAACTATTCAGTCTAGGAAATCTTCCTGAAAGCGATGGCACTTAATGAAGGTGGCCACTTAAAAAGTTGATAGAATATAACACAGTATGTTAGGAGAGAGTAGGCATAAGGCCATTATAAACAGTACCTAAGGACCATAGTGTGAATTTAGCAGAATTAGCAGAGGTACTCATTCTGAAGAACCTTCCAAGTTTTAGTCCTTTTAAATGCAACAGATGCTTGAAGAAAACCTGTGGCATATAGTTCCTGTCTGAGTTGATTCATCTTCAAGAAGTGGCAGCACAGCTGCTGTGGTTGGAAGAAAATTTGCTGCCAAATTTCCCATCAATTCCTTTCAGGAAAAACTGATGAGATGTTGGGGGAAAGGGTAAGAGTTGTTACCGATGCCTCATCAGTGTAATGTACCAATAACTTTCTCTACAATGTAGCTTATGCAGTCATTAATAACCATTGGAAAACACACACATATACACATGTACATAGGTGTGTGTGTTTCTCTTCATGCAAAAAGTTAATTGAACAATGAAGGTACATCCTCCTAAAGAAAAGGGAGAGCCAATAAATTGGATCAGTATAGAGTCCATATAAATTAGTATATTGGTGATATAAATATACACAGACAAATACATATATACACACATATATACATATTCACATGTGTGTGTAACATATATGTGGTTAGGAGGGTGTCTGTGTGTGTGTATGAAATATGCTGTACCCTCAAGGATCCTACAGTCTAATAAAGGAGAGTGTTTTATGGGTACCCCTGGAGAAATGCAAGCAGTGTTCTAAGAAATTTGAGGATGGAGAAGTTACCCTCAGTTGTAGGGATCAAAAAAAAACTTCATGAAAGTGCTACTTTAGCTTGGCCTCAGAGGAACAGAATTTCAATAGTGTAACAGGAGAAGAAAATGTATTCCCATCATGAGAGCTGCCTGCACAAATGCCCTGAGGTTGGAAAGCACACTGTGAGATTGGGGAACAACTTGAAAATCTGGTTTGCCTGGAAGGTAGAATCCATGATAAAAGATATTGTGAAAAAGGCCAGGAAGGTAGCTGGAGCTAGATTATTTCAGGAAAGGGCAGAAAAGGGTGGAAGGAAATAGTGACGAACAAAATGGCAGCCTGAGTATCTGTTTGATCCTATAGGCAATATAGAGTTGCTGAAGATTTTTCGCAGCTGCCTGCTTCCTGTGATTTAGGATCATGAGATCACAGATTTAGAGCTCAAATGTGCTTTACAAGCCATCTAGTACAACCCCTTCATTTTACATATGAATAAACTGAGGCCCTGAGAAGTTTTTTCCAAAGTCATAGATGTAGTCAATAATGAGGGATTTTAAATCCAGACCCTCTCATTCTAAAGCCAATGCTCTTTCCTCTGTGCCACAGGCCTCAGTCAGGGTCCCTCTCCAAAAACACATTTCTCACTAGCCATTTGAGGGACCTGAATTCTCAGGTCCTTAGAGCATTATTCTTTTCAGTTTTGATGGTTTTACTGCAGCTAAGAGTTTCACATTAAAATATGAATACCACTGGGATGTATAACGCTTTGATGTGTTCTCAGCTGATGGGTATCAGAACAATTTAGTGGAAAAACCCCAAGATTTGGAATCAGAAGCCTTGGGTTTAGTCTGAGCTTAACCATTTGCCTAACATACGCAGACTCATATGAATCAAAGAATCTCACGTTTCGAAAGGGCCTCAAAGGCTAACTAACCCAATCTGCTCTGCCAACATTCACCAACAAATGGCGAACATTGCCACACCTGGGGATCCAGCCTTTGGTTGTCCTAGACGGCTTCTGAGGTTTCTTCTGAGATCCTGCAGTTCTGTAAATTGAAATTCCAGGTACATAATGCCCTTCACCATTTATCTCCATTTTCTCGTAGTACTTATCACATTCTGCCCTCTTTCAGAATTAAATGTTTTTCCTTGCCTCCAGCCCATAAAATTGGAAATTTTTATTAATGATATTAATAACCATTTAAGGTTTGCAAAGTGCTTTATATATACATATATTCACATACACACATACATACACATACATATATGTGTAGATGTATATACATGCATATACATGCATGCATATGTAGATGTATATATATTATCTAATCCTCACAATGACCTGGAGACAGATACTAGTATTACCCCCATTATTCAAACTATGAAACAGTCTGAAAGATTTAATTTCTTTCTCAAGGTCACACAGCTAGTCTGAGGCAGGATTTGAACTCAGGTTTTTCTTGACTTTTCAATAGCTTGTCCACTATGTAGACACCTACCTCTTTGGGAGCAGGCTCTGGGTATCACGTCTCACTTTGCTTTTTGTTTGTTTGAAATTCCCAAGGTCACCAATATGCTTTGTAAATGCTTGGTGCTTTGTCCTCTTCAACCCACATTTATAAGACACATTGCTGCCCCTGGGGATTAAAAAAAAATAATAAAGCACAGTCATTCCACTGAACATGACATGATCAGGGTCTAAATCAACTAAGGTGTTGCTACAATTATCTAGCTCATTTTGCCTGTGAAGATTGAGCCTCTGTGTACATCTTAACAAGGGGCATGTGCGCAGGGCAGAAAACATGCTCATCTCAGATGATCTAGCATACTTGGTGAATCCTTGGGCCTTTGTGCTACAGTTATGAAAAACAACAAACAAACAAACAAACAAACAAACACAAGTGAAAAAAGATGGCTACAACAGAGCCCTGTGCCTCAAACACACGTACAGTCAAGGATGTGATCCCTAGATGCAATAGGATAATTTTGTCTAGGTCTCGGCCTAGGAGAGAATATGACAATGGGAACAAAGAGGAACTTTGCTGCATGCAGAGACAAGACCAGGAGCCGGTCACTCAACAGGGGTATAGATGGCCATAATGGTTCCGTGATAGCATAGACAACATTGCTCCGTTAACAGTGCAAGGAAATGATTCACTACTTTAAAAAATCAGCTCTGAGTAGTTAAAGCTCTGATTTTGCTGGGTGATTTGAGATATAATCATATCATTTTTTTTCTTTTTTTTTCAGCTAGGCTGTTTTCATGAAGTTCCTTTTGCAGAAGAAGGCAATTTGTACCTACATAGTCATAATGGCATTTCTGATTTCACCTGGCTGGATTAAATTACTCTAAAAGTATGTAGAGTGGACAAGAGTCCAATTCTAAGATGAAAGTGCCAATCTTTGCTGAGGTCGTGACTGCAGAGTCTGGGTTTGCCATTTCTATGTATTTCTGAACCAGGAAAGAAACCCCTTTTCTCTAATTTCACAAGACTCTATCCTCATGGGGGAAAACGAACTATCCTGGACACAGTTACACTATGTTATCTATGGAAATATCTTATTAAGTCCTAAAAAGTGATTGTAGGTCTTCCACCAATATTCACTCAGGTTTGATGTTATACCCATATTTCTCTGTCTATTCAGTGCTTAAAATAGGGAAAGAGAGTAGGGTGGGCTTTTGATTCTTGCATTGCTAGATTTACACATTCCTCCCTACTTCGAAGAGTTCTACAGTGCTCTTCTCACCATTTTTTCTCATCCTCCTACTCCTTGCTTGTTCTCGTGTCTTCTCCTACAGTCCTACCGGCCTGCAGTTACCTCTCCCCAAAAGAGAAAGTGACATATTGGTGATTAATGCATTGTCAAAGCTACAGAAAGAAAAAGGACTCATTATAAACTCCTTTTCTCCTTTTCTTCAAGCCATAGAAACATCATCTTTGGAAATCACATCAGCTTTCACACCTGTTCTTGTTAAACTATATCTGAATGGAAAAAATCAGATGCATAAACATATTTCAATTTCAGCAGAAGCTAGATGTGTTTAAGAATAGGATAGTGACATGTGAATTTATGCCAAGTGGAAGGAATCAAGGTTGATTGAAAAACATTATCTACAATATTGGTGAATAGTATCTCAGTAAACCTGGAGGAAGGTCTTAGAAGAGATTTTTAAGTAGTGATATATTAAACTTATGGTACATAAATAAACATTTAAAGTTTATAAAGAACACTTTACATAATTTAGCATATTTGATCTTCACAACAAGCTGCCAGGGTAAGGAACACAGATATTCTTATTATTACCATTTCACAGGTGTGGAAACTGATGTTTAGAAAAATATGTTACTTGAGCATGGTCACAGCATAAATGATTTGGAAGAACTAAGTCTAAATACCATATTCTTGGCCATCTTCCAGGCATGCCTAGGGTGTATGTGATATTTAATAAAGCAGTGGCATCAAACTCAAGAAGAAATCGATCCCTGCAGGCTTCATATTGACTTAGAAAACCACAAATTAGCATTACCTATGTTGTATTCTATTTTTATTCATTTTGTTAAATATTTTCCAATTATATTTTAATCAGCTGCAGCTAGGTAGAGTAGAGAAAAGGGTGGTAGTCCTGGAGACAGAAAGACTCACCTTCCTGAGTTAAAATCTAGCCTCAGACACTTTACAAGCTGTGTGACCCTGGGCAAGACACTTAAATCCCTGTTTGCCTTAGTTCCTCATTTATAAAATGAGCTGGAGAAGGAAATGGCAAACTACTCCAATATCTTTGCCAAGAAAACCCCAAATAGGGTCACGAAGAGTCAGACACAACTGAAAATATTATATTATATGTTATAATATGATGTAACAATTTAAAAATTATGTTATTATTGCTAGCACTTATATAATGGTTTAAGTTTTACATAGTGCTTAACATAGATTATCTTATTTGATAATCACTTCACTACTGGACTATTGTAATAACCTTCTGGTTGATCTCCCTGCCTCAGATTTCTCTCCACTTTAATCCATACTCAACTCAACTGTCAAATTAATCTTCCTAACATGCAGGTCTGACCATGTCACCCCACCATCTCCTACTCAATCACTCAGTCTCTTCCTTTCACCTCCTGGATCAAATATGACATGCTTTGTTTGGTGGACAAAGGCCTTCACATCCTGGCTCCCTCCTACCTTTCAAGGCTTCTTACATCTTACTCACTCCACAACCTATGATCTGGTGACACTGGTCTCTTTGTTGTTGCTGAAACAAAACACAGTCTCTTGACGTTTGAGCATTTTCATTGGCTGTTCCCCATGAATGGAATTCTTCCCTTTCTCATCTTTACCTCTTGGATTCCATGACTTCCTGCAAGTCCCAACCAAAATCCCATTTTCTACAGAGTATTTTCTGATCCCTTTCCTTTACTGATCATCTCCAATTTACTGCGTATGTATCTTTTGTTGCACATAGTTGTTTGCATGTTGTCTTCCCTCACGAAATGCTAGGCTTCTTGAGAGCAGGGCCTACATTTTTGACTTTCCTTGGAACCCCAGCTCTTAACACAGTACCTGGTACATAATAGATGCTTAATAAATCCTTGTTTATTTGACTTGGTTTACTCATCACAACCTATCCCCATTTTACAGACTAGGAAACTGAGGTCCAGAGAGGTTGTGCCTTGCCTAGGATCATAAAGCAAGTGTCTTTTAATTCCTAATCTCCATTTTCCATCATCAACTCTATTTGGCTTCAACTCCTTGAACATCATGCCTCCCCCAGAGTAAGCTATTCACCAGACATCTCATCACTATGCAGGATGACTCAGCTTTTGATATTACATGCTTTCTTAGTTCCCTCAATTTCCTCTCTCCTTTGATTGGAGGACTGGAGGATGGAGTAATGGATTCCTCCCAAACCCTTCCTTTCTAGAGAGCTTAGAACTTTCCAAGTAGCTCTTCATTTTCCTTTATCACATCTACTCGGTTTTGACTCCATGACCATCATGATTCTGTGCTAGGTACCACCAGCTGCACCCCTCCTTTTTTAAACTTTCTTTTGCATATTGTTTGCCTTCATTAGATTGGAAACTCCATGAGGGAAGGGACTTTTTTTCTTATTTGTATCTACAGTGTTTAGCACAGTGCCTAGCACAAACCACTTAATAAATATTTATTGAATTGACTTGAACCTGTCAGTCCTAGTTCTACTCTCTAGAGCACATAAAATAAATCTAAGTGGGCTAATCTTTCACATATTTACGGAAAACTATCAAGTAACCCAAGTCTTCTTTAAGTTAAACATCCCTGTCTTCTTTGAACCAATCCCCTTCACCATCACTGATTCCTCAGACACCCTCTTATGAACTGATTCCACTTCTAAAATGGGGTTTAAAGAACTAGACACAATGATCCAGTAATAATCTAACCAGTTCTTAATTAAGTCATAGCAGGAAAATATTTGGGGGGGGGGAAGGACACAGAACAACACATAACTGTCCCTATGACCTGTTTCATTTATTCCAATCACTGCCATTCATTCCACATATCCCCATGATCCAAGTATTGCTTAGCCTTTGTGTTCTATAGCATGCAATCACAAAGGGCTGAAAAATCTAGAGAATCAGTAAAATGTGAAGTTATAAAGTTAGATTATCACAACAATTATACCAAATGAATCAGCCTTTCCAAAAAGGGCCAAACCTGTCTTCATCTCCTCAGTTTGAATAGTGCACAGGAAGGAACTATAAGAATGATCTAATCAAAGAATCCAAGGAATGGTCATAGGGCAAAATGGAAAGTAATTGTACCATTCATTTTGAAAAGAGCTATAAAATACTCAATCTCATAAAAGCCAGCTTTTAAAATGAAACCTATTTATTGATCAATATTACAACTTGATCTTGCAGGCACATCTGTATGACAAAAGCAAGTAACCCACTGAGTAAATAAAAGTGCCTTGACTTGGAGGAAGTAGTTTGTTTCCAAGAGGTCAAAATGCATGGTATAGCAGAAGAACTAGAGCATTAGAAGAGCTGAGTTAAAAATCTGGCTCACCTAATGAATGTGTGGTTCTGATTAATAATTTAAACATTTCTAGACCTCAGTTTCCTCACCCATAAAAAGTGGGGTTTGGGATAGATGATCTCTAAGAACTCAGTTCTGATGTTCTTGGATTTTCTGAGTAACAATCTTTCTCCCATTCAGCCTTCATTTTATCCAACATATCAAATAACATATAGGAACTCCATTTGACAAACTGGGATGATGCCAAATGGAAAAATTCCAGTGATCCAACTTTCTTCACATCCCTATAGACTGTCTCATTTTTCACAGGAAATCATAGCCACAAACAACAAGCCTTAGAGTTTACTTTACAAATGAGAAAAATGTGGCCTAGAAAAGATAAGTGACTTGTCTAAGAATACAGAGAACAACAGAACTAGGATTTGAACCCAAGTCCTTGGCCTCTAAATTTAGTACAGCTATCATAGAGAAAGTGCCTACCTACATTAGTAGAGGAAGTTTTCTCTTCCGAAAGTTCATTATAGCAATGAACTGCATTGTTCAGTTCCAGAAATTGCATGTCCAGTCCCTATTCCTAAGAAAAAAGAATCAAGAATCTTTTTTTATTGCTATTTAGATTTTCGTGTGTGTGTGTGTGTGTGTGTGTGTGTGTGTGTGTGTGTGTGTGTTTTCCTTCCAAATAAATTTGAAGTTCCTTAAGGGTAGACACCACACATATATCATATTCCTTAATATATCAGGTACCTAATGTCACAATGCTGTGCATGTTAGAAAGTAAGCTTCTTAAAAGGCACGGATAGATTCAGTATTTTTTCTTTACACTCTAAGCACCTAATGAATTTTCTTACACATAGGAGGTACTTTATAAGTATTTGTTGAAATTAATGTAGGCACATAATAAATATTCTTTTATTGCTCAAACCATTAATAAAAACATTAATGGAAAAATGAACTATGACTTCCATATTGCCACAATGGTCCCTGCCTTCTCCCACTCTTCATTCTCTTACCTTTCTTGGATCATCACAAAATTATTTAACTCCTATTCCATTGTCATATCCCTAATAGGTACCCGGATCAACTCAACTCAATGAGTATTTACTAAACAGGATTGAGTAACTAGTAGGTGTTGAGTAACTAATATAAGAAGAATTGTCCACAGCAAAATCTGAAAGTAAGTTCTTTTTGCTACCATAGTCCAATCCCACCGGGGATCTTGATTTCTTCTCCTAAAACAAGCATCAAAACATAAGGAATGTTGTGAAAATATCATCTAGTTGACATTCCTAAGAAAGTAGTTTCTGAAGATTATAGGATTTTGAGCTAGAAAAAAATCTTAGAGATCACTTAATAATAATAAAAATAATAGCATTTATATAACCCCATAAGGATTTGCAAAGCATTATACAAACCTTATCTTATTTCATCATGGCATGGGAGGTAGGGTCTATTTTTATCTCCATTTTACACTTGAGGGAATTGAGGCAGAAGGAAGTTAAGCAACTTTCATAGATTACACACATTACATGGATATACAGGGAACTTGCCAAACAACTTAAATTTTTAAAAGAACTATACAGAAGATAGAAGCAAGACTAGATATAGAGAATTACTATATATATGCACATATGTACGTTTAGATGTGTGTATGGCACTGTCCTATAATAGTAGCATCAGGAGTGCTAATTTGAATTGCTACAAGTGACTTGTCTGACTCCAGGTTCAGAACTCTCCATTGTACTGCCTTGCTGCCTCCTCATATGACTCTTTAGTTTTATGGGTAAAGCAAATGAGATTCAGAGATAGAAACTTGCTTCCTTTTGGTTTTACAGGTAGTCAATGTCAGAGCCAATTAGCACCAAGTGAGCAGACACTGACCTTGCTCACTTCCTGGTAATGAGCTCCACAGCTTATTGTTATTTCTTAATACCTCACTCTGTATGAATAAGGGGTGATACCAAAGTAAAAATAATGGGAAGCTGGGGGATCTACTTCATCCTGAATTCATGTTTAAAAAAAAAAAGGATGAAAGATAAGCAGATTCACATTTACCCTTGATTAAGGAGAGCACATATGATAAAGTTCAGAGAAAACAGGGTAAGAGTTCCAGAGGAGGACAGCCTTGGGGGAATAGAATTCTCCCATGAATAAAATTTGAAGGACACAAAATGAAACTGTTTCAATGGAGTATGAATGGAGAGCTGTCTAAAAAGAAACAGGAAACTTATCAAACAACTCAGATTTTTTAAAAAAACTGCAGAAGATTGGAGCAAGGATAAGTAATATAGATGAATTTTTAAAAAATATGGTACTGTCCTGTAAAAGTAGCATCAAGAGTGCTAATTCAATTCTACAGATATTAATAGGCAAAACAATGACTTAAGGTCACAATGATCTGAGGGAAAATAAACGCTAAAGACAACAAAAATGTCATGGATTTTGTAAATTATGGGAAAGAGGAGAAACATAGAACAGATAAGACCACAGCTCTAGTTCAAAGATGATGAAGACAACATTGATGAATTAATCAAAACTATTCATCTCTAATTTTGGGTCTGTTTTCTCTAACTAGAAGAAAAATCTGTTGAAGTATACTTTTTTGTTTATTTTTCTTGAGGGATTTTTTTTGTCTACGTGTTCTTTCACAACATGACTATTATGGATATGTTTTGCATGACTATAGATGTATAACCTGTATCAAATTGGTTGCCTTCTCAATCTGGGGGGGGGAGGGAGGAAGGGAGGGAGAGAATCTGAAATTCATAGTTTTAAAAATGAATGTTAAAATGGCTTTTACACGTAACTGGGGGAAAATAAAATACTAAATAAACAACAAAAAAAAAGAAGAATCTTGGACAAATTGCTCTCCAGATTGGTTGAATCAGTATCGAACTTCACCAACAGTGCATTAGTGCACTGTTTTATTTTTCCCACACCCCCTCCAACATTTATCATTTCCCTTTTATCATATTAGCGAATATCATAATCATGTAGTGATAGCTCAGAGTTGTTTTAATTTGTATTTCTCTAATCAATAGTAATTTAGAGCATTTTTATGTGACTATAGATAGCTTTGATTACTTTGTCTGAAAATTGCCTATTTGTATTTTTTTTATCATTTATCAATTGAGGAATGGCTCTTATTTCTATAAATGTGACTCTTTTTCTAGACATTTGAGAAATTAGGTCTTTATCAGAGAAACTTTTGTCGGTGGGCTGAGAGGTCTGGAAACCATCACTGATGCCACTAATTCAGTTACCCCCAAGGCCTGCTCCTGGTTTGCTAGGGCCAGATCTTTGCTGTCATGGCCTGAACTGGACTGCACTCCATTCTTAACCTGGTGCAACAGACCTTTCCTGATTGCTTTTTAAGTTATCTTGGGCTGAAAAATTGTTACACTCTGTCCTTTTTTGGGTTCTGCCGCTCTAGAATATGTTCAGGGGCTTTATTTAAAGATATTTAGAGGGGCTTAGGGGAGAGCTCTGGCAAGACCTTGCCTTTTCTCTGCCATCTTGGCTCCACCTATCTGAAAATTTTAGTAGGCATGCCATCTGTGTCTTTCTCCTGGCCAATTAAAGATAAAAATATTAAACAGAGCAGGGCTAAGCACAGATTCCCTGGGGCATATCACTGGAGAGCTTCTAATCTGAAATTGAATAGCTTTTGAGATTTTATCAAATGCTGAATTAAATTATAGACCACATTTTTACAGAATTATAACTTTCAATATGAAGACATAACAATAATAAATCATTTAAATGGAATGTTACATTTTACAAAGTGTTCCTCACAAGAACCTTGTGAAATAGCTAGTGAAATAATTTTACGAAAGGAAATGAAGTTTGTATCAAATGATCTATTCTTGATGAAATCATGCTGACAGGTTGGGATTACTTCGTTTTTAAATTTTTTCATGAATAATTCCATTAATAGAATCCACTGGCCTACAATTCTCAAATACTATTAGCTTTCCTTTTCGGAAAACTAGGACATTTGTCCTTCTACAGGGCTGTGGCCTCTCACTCATTTCCCATGATCCTTCAAAGCTCACTGACAATGATTCAATAATCCCTTCACCAGTTCTTTCATTACCCTGGATGTTCATTTGGGTCTGGCCATTTAAGTTGTAGGACTAATTTCTTAATATATCACTTCTTATTTTTAGTTTCAATTCTATATTTTTCATCTATGTCCCCCTTTTCTAGTCCAAGATTCTTCTTCTTTTTCTATTTAGTATTTTATTTTTCCCCAATTACATGTAAAAACAGTTTTTAACATTCATTTTTAAAACTATGAGTTCCAAATTTTCTCCCTTCCTCACCACCAACCCCCATATTGAGAATGCAGGCAATTCAATGCAGGCTATACACATGTAGTCATGCAAAACATATCCATAATAAGCATGTTGTGAAAGAACTCGTAGACAAAAAGTACCTCAATAAAAATGAAGTTAAAAAAGTATGCTTCAATAGATTATTCTTCTTTTTAGAGAAAACAGCCCCCAAATTAGAGTTGAATATTACTGATTAATTCATCAGTTGTCTCCATCAACTTTGAGCTAGAACTGTGATCTTATCTGTTATATGCTTCTCCTCTTAACCATAATCCACATAACACTTACACGAACTAGCGCAAACACATGAACTAATGCAAAGTGAAATGAGAAGAATCAGGAAGAATATTGTACGCAGTAATAGCAATATTGTATGATGACTAACTGTGAATAACTTAGCTATTCTTAGCAACATAACGATCCAAGACAATTCTGAAAATTTATGATGAAAAATTCTGTCTACCTCCAGAGAAAGAACCAGTGGAGCCTGAATGCAGATCAAAAATACTTTTTCTTTATACTTTCTTTATTGGGAGAGAGGTTGTCTGTGTTTTCTTTTACAGAATAGCTTGCATGGAAATGTGTTTTGCATGACTACACTAAATGGGGGAGGGAAAAAGAGAGGGAGAAAATTTGGAACTCAAAATTTGAAGAAAAGAATCTTAAAATGGTTTTTCATGTAATTGGAGAGAAATAAAATATTAAATTAAAAATGTAGATGACACAAAGTTGGGAGAGAAAACTACTGGATGACTGAGTCAGGATTCAAGAAGATCCTAATGGGCTAGATTATTGGGCTAAATGTAATATAAAGACATTTAATAAGAATTAATATTTTCTTGTACTTTGGTATAAAAATCAACTTCACAAGTAGAAGATAGGTGAAATATGGCTGGACAACAATTCATTTTTTTAATCTGGGTGTTTTATTCAACTGCAAGCTCAATATCATTCTATAGTTTAATATGGTTCCCAAAAAAGTTTGTTCCATCTTAGACTTCAACAAGAGAAGTAGAGTGTCCAGGACTAAGGACATGACAGTCATACTGTATTCTGCTTTTATCAGACCATACATAAAATTCAGTATTCACTTCTAGATCCCACTTTCTAAGAAGGCCATTGATAATCAAAAGACTACTTAGAAGAGAGAGACTAGAATATTGAAGAGCTCATGGGCTAGAGTAATGCAAATCAGCTGAAGGAATTGGAGAAAATAAGTCTTCGAGAGGATTTTTAAGGACAGGACATGATAGATACTTTCAAATAATTTTAGGTTTCTAATAAAGAACAGGGATTCAATTTTTTTTTCCTTTGGCTCCGCAGAAGAAAATTACAAAATTAGTAACAATGATGAAAGTTACAAAGAACATTTGGGCTCAGAATAAGGAAAAACTTCTTAACAATTAGAGCTATCCAAATGTGAATTAGGCTTTCTCAGGATGGGGTGAGTTTCCCCTCACTAGAGGTTTTGCTAAGTAGAGGATAATCACTTCCCGGGGAAGATAAATTGTAGAATCTTTACTAAAGAATGGATTTAAACAAGATAGCCTCTGAATTCCCTTCCCACTCTGAGATTCTGTGATAAAAGGCAAGAGATGATAACGGTTCCATAGTTAGGAATTTGGGCCACTTGATATCAAGTTATGCTTTGGGGACTTGCATTCATTTAAATATAAAACAGATGGAAATTGATACAGTTTATTTCTGTTTTTCCTAAAATATGGAAATGATAACATTTTCAAAGATCAACATTTTCATATGCAAAGTGTATCAATGCCAAATTTGTTGTTTTAATTGTGAGTTTATTACTATTTCCTATTTCTATTTTCATACATATTAATGATCACCTTTTAAGGACTGATTAGGTTTAGTGGACTTACGGTACTCTGGATTTTATAAGAGATCTTAGTATTCTTCTTTATAGTCACCTTTGTCACTAAATTCTCAAACACGTTATTTTTTATTTCAGATAATTTTCAGTAATTTGCTCCATTTATATCAATCAGTAAGTGTTTTATGTACACTTCTTTAGGTTCACAAGTCCATAACAAAACCAGGTACATGTTTCACTACACCCACCTATAAAGGGGGTCTAACATGGATAAACAATAGGCACCACCATTATTTGGATGAAATAGCAATGAATTTCCCTAGCTCAGCAACTTTTTCTGTTAGATAAGGTTTTTAAGGTATAAACCACTTAAATTCACTTCTCTGGACTGAGAATAATATATCATTCGCTCCCTTCTAGTACGTAACACCAAATACCTTCCTTTTATCTATGCTCTTTCCCAATCAAGGAGGAAAAAAGCCACAATCTTCTGCAGATTCTTTTAACTATTTTCTGCTGAGGGCATTTATGTGTAATTTGCTTAATGTCAGATTTTCCACAGTGAATATGGGAAAAGGCTCCACTCTCTTTTGTTGTGTAATGCCCTGATTTGTAAAGGCAAGGAAATATTAAGAGTACTGGATTTAAACTTGGAAAATTGGATACAAATCTTAGAATATTGCTACCGGTGCAATATTAGACAAGTCACTTGATCTTTTTGTCTCAGTTATCCTCATCTGTAATATGGAGTTAGATCAGATGATTCCTAAGGTGCTTCCATCTTTAAGTACCTATTATCCTCATGTGCTTTTATTTCCCCAACCTTTTAAAAGATTTCTCAGAGATTACTCATTTCTTAATTTTAGCATAATATACACACTGCTACCTATGATGAATGGGGACAAAAGCACATGGGTTTGGCAACATGCTAACCATTTGCTTTTAAGTCCTAGCTTTCTGATCACTTCATTTTACAATTGTATAAAAGGATTTTAATTATGCTAGCAAATCTGTGCATTTTTAAGACTCTAATATAAAATAATTTTGTTATAATCTGTTTTTAATGACACATTTTTAGTACATCTTAATTTTTATTTCTAGAACATCTGTACTTTTTCCTCCTTTCTTTCTTGGGTAATACAAAAATATGTCGATCTTCAAAACTAGTCAAGATTTAATTGTTTAACATATATTACTTAAATTATGGAACCTATCACAACTTTAATAATTGATATTTAATAATTCTTCCCTAGAGTCGGGGAGGCTAGAACTTAGCCTGTTGTCATCAAACTTACATCTACATCTTCTCATTAATGGTCAGCTATCACATCCACTTAGTAATGACCTCATTTGCCACATTCATTATTCTTTTCAAAGTCAAGATGTGAAATTAATTGGTAGAGATTTAAAATAACACTGTCTGCAAATATTTGTGTCCTGAAGACCAGAAACATATCCTAAGTTTCTTTTGTCTTTATCATTCACCCTACATGAATCAGCAGAATTGGGAAGTGGGAAGCAGGTTTAATGGGTTTAAGGAGGCTCTTTGGTATTTCTATGAGAAATGCTCTAGAAAACAATGTACGCTCAGATAAACCAAGACGTGTATACATAGGGCTTCATCTACATACCATTTAACAGGATGTTATAAACCAGTAGTTCTTAACTAGTCCATGAATAGATTTCAAGGCGTCAATGAACTTAGGAAAGATACATCTTTAGTTTATTGTTAATAATATTTATAACAGCATAATTATGTAAATATAATATTAATGACAAATATCTAGCAAGAGTTTTAAGTTTTGCAAAGAGCTTCATATGTGTTATCTGATAACAGCCTTTTTAGGCAGGTATTATTATTACCCCAATTATAGAGCTGAAGAAACTGAGACCAAGAGGTAATGTGACCTATTCAGAGTCACATAGCTTATGTCTAAGGCAAAAATGGAATTCAGGTATTTTAATTTCTGATCTAGCACTCAATCCACCACTGCTTTTTAGTTGCCTATACTTTAGTTGAAATTTAGCATTTCTTTCAATTATTAATGTAGATAACATACCTTATTCTGAGAAGTGTTCTGTAGGTTTTACCAAACTGCCAAAAGAGTGCATGACAGACAGAAAATAAAAATTAAAATCCATGTCATTAGTCTCTTTCTACCAGTATTCTTCTAACTTGCTGGTTATTCAGTTTCATGTAGCAAGGCTTCACTGCTTCTTCAGATCCTACAGATTATATCCCTAACTCTCAAGCCCATTGTAGAGTTCAAACAGGGAAAAGATTTTTCTTCCTTCCTTACCACTGTGTCTTGTTCTTCCACCACCAATCTCTTCAACTAGGTTTTGTTTTCTCTTAATATGCTGGAATTTTTCCTTTTTTAAGTTCTAGCTTCCTTCCTCTACAATTTCTTCCATCCTCTCTAAGGTTCCTTTGTCCTCTGTAACAAAGTGAACAGTAAAGAGGAATCCATTCATCCCTTTAACTTTTTTTTTCATGAAAATCACCTTAATACTTTGAGGATACATAATAATTTCTTCCTGGCATGCAGGTTTGGCTTCCATCTTTTTCTGCCACTTCTCTAATCTCCACTCCTTGGAAGTAAACGCAGTAATCAAGCAGAACCTCCCATCTGATCATCTGGACACATGCCTTCTGTCTCACATTTCACTTGCCTCCAACCCAATATTCAGCCTCCTTTGGAAAGTGAAGTGACACACTCCATTCAACAATGAACATTCTAACATGTGGTTATACCTTTCAAATCCCAATGATATTGAATCCTAGTAGGTTATCATCCAAATCTGTTCCCCATCAACTGATCTCTTATTATCATGCCCCTCAAGCCTGACACCCCAAAGTTTCAGTTAAACATTATCCCACCCCCTCATCCCTTCCACTATGACCTCTGTAAAGCTTATCCCATATGTAACACACTTCCCTTCATCCTAACACTTTTCTTTTCCCACTCCTTCAACTTCAATCTGGCTCCTCCTGAATGGTACAGCCCACATGGCCATTCTTTACAGTACCTACTGTACCTTCACTTATTCCTTTTGGTTCAGGGGTTGGGGGGGGAGGTGGAATACTCTTTGTCCCCATTGCCAATTCCTGGTTCTTTTCCTTCTTCCATCAGTGAATAATTTCTCCTCCTTTGAGGTTCATTATATTCATATCTACCACCCAATTAGAAGTCTGGTAGCTATTGTCTACAGACCTCCAGGTTACTTCCTTTCCTTCTTCATGCTAAGTGACTTCAACACCTAATCACTCAGGTCCTCATCCTACTCACTTTGCATGACCTACTCCTCCACCTCATCTCAGCCACACACAAAAATAGTCATACCTTTGATCTTACCATCACTCACAAATATGCCACTTTCACATTCAATAATTCTGAAATTCTTTTATCTGACCATAATCTATTGGCTTTTCAGCTCTCCATCTACTTCCCTTGCAAAAAAATCAACTTTTCATCCACACTGTGATATCCAATCCCAATTTTCTCTTATCTTCTTTGCACAAGGCACTCTATCCTCTTTCCCAAATCTTGACCTCTTGGTGAATCAATTCAACTTCACTTTGTCCTCTTTCCTTGAATTCCCAACCCCCTTATTATTTTGTTGATTACCTCCTGCCAAGTTCCAACCTTCAATCACTTTTATCATTTTCCACCTTTGCTCTTACACATGTGCTGCTAAAGGAAGATAGAAAAAATCAGACAACCATTCTGATTGAGTCTACTACATATTTATGTTATACAACCTCAACTGAGCCCTTACAGATACTAAGCAATACTTATATAGGTGCCTTGTCAACTCTATCCCACACTCCACAGCAGCAATTTTAAACATTTTCATCCCTCCCCTCAAAACTCTCATGGCTCTCATTCCTCACCCCATCAGCTGAAAATGTTACCTCATATTTTGCAGAAAAAAATTGGGACCATTCATATTCAACGTCCCCTTCTCCCCTCTTTCTCATCTCATACACTCATAGCTCCTGCTGCTAACTCCTCCTCCACCCCTATCTCACAGAAAGAAGTGGACTTAACAAGATTAAATTGTTTACCTTTCTAAGCAATCACATTCCATCCTATCTTCTCCAACAGATTGTTCCCTCCATCATACCCACTTTTTTACTTATTTTCAATATTTTTTCTGTCTACTGACCCATTCTCTACTGCCTACAAACATGTCCATGTCTCATCCATCTTCAATAAACATTCACTTGATCCTTCCATCCCTATCATCCTATATATCTTGGCATTTTGTGTCTAAACTCCTTGAAAAGGCTGTCTACAACAGGTACCCCCACTTTCCTCTCACTCTCTTTTTAACCCCTTAAAAATCAGGTTTCCAACCTTTTCATTCCACCAAAATTGCTCTCTCCAAAGTTATCAGTGATCTCTTAGTTGTCAGATCCAATGGTTCTTTCTCAATCATCACACTTTTCAACCTCTCTGCAGGTTTTGATACTGTTACTCACCCTCTCTATCTTGATACTCTCCCTCCTAGGTTTTTGGTACAGTACTCTCTCCTAGTTCTCCTTATTCTTATGTGATCACTCCTCAATTTGTCTTTGCCTGATCCTCATTCAGATCACATCCTCAAACTATGTGTGCACCACAGGGTACTGTCCTGGGCCCTCTTCACTTCTCCCTTTGTACTACTTTACTTAGTGATCTCATCAGCTTCCACAGATTTAATTATCATCTTTATGTTGATGACTCGCAAATCTACCTATCCAGCCTCAACTGTTCTATCACTCTCCAATCTTGCATTTCCAATTGCCTTTTAGATATCTCAAACTGAATGTCCAGTAGACATCTTAAACTCAACATGCGATTACCTACAAAAAACCTCATCATATTTCTCCTTAAACCCTCTCTCCTCCTACCTTGCCTATTATTGTAGTGGGTAATACAATCCTCCTAGTCTCTCAGGCTTGAGACCTGGAAGTCATCCTCAACTCTTCACTATTTCTCAACCTTCTATATCCAATCCATTACCAAGGCCTGTAGATTTCCACCTTTGTAATGTCTCTTGAATGTGCCTCCTATCCTCTGACATTACAGCCACTCTTGTACAGGCCCTCATCACTTCATTCATGGACTACTAGAATAGTCTACTGGTGAGTCTGTATGCCTCAAGGCTCTCCCCACTTCAATGTATTCTCTTTTCAGCTACTAAAGTGATTTTCCTGAAGTGCAGGTCTGACCGTATCACTGCCCCCTCCCCAACACACACACTCAATAAAGTGCCTCTATTACTTTCAAGGTCAAATACAAAATTCTCCCCTTTGGGTTCACAGCCATTCATAACCTAATCCTCTCCTACCTTTCTAGTCTTCTTACACCTTACTCCTGACTATGTATGCTTTGGTCTAATGGCACTGACCTCCTTGCTGTTCCACAAACAAGACCCTACATCTATTTTCTCTGAGCATTTTCTTTGACCATCTACCATGCTTGGAATGTTCTCCATCCTCTGCTGACTGCCTTCCCTGGCTTCCTTTAAGTCCCAACTAAAATCCCACCTTTTATAAGAAGCCTCTCCCAGCCCCTCTGAATTCTAATGCTTTTCTTCTTCTAATTATTCCCCATTCATCCTTTATATAGCTTGTTTGAATATATTTGTTTGTTGTCTCCCCAGTTAGATTTTGAGCTCTTTAAGGGTGAGGACTGTTTTTTTGTCTCTTTTTGTTTCACTAATCCTTAGCATAGTGCAAGGCATGTAGTAAGCACTTAACAAATGTTTATAGATTATTTGATTAATAAATACCTAAGTCAGGAAACAAGGACAATACAATCTGGACCAAGAAATAATCCCCGTCCAAAACTTTCCAAAGTTTATCCTAAATTTCACCTATACAAATTCAATTTCTAGATTTCTTCACAAATCCAAACCCCTCAAAATCACATTTGTAAGTTTTTTCTCCTCTTATGTTCCCAAAGTACTTTTCTTTTCTTCTGTTCCTTCTCTCATGACCTTCTCACCCTTGGAAGATAACCTTGGTTTCCTATGAACCAAAATACCGGTGGCCAACCTTCTTTTAATTGGTCTCTCTGAACTGGACTAGAGTAGACGTTGGATCACAGATACACAGTGTGTCACCAGATCTATATTCCAAATTATTTCAGCTTTGTAGGACCACGCAGAGCTTGTACTGATATATCTACCAAGAATTCAGGATCATTGCCATTTCACAAATAATAGGACATCACAGTATAATGTAAGTGGAGGCAAAGAAATTACCTGGAAAACAAAAACAAAACAAAAATAATCTTTAGTACACACAAAGAGACCTTAACATTAATACAGAAAATTCTATCATATATTTTAGAGCTAGAAGGAAACTTAGAGGCCCTCAAGTCAAACCTTCTAATGTTACAGATGAGGAAACTGAGGCACAAAGAGGTTAAGTGACTTACATATGGCCATGGAGCTGGTAAATATCTGAGGAAAGATTTAAACCTGTGTCTCCCTGATTCCAAATGGAATGTTCCATCCACTACATTATGCTGCCCCTGAAATCAAAGAAAAAATGATTCATATTAAACAACTGAATCAATGGTTTGAGTTTGGGGGTACAGGGACACTGCCCATGATTATCTTTATCCATGGCATTTTATTGCAGCCACTACTCTCCCTTCAATCATAAATTGAAATTTTGCTTAATTTCATGGGTTTCTTGATCTCTCTGTACATCATAGCTCCTGTTCTCATCATATAGCCAGTGACCAAGTCATAGCTTTGAATTTCATTATAAATTTCTTCTGACAAACAAACTGTCCCTATTACCTCATTTTTGTTATCCTGAAATTGAGAGACAAGCCAATTCTCAGAGCATGCCTTCTTATATCAGGATTCTTTGTAAATATTTTTAAGGTACATGTGGCATTCACTTCTAAGTTGCTCTTTTTTCTCAACAAAGCAAAGACTTCTGTGAGGCACTCCTTTGACAGGTACTTGTGACTAACTCATTATCTGTCTTCATGTGATCTCTAATGAGCCTTTTGTCCAGTGGTGCATGAGGTCATCAAGAAGGGTGTTGTCAACAAATATGGCCTGATTTCACATATTCTTTTATTGATTTTTTAAGAATAAGTCACATTTAACTTGATTGTAAGTCAATATGATTTCAGGGAACCTGTCTCAAAAAGTTACATTTAAATCAGACAGTATCTGGAAGTCAGTGTTATGTGAACTGAATAGCAAGATGTTCAACAGTGACTGTGAAGCTCCCTCAGTGGACTTGGTGAGGGTCAGTGGATAAAATTCAACATGTAGACCTAGGAAATCTATAGTTTGTACTATATATGAGCTAGAGAGGATGCTGACATTATTGCTGTGATGTACCAGTCCACCAGGTCATATTTTCTCCTTGAAAAGGTTGCTATAGCTGCACACTGTTGTATTGCTTCAAGTCAGGAAAAGCACTGTTTCAGAAGAATGGAAGTTGAGCATTGCCCAAAGGGCAAATCAGAGGATCATAGTAAGTGTGAAAAGACTTCAACACAATACAAATAGGGAATTTCAAAGAGTAAAAGTAAAAGATGGCATCAGGGAAATCTATGATAAAGAAGGAAAATAAGACGGGTTGGTAATATGAGAAGAGCAAGCAATGATCAATGGACAAGAATACATGACCCATTGGGATCCAAACAATGTCCAAAGAATATAAGCAAAAGGTTCAGCATGCTGCATGGGCACTAAAGTAGGTTTATATAAAGGCAGGGAGAAAAGTCACACTAGAGAGACAGGCATTAATGGATGATTAACATTACAAGATAGAGTATACACATCACACAGATGAGATCACACACCATTGGAATACTCAGGCATGAGAAAATCTGCATGACATTTCACTAGACAAATCCTAGACAAAGTATTTACTCCAAAAAAGAAAATTCAATGCTCCTCTGTCCTTTGGCAGTGTCTTCCCCAAGACCAAAACCACCAGTAAATTTTAATAACTGAATTAAAGAACCCATTCATTCAGTGAGAGAAGTCATTCCACCAGTCAATGATTTGAATTGGGTTAGTTCAGTGAATAAAAAAGGTCAACTTATTAAGAAAAATGCTGTACCTAATAAATCCATGTAGATCCATCCTACAGAACATAAAATATAAATAAAATTATGCTTTTACTGACAAGGAAAAAATTTGTGCATGTAACTGATATGTATCTACGAACATGTTATATATTTCCAGTAGGATATAAACTGCTTAATGGTCTTCCTTATCTTTTTATTTGCATCTTCAGTGCCAAGCATGGTGTCCAGGACAAAATAAGCAATTAATACATATTGATGATTGATTCATTATACATGTGTGTATATATATGTATGTGCTTATTTAATTTATATATATATACAAATATATACATAGAACGAATTGATGACCATTTATATAGTAAACATTCACATATAATAACCAATCAGCATTTATTAAATGCTAATCCAAGAGTTACCTGAGCTATATTCCAAAGTAGTCTTTCCCGCAAAAAATCTTAATTTATATAATATTAAATTCTAATAGATAAGTATTGGATTGGTTTTGAAGGAAAATTCAGGGATGGAAAGAGCAACAAAGAAAGAAACAAACAGGAGAATAAACCTGCCTACTAAATAGTGATCCTCTCATTCACTAAAATATGCTTGTCTGAAGGAGAGAGTAATTGATAAAGGAAGTAGGGCTGAATAAAAACTACCTGTCCACAAATACGGAAGAGTATTTAGCTGCTAGGGAAAGAGGAGAGAGCACATTTCATTACCAGGAAAATCTAGAAATGAATTAAAGGCCATGATAGCAGCAAGAAACGATCCATTCAGTGACTGACACTAACATCATTCCCTATAATCTGATACTACCCTAATAGTAACATTCTACAGTGATGATTTCAAAGGGATTTTTGCTATTTGTAGACATTCAAGGAAAAGACTACTATAGAATATTCCTTCAGTATATATTGAAAATCATCTGTGTTGTCTAGAAACACAAAGTATGACAATTATTCTATGCCATTTGTGTGACTAAAAGCAAAATCAGGCTTCCTATAGTAAATAATGCCCATTTAAGTTGGAGAGGTGGGGCTTCAGACTCTTGCTGTACAGCTCTTGTTTAGTCTGATATGCCTCTATGTACTTAGAACTGTGAAGTACTACTGTATCACATTCTCTTTGAAGATAGGAATTGTGTTTTGCTGGTGAAATTTGACTGTTAAAAAACCTCACTACCTCCTTATATGCTCCTTCCTATGGTAGTATCCTTAGTATGTAGAACATTTTGGAAAGTCAATAAATGTATGCTAAACAGAACTGAGTTAAACTATAAGGAATAAATTCAAATAGAATAAAAGCTCCCTAAGGTGAGAGACTTTTTAATGGTTTTTGTATCCTTAGGACCAAGGACAATCCACCTTACACAGATTAGGTGCTTTATAAATGCTGTAGAATTTAATACTCCCAAAAAGCATGGAATAGCAGGTTTCTATTGGGATATAGTGAAAGCTGAAGATTACAGAGGTAGATGAGGTCAGATCAGTGGAGTCCTTGCCAACATGAGGATTTTGAATTAGATCCCACACACTATACCTGGAGCAGCTATTGTCATTTGTTTCCATTATTCTTTGTAAAGGAGGACAGGGATGATGAAGATGATGATGATGATTGCAGCTAGCATTTATATAGAACACTAAAGTTTGCAAAGCACTTTATGTATATTGTCTTTTTAGATCCTCACCATACTCCTATGATGTGGGTGCTACCATTATCCACATATTAAAGATGAGAAAAGACTTCCACTTCCAGAAGCCAAGATGGCAGAGTGAAAAGGTAGCTGCTCTCACTCTCCCCTATTAACCTCTGAAAACCCAGAAAATATCACCCCAGAAAAAAAACCCTGGAACACCTGAACTAGAAGAAAGACAGGGAGGAACAGTGCAGCAGCCCAGCAAACGGGTCTCCCAGTGCCTCAGCAAAAATAAGGGAGGCAGAACTACAAGGGGTCCCAGGTGGATAAATGCAGCATTCATCTGAAAGGAGGTGAAGAAAGCAACCTAAAGGCTTCCTAAAGCCCTGGTCTTGCTGGTTCCAACCCAACACCAGGTGAGCTGTCAGAGCCCTGCAGCCTCCGATTGTGAAGAACTCCTGAAGCCCAGGTGGTAGAACAGGCAAACACCAACACCTGGACCTCTGAGTACCTAAGTGAGGGCTGGGGGTGGGGGGGGAACCAGTGGAAACCAACTAAGAAAACCACAAGGTGCCTCGGCACTCTACCACAAAGGAATCTCCCAGTGCATTAGCAGAAAGGAGGGAGACAAAACTGCAGGGGGCCCCAGGCAGATAAACACCCTGCAGCACCCATCTAAAAGGAGCTGAAGAAAGCTGAAGGAAAGGAAAAGCAGGCAACCTAGTATTGCCTGAAAGTTCCAGCCTTGCTGATTACAGCCCAACACGAGGTAAGTTGCCAGAACCCTACAGCCTCCAATTGCCAACATAAGAGGCCCCAACACACAAAGCCAGTGACCAAGACCTAGGCTCCCAACACAAGAAGCTTGGGTCAGTACCCTCTGTTCCCCAGCAGGAGAGCTCAATCTCTTTAAAGGCCAGGGAATAAAGAAACACCATGAATAAAAAGAAATGTACCATAGATTCATATTATTCCACATGTGCAACAGCATAAGGGAATATGAACAGGTCTGAAGCCCAAAAAGCCTTCTTAGATGAGCTCAAGAAGAATCTTAACAGTCAAATGAGAGAGGTAGAAGAGTCCTTCAAAAATACAGTTGGCCAATTGGATAAAAAATACACTGAAGAAAACAAGTCCCTAAAAACACACAATTGGCCAATTGAAGAAGGAAGGACAAAAACTAACAGAAGAAAACAATCTGTGAAAAACTAGAATTGGACAAATGGAAACTAATGTCTCTATGAGAGAGCAAGAATCAGTCAAACAGAAACAAAAAAAAGAAAAAATAGATGAAAACATAAAATACCTCATTGGTAAAACAACCAACCCAGAAAATTGATTCAGGAGAGACAATTTAAACATTATTGGACTACCTGAAAATCATGATGAAAAAAAGATCCTGGACAGTATCTTTCAGGAAATCATAAAGGAAAACTGCCCAGAAGTCCTAGAACCAGAAGGGGAAATAACCATAGAAAGAATCCACTGAACACCACCTGAAAGAGATCCCAAATTTACAATGCCAAGGAATATAATAGCAAAATTCCAAAATTACCAGATGAAAGAGAAGGTGCTGCAAGCAGCCAGAAAGAAACAACTTAAACATCATGGAACCATAGTCAGGATTATGCAGCTTCTACATTAAAAGACCCCAGGGCATGGAACATAATATTCTATAAGGCAAAGGAACTTGGAATGCAGCCAAGGATCAATTACCCAGAAAAAATGAGCATCATTTTTCAAGGAGGAGAGGATATTAAAATAGGAGATTTCCAAACTTTCCTGATAAAAAGACAGAGCTCAACAAAAAATTTGATCTTCAAGTACAGGACTCAAGAAGTACATAAAAAGGTAAATGAGGCAGAAAGATACAATATGTTGTTAATAAGGGGTGGGGCTGTTTAAACCCCTACAAGGGAATATGACACTTGCAACCCAATGTAATGACAAAAAAAAATCTAATCAAGTGGGTTAAATGGATTGAAATAAGTGCATCAATCTGATCTTAGAAAATTTACTGAGAAAGGAGGAGGCACACAAGTGTAAATTACATTACAGGAAAAGACACAAAATCATATTACAGCAGAGGGAAAGAAGAAGGGGGGAAGCATTGTTTGAACCTTACTGTCATCAGAATTGGCTCAAGAAGGGCAACACATAATCAGTTAGGTATAGAAATCTAACTTGCCCTATAGGCAGTAGGAGGGAAAAGGGGAAAGAAAAGGGAGGGGGAAAGAAAAGGGGGGAAAGAAGGGAGGAAGAAGCAGTAAGAGTAAAGGGGAAGAAAAGGGAAAGGGATAATAAAAGGGAGGAGGACTGAAGGAAGGCAGTGGTCAAAAGCAAAACACTAGTGAAGGGGGAAAGGAAAAAGGAGAAAGAAAAGCATAAAGGGGGGAAAGGATGGCAAAAAAGACACAGACAGTAATCATAACTGTGAATGTGAATGGGATGAACTCTCCCATAAAAGAAATGGATTGCAGAATGGATTAAAAACCATAATCCTACAATATGTTGTTTACAGGAAACACATTTGAAAAAGAGTGACACATACAGGGTAAAGGTAAAAGGCTGGAGCAGAATATATTATGCTCAGCTGAAGTAAAAAAAGCAGGGGTAGCAATCCTGATCTCAGACAAAGCAAAAGCAAAAATAGATCTAATCAAAAGAGATAAGGAAGGAAACTACATCCTGCTAAAAGGCACCATAGACAATGAAGTAATATCATTACTAAACATATATGCACCAAATCGTATAGCATCCAAATTCTTACAGGAGAAGTTCAGGGAGTTACAGGAAGAAACAGACAGCAAAACTATACTAGTGGGGGACCTGAACCTCCCCTCTTGCACTAGATAAGTCTAACCACAAAATAAACAAGAAAGAAGTTAAGGAGGTGAATAGAACATTAGAAAAGTTAGGTATGATAGACCTCTGGAGAAAACTGAATGGGGATAGAAAGGAATATACTTTTTTCTCGCAGTACATGGCACATACACAAAAATTGACCATGTACTAGGGCATAAAAACCTCACAATCCAATGCAGAAAGGCAGAAATATTAAATGCATCCTTTTCAGATCATGATGCAATAAAAATTATATGTAATAAAGGGCCATGGAAAGATAGACTAAAAAATAATTGGAAACTAAATAATCTAATCCTAAAAAATGATTGGGTCAAACAACAAATCATAGAAACAATCAATAATTTCATTCAAGAGAATGACAATAATGAGACAACATACCAAAACCTATGGGATGCAGCAAAAGCAGTTCTTAGGGGAAGTTTTATATCTCTAAATGCTTACATAAATAAAATAGAAAAAGAGGAGATTAATGAATTGGGCATACAACTAAAAAAACTAGAAAAAGAACTTAAAAATCCTCAACTAAACACCAAATTAGAAATATTGAAAACCAAAGGAAAAATTAATAAAATTGAAATTAAGAAAACTATTGAACTAATAAATAAAACTAAGAGCTGGTTTTATGAAAAAACCAATAAAATAGATAAACCTTTGGTTAATTTAATTAAAAAAAGAAAGAAGAAAACCAAATTACTAGTATCAAGAATGAAAAGGGTGAAGCTACCACCAAGGAAGAGGAAATTAAAACAATAATTAGGAATTATTTTGCCCAACTATATGCCAACAAATTTGACAATCTTAGTGAAATGGATACATATTTACAAAAATATAAATTGCCCAGATTAACGAAGAGGAAGTAAAATACTTAAATAACCCCATCTCAGAAAAAGAAATTGAACAAGCCATTGATGAACTCCCTAGGAAAAAATCTCCAGGGCCAGATGGATTTACATGTGAATTCTATCAAACATTTAAAGAACAATTAATTCCAATACTATATAGACTATTTGGGAAAATAGGTGAAGAAGGAGTCTTACCAAATTCTTTTTATGATACAAATATGGTGTTGATACCTAAACCAGGAAGAGTCAAAATAGAGAAAGAAAATTATAGACCAATTTCTCTAATGAATATAGATGCAAAAATTTTAAACAAAATACTAGCAAATAGATTGCAGCAACTTATCACAAGAATAATACACTATGACCAGGTAGGATTTATACCAGGAATGCAGGGTTGGTTCAATATTAGGAAAAAGCATCATTGAGCATATCAACACAAAACCAACAGAAACCACATGATCATCTCAATAGATGCAGAAAAAGCTTTTGATAAAATACAACACCCATTCCTATTAAAAACACTAGAAAGCATAGGTATAAATGGAGTCTTCCTTAAAATAATAAATAGCATCTATCTAAAACCTTCAGCAAGCATTATATGTAATGGGGACAGGCTAGAAGCATTTCCAATAAGATCGGGGTGAAACAAGGATGTCCATTATCACCACTGTTATTCAATATTGTACTGGAAATTAGCTTTAGCAATAAGAGAAGAAAAAGAAATTCAAGGTATTAGAACAGGCAAAGAAGAAACAAAGCTATCACTCTTTGCAGATGACATGATGATATACTTAGAGAATCCTAGAGAATCAAGTAAAAAACTACTTGAAATAATAAACAACTTTAGCAAAGTTGCAGGCTATAAAATAAACCCACATAAATCATCAGCATTTCTATATATTACCAACAAAGCCCAACAGCAAGAGATAGAAAGAGAAATCCCATTTAAACTTACTGTAGACATTATAAAATATTTAGGAGTCTACCTCCGAAACAAACCCAGGAACTCTATGAACACAATTACAAAACACTTTTCACACAAATAAAATCAGATCTAAATAATTGGAAAAACATCAGTTGCTCATGGGTAGGCCGAGCTAATATAATAAAAATGACAATCCTACCTAAGCTAATTTACTTATTCAGTGCCATACCAATCAAACTACCAAAAATTATTTTATAGAGTTAGAAAAAATAATAACAAGATTCATTTGGAAAAACAAAAGGTCCAGAATATCAAAGGAACTAATGAAAAGAAATGCAGGGGAAGGTGGCCTAGCAATTCCAGATCTTAAATTGTATTATAAAGCAGCAATCATCAAAACTGCTTGGTACTGGCTAAGAAATAGGGAGGTGGATCAGTGGAATAGGTTAAATATGCAAGACACAGTAGTCAATGACTATAGTAATCTATTATTTGATAAACCCAAAGACCCCAGCTTCTGGGATAAGAACCCACTCTTTGAAAAAAACTGCTGGGAAAACTGGAAAAGAGTATGGCAGAAACTAGGCATAGACCCAAATCTCACACCATATACCAAAATAAAGTCAAAATGGGTTCATGACTTAGATATAAAGGCTGATACCATAAGTAAACTGGGAGAACAAGGAATAGTTTACCTATCAGATCTATGGAGAACAGAAGAATTCATGACCAAACAGGAGATAGAGAACATTATGAAAAGCAAAATGGATAATTTTGATTACATTAAATTGAAAAGTTTTTGCACAAACAAAGCCAATGCAACTAAGATTAGAAGGAAGGTAGAAAATTGGGAAAGAATTTTTACAACCAGTCTCTCTGATAAAGGCCTCATTTCTAAAATATATAGAGAATTAAGACAAATTTATAAGAACACAAGCCATTCCCCAGTTGATAAATGGTCAAAGGATATGAACAGACAGTTCTCAGATGAACAAATTAAAGCCATCTATAGTCATATGAAAAAATGCTCTAATCATTATTGATTAGAGAAATGCAAATCAAAACAACTCTGAGGTACCACATCACACCTATCAGATTGGCCAACATGACAAAACAGGAAAATGATAAATGTTGGAGAAGATGTGGGAAAATTGGAACACTAATACATTGTTGGTGGAGTTGTGAAATGATCCAACCATTTTGGAGAACAATTTGGAACTATGCCCAAAGGGCTACAAAAATGTGCATACCCTTTGATCCAGCAATAGCACTTCTAGGGCTATATCTCAAACAGATCATACAAATGGGAAAAGGACCTACATGTACAAAAATATTCATAGCAGCAGCTCTTTTGTGGTGGCAAAGAATTGGAAATTGAGAGGATGCCATCAATTGAGGAATGGCTGAGCAAGTTGTGGTATATGAATGTAATGGAATACTATTGTGCTATAAGAAATTGAACAGGCTGACTTCAGAAAAACCTGGAAAGACTTATATGTTCTGATGCTGAGTGAAGTGAGAGAACCAAGAGGACTTTGTACACAATAACAGCCATGTTATGCAATGACTAATATTGTTAAACCAAACCCTTCTCAGCATTACAAGGATGTAAGACATCTCCAGAGGCTTCAGGATGGAAAATGCTGTCCACATCCAAAGAAAGAACTATGGAAGTTGTCACTTATGTTTACCTCCTGTTGAGTTATGTTTCATCTTTCTGATGGTTCCTCCTATTGGTTTTAATTTTTACTTACAACTTCACCAATGTGAAAATATGTTTAATAGGAATGTAAATATAAAGCCTATATCAGATTGTGCGCCATCTTGGGGGGGGAGGAAGGGGGAGAAAAATTTTCAACTCAAAAGAATATGGACGTGATTGTTGATAAATCAAAATAAATTAATAAAATTAAATTTAAAAAGACAAGAAAATAGGTAGGGAGTTAAATGATTTGCCAAGGGCTCATGTAGCTAGTGTCTAAAGTGGAATTTGAACTCAGGTCTTCCTGAGTGCAATGAACTCAGGTGGACAAGCTCAGCTGATCAAAGTGCAGTGTAAATTGGACCAGTCAATAAATTCATAAGAACCTTATGAGTAAGTCAGTTGTTCCGTGGCCACAGATGGCATGTGTTGAGAACTAGGATTAAGCTGTCTGAACAAGGAACACTTAGTTGCCCTTTGTTTTGGAGAAGGAGGGCAACTGAATATAGTTCCTTATAGAATATGTAAGTAGGCCAGGGCAGTTATGGGGAGCACAGCCACCGGACTGACCTGTTACTGGGACAAGAGTCCCAGTCTGTTCCTAAAAGGATGTCCTTGCTGATAAATTATTTCTTCTCCTCCTTTTCCTTGCCCTGCTTCAGCTGGATAGTTTTTCTACCTTTCCATCCTGCTTTCCACCGTCAGTGACTCTCCCCTTCAGGTAAGCACATTATTAAGTAGTAGAGAATCACTGCTGAGCAGGTAGACAATCTATTGCATACCAAAAAAAATGTGGAAAATTTAGGTAAAAATTTGTAAATGGACTGAATTTGTAGAAGAAAAAAAAATGGTGTGGGGCAGCTAGGTGGCACAGTGGATAAAGCACTGGCCCTGGAGTCAAGAGGACCTGAGTTCAGATCCGGCCCCAGACACATAACATTTACTAGCTATATGACCCTGGGCAAGTTACTTAACCCCATTGCCTAGCCAAAACAACAATAACAGCAAACAAACAAAAACAAAAAAAATGGTGTGGTATGAAGGAATAATGGTATAATTATATAATATCATGAGGTAGAAGACCTGGGTTCAAATTATGCCTCTGTTGTTTACCTCTCTATCTTTCAGTTGGCTCATCTCTAAAAAGAAAAGGTTAACAAGATGATCCCTTAGATCCTTCCCAACTCTTTATCTTATATGAAGTATTTCCTATAGATTCGAGGTTTGCAAATAATAAAAAATAAATGTTCTACAATTTACAATTTACCATGGCACTAATTAATTTTTAAGATTTTTTACGTACTTTCTCTTGTTTGCATCAAACATTCACTGGATTTTGTTAGTAGCAAAAATTTGTAATACAAGATTTAACATCATCCCAATTGCAGTATTAATCTGGAAAATGCTTTTAAGAAATGCTTCAGTTTAGCCCATATTTAAGATAATCACTTTAAAGTTTTCAATTATTCATGAAGAAAAGTAAATTAAGTAAAAGTTTTGGTTTTGATATTCCTTTTCCCCAATATCTCAGGTTAGTCTTGTGGAATGAGTAGTTATTCAGTGGAAGCAGATTCACATGTCTCCTGAGCAACCAAGCCTAGAATCATGGGTACTCAGTCAGAATAGAGGACTTTGATGATCTTTACAATTCTGAAGGGAATATATGCATATTTGTATACATATATGTATGTATATTTAAACCTGTTCATATGTGTGTATAGATGTAATCATGGGATATAATTAAACCTCATTTATTTTGTCATTTAGCAAAAAAAATAGTTTTAAAACAAAAAATTTTGAAACAAAAATATTCATCACCTATACATTCATCAACCTCATTAGTTCTCAGAATTTAAGATCACATGAAATAATATTTGTGAAGCATTACAATGCCTGGCAAATAGTAGGTTCTCTATAAATGTTTGTTGTCTTCCTTTCCCTTAGAATTTCATATTGTAGGGCTAAAAGGGGCTTTAGATATAATGTAAGCTTCTGCATTTTATTTCAATTCAACCAGCATTGTTAAAGCACCTACTACAGTGATCACTGCAGTAATAGGCACTGGGTATACAAAGACAAAAATGAAATTGTTCTTGCCTTCAATGAGCTAACATTCTATGGGGGAGGGTGGGAACACCATATTCAAAAATAAGTGAAATGAATTCAAAATATATGGAAAGTAAAATGTATAATTTGATATTTTGATGGGGCAACTGACTAGGGAAAATCAGCAAAGCCCTTGTAGGAGGTGGTAGCATTTGAGGTGAGTGTTAAACAGACAGATACCAAGAGGTGGAGGAGAGAAATAATAGGATTCCTGTCCTGGAAATGGGAGTTGGAATATTATGTAGAAGGACCAGCAGGAGAACTGAACTGACCAGATTTAGAGTGGTTGATGGTCAGAAATAGAGAACTGGTCAAAATGTGCTATATCCAGATTTTAGAGAGAAATTTGAATTCCACAGGAGCTAAATAACCTACCTATGGTCACACAGGGCAAGAGTAGCTGAGCTGGGGGCTAGATCACGTGTCCTAACTCCCAGTCAAACTGGACTCTTTCTAGTGCATCTAAATTTGTTTTCCTGTGGATTATGAGAGCTAAGCAAAATTTCAGGAAGTATGTTTTATACTTAATGCAATGTTTTCCAAAGACTTTGTTAAATTAATGTTTATACTCAGACTGATGCTGTCCTTTCTAAATTAATCTGAAGTATTCACTTATCTTGGTCTCATATCATAGTCTGACCCTCTGAGTACCATCATATTCCCTTAAAAGGAAAATATGTGTTTTTCAGAACTTTGTGGGTTTCACAAGATTGGCTATAAGTTCAACTGAGGATCTACCTTAGTGGAATCATGAAAGAGAATTCAATAACTAGAGTACAATCAGGGTTCAGAAAAAGAAATGCAAATAGGACTAGACAGACTAGCATTACTGACTCCTCCCACCTAGGGACACCAAAAAGGTTGCAGTTTCATGGTGTGTTGTGTGGCTGTCTCAAAAGAATTCACACACGTGTCCAACCCAAGCAAAGGCATTTATTGAGAATTACACCTCTCGGGAAGTGGGCTGAATCCCAAAAAGGAACTGGCAGGTTAGTGAAAGCAAGACAAGGATTTTTATAGGGTACATGATGCTGATTGCACAAAAGGAAATATGAATATTAAAAAGGCAGGAGGCACTTGTCAAGGGATTAGACAATAGGGGAGGGACCCCAGCCTTGGTAGAACTGCACATGCAATTTCCCATTAATGCATACAGAAAAACCCATTGGGAGGGGGCATGTATGTATGATAATGATATTATAATAAGGCTCTCTGCGTCATAAGTTCACCTAAAGGATAGTTTTTGCTATTACTGTGTGGGTGCCTACTTAGGGAAAGTCCCTTCTGTTGTCTTAGGGCCCACATTCTGCTCAGGCATACTGGTGGTGCTGCTTTTTTAAAATTAATTTATTTGTTTTTAGTTTTCAACATTCACTTCCACAAGATTTTGAGTTCTAAATTTTTCCCGTCTTGTGTCCCCCCCACCCCAAGACAGCGTGCATTCATATTACCCCTTCTCCTAATCTACCCTCCCTTCTATCTCCCCCCCTTCTCTATCCCCTTCCCCTTCTATTTTCCCATAGGGTAGGATAGATTTCTACACCACATTGCCTATATTTCTTATTTCCCGGTTGCATGTGGAAACAATTTTTAACATTTGTTTTTGAAACTTTGGGTTCCAAGTTTTCTCCCTCCCTACCCACCTTCAATGTGAAGGCAATCAACTTGATACAGGTTATACATGTGTAGTCATGCAAAATACTTCCATAGTACTCATGTTGTGAAAAACTAAGTATATATCCCTTCGTCTTATCCCAACCCCCGTTTACTCTATTCTCTCTTTTGACCCTGTCCCTCCTTAGAAGTGTTTCCTTCTGATTACCATCTCCCCCAATCTGCACTCCCCTTTATCATCCCCATGCTCTCTTATCCCCTTTGCCCCTGTTTTCCTGTAGTGTAAGATAGATTTCCATACGCAATTGAGTGTGTATGGTATTCCCTCCTTAAGTCAAATCTGATGAGAATAAAATTCACTCATTCCCTCTTACCTTCCCCCACTTCTCCACCACTGTAAAAGCCTTTTCTTGTCTGCATGGTTAAATCAGAACATGCCTGCTGTTCAGTGAGGCTCATAAAGAAGTTAGAATACTGGGGCTAGGGTAGCTTTATTAGGATTTCATCACTATAGACTGTATATAATGATAAAAGTTGTGTCAATCAAATGTAAAATCCAAAGAATACGACCAAGTCAAGAGACCTTGGTGGACTGCACAATGCTATGACATGGGGCAAGGAAATCAGAACTAAAATTTTACCTTCACATGGTTCATACCAGATAACTGAGGTGAAGAATTTGAATCAAGAAGAGCTTTATAGGCAAATTCAATTCTTGGAATCACTTTTTTAACAAGTAATTTTTGCATTAAAATCTACAATCATAATAAGAAAATTACTATCCTTTTCTTAATCTTCATCCATCTTGATGTCTCTGCAACATTTCCCAATGTCAAGCATCCTTTCTCCTGTACATTCTCACTTTCCTTGTCTCCTGTGACATTATCTTTTCTTGATTCTCCACCCTGGTCATTGTGCCAGTAGCCTGGCCACTGCCCTGCTTCTTCCCAGAAAGAATAGTACCACTGAACCCAAATTGCCATATTACCCCACTGACTTCCTATTCCCTCTAGGAGAAAATCTAAGTTCCCCAGCCTGGCATTTAAAGTGCTCCACATTCTGGCCCCCACCAACCTGTTGGATGTGATTTCATATTATTCACTGCTCCTGTCAAACTCTCCAGCTAGCTATTCCCTATACACAAAATTCTATCTCCCATTTCTGTGACTTTGCACAAGTAAGTGTTTCCTCATGCCTGAAATGTACTCCTACCTCACCTCTGCCCTGCAGAATCGCTAGCCACTTTCAAAGCAAATCTCATATGCCATTCTCCCAGGTGATCTTTCTAGAGCTGTCAATTTGTATTCTCTCTTTCTTGAAATTATTTGCATTGTTTTGCATATTTAATAATAATAATGGCATGCATATGTGTATACCTGCATATATATGTATATATGTGTGCATACATATACGTGTGTGTATGTGTGTGTTTGTATATGTGTATGAACCTACTATGTACCAGGCACTTTGCTAAGTGCTTTACAAGTATGCCATTTGATATTCACAACACTGGGAGATGGAGTTCTATTATTATCCCCATTTTAGGATAAGGCAAATGAGGCAAAAAGAGGTTAAGATATTTTCCCATAAACACACAGCTAGTAAGTGTCTGAGGCCATATTTGAACTCAGGTCTTCCTTATTTAAGGCACACAGTGTTCTATTCACTGTGGCTGTACATGTTATATTTCCTACCACTACCCCCAGTTGACTATAAGTTCTTTGAGGTCAGGGGCTGTTTTGTTTTTGCCTTGGTATCCTTACTCACCTACCATAGTGTTTTGTGTATTATAAGCACTTAATGTATGTTTATTGACTTGTCTTGATTCAAATTCCTTTAAATTTTTAGTAATCTAAACTTCTCATTAATTCAGCTTAGCTTTCCCCTGATTACTACAATTTAGTGAGGTTTTTCCATAAAGACATAGATTCTGGCTCTAGAATTTTCTCAAGTTGTGTTGCCATCATTCCACTTAACTGAACTACATGACCCTGTTTATGGAAACATGAGGAAGGCATGTCTTCTCACATATTTATCTGTTTTAGCAGGCATGAGATTAGTTGTGATCAGGATAACCTTTAGGACATTTGAATTAGATCAATTAAACAAAATATACTGAATTTAGCTGGGTTTTTTTTTGATTTAGTGAAATTTATCTGATTATGACATAATCAAATATCTCACATGAATATGAACAGCAAGAAAAAATAGTGCATCTACAAGGAGTCACTGTCTCAAACGTTTTGATGAAAAATCTAATTACTGCCCATATGTAAAAAAAAAGTAAAACATTTTAATGAAAAACTAAAAGTGTTGTAGATAGGTCCTTGTATATGTTAAGAATTTCTGAATCCATGATTTCACTGCTCTAGGTTCTGAGTATTTTGTTGACCTCAGTGGTGTTTAAGCTTACTTAGCACAAAATTAGTCTTGAAAGCATTCAGTAAATGGTCAAGGCAATGGAGCACGTCAACCAGCCTCAGAGAAGACTATTTTTGTTCTTTCTGCATAATCTTAAACTTACTTTGGGGAAGAAATATGTAGAATAATCTTATAAATCCCTCAGTCCCAAATATAGCAATCATGTCAGGGAAGGGGAAAAAAATCTACAAGGATTTATTTCACTTAGATTTTCTCTTCCAATTACTTATTCAGAAACAGCTATAAGGTAACTCTTGTGAGAGGACTTAGCTCAGGGGAAGAGAGAAATATTTTGCAAAGAAACAGAAAAGTAAAAGTCAGTTAGATGATCGATAGACTCAAATCCCAGTGTTTAAAATGGGAATCTGATTTTGCAATGCTGCCCTTCATCCAAGAAAATTTCACCAACTGAATCAGGCTATATTTCAGAAGCTCATCTAAGAACATGAAAAGATTTCAGAAAGAAATTCCTAACTTTATTCATTCTTTGTAGAAATAATAGAGATTTAAATTTGTCAGAGTCTTAGTAGCCATCAAAAAAAGGGATAATGGAATTGGCTTTCCCCTCAATTAAACACAAAATATATTGAACTTAGTTTTTGATTGTGTGTACTTAGAATGACTTGGATGGTGCCTTAAGGATCATTTGGGAAAACCCCTATTTGAAGAATAAATTCCTTCAATAGCACCATGTCAAGTGGCCATGCAACCTCTGATTGAAGACCTCCAGTAACACAGATTTTTCTTAAGAGGGAGCCTCTGTTATTTTTAGATAGTGCTGTTAGAAAGTTCTTCTTTATGTTGAGCTGAAATCTCTTTTGCTATAACTTCAACTCCTTCCTATCCTAGTTCCACCCTATGGAGCCACAATTAAGAAGTCCAAGCCACTGCAATGTAAGTTCCTTCAGATAAGAGATCATTTAATTTTTGTTTCCCTATCTCCAACACCAGAACAGTGTCTTGCACACTGTTAAGTCATTCAGGCACGTCCAAATTTTGTGATCTTGTGAACTATAGCATACCACTATCCAAGGGGTTTTCTTGGCAAAGATATTAGAGTGGATTAAGGCAAACAGAGGTTATGCAACTTGCCCAGGGTCACACATCTAGTAAGTGTCTGAAATTAGATTTGAACTCAGGCTCACTGTTCTATCAACTGAGCCACCTAGATGCCTGTCTTATACATAGTAAGTGATTAATATATTTTAATTGAATTTATGTGAATAAATTTTCATATTATAGTTCCGCAAATATTTTAGGATAGTACTTGGTACACAGAAGGTATTTAATACATTCTTGTTAGTTGACTAAATGGTAATCATGACTCCATAATCCTTTTATCTTCTGTCCTAAGCATTTGCTGCTGCTGTCAGGTCATTTTGGTCATATCCAATTCTTCATGACCCCTTTTGGGATCTTCTTGGCGAAGTTACTGGAGAGGTTTGCCATCTGCTTCGCCAGCTCATTTTACAAATGAAAACATGGAGACAAATGAGATTAAGTGACTTGCCCAGGGTTACACAACTATTAAGTGTCTGAGGCCAGATTCAATCTCATAAAGATGAGTCTTCCCAATTTCAAGCCCAGTGCTCTATCCACGTACACCATCTAGCTGCCTCGGCCTATGTATAACTACTTTTATTTATAAGTGTCCTTGCTTAATTCAAATAAGTCCTCACTGTGTGCCGAACATGCCTGTGAGTACTGTGGGGAATAGAAATATGAACAAGACTCACTCCCTACTGTCAAGGAAGTTGCAGTCCAATTAGAGACAACATACATATACACACGAAGACATTAGAAAACAACAAAAGTCAGGAAACTCATCAAGAGCTAAAAGATTTGGTACAAATGTAGGAACAATGCATGGAAAGGAAGGGGAAAGGCCAATCAGGACAAATGTTGGTGGGAAAGGTTTCATGAAAGAGGCAGAAATTTTAAAATGGACCTCGAAAAATGGGTAGAATTTGGAAAAGGAAAGAATAAACTACATACAGGTGAAGGCAGCAAGAAGCCCACAGAAGCAAGAAATGGTACAATAGATCTGGGGTATAAGTGAAGGGACTAATAGGAATATAAAGGAAGGTTTGTGTTGATGAGTAGTGGTAATAAAGGCTTGGATGAAGAATTAAACTTTGATCAAATAGGGAACTGAGAGCCCTTGGAGTTTCTTCTTTAGGAAAATGACATAATGGAAAAAGGATATGTTAGGAAGGTAAGTCTAAAATTAAGGGGACAACAGGGTATACAAGATGACACTGAACTGGTGGTCAATAGACAAAAGTTCTAATCTTTGCCCTGACAACTAGGAGCTGTTTGACTGCACCCAACTAATTTAATCTTTGTGGGCCTTGATTTATTTATCTATAAAATTAAGGTTATAGGTGGTCTTCTAGTTGCATCTTCTCAGAGTTTTGTGACCTTGCATTCTCTTGGTTCTCCTATTTTTCTCACAGCTCCTTCTCAGGAGGCTGAATCGCTCTCCATAATGAAGTTTAGAACTGCTGGAGTACTCCAAGGCTTGATATTGGGCCTGTTTTCTTATCTGTCTGTGCTCTCTGCCTTGGGAGAGAGCATCTCATTTGGCTTTATTTATCATCTCTGTGCAACTGATCTCTAGACCTAGGTGTCCAACCCTCTTCTCTCTCCAAAGCTAGAGAATCATATCACCACCTGCTTTTTGAATATCACAAACTAGAAATTGCAAAGGCATCTTAAACTCAAAATGTTGGAAAAAACTCTCTTTTCCCAAAAATGTCCCCCTCTTTCAAAATTCCACATTCCTAATGAAGGTATTACCATTCTTCCAGTCACAAGCCTCCATTTTCCATTTCTGTTACTTTGCACAGGCTGTCCCCTCCTGCCTGGAATGCAAACCCACCTTTCAAACCATTTCCTTTAAAACTCACCTCAAGTATTATGTTCTACATTATTTTTCCCCACCCTCCGCTGAGTTGCTACTGTTGTCCCCCCAAATTACCTTGTTATCCATTTGTATATGCACAGTGTCCCAAAATATCATGAAACTGCACTAAGACATTTGGAAGATTTTTCTTTTGTATATATGTATATATGTATATATGTACATCTCGCCTCCTCCACTAGAATGTAAACTTCATAAGGGTAATGAATTTCATTTCTGTCTTTCAATCCCAATGCCTAGCACAGTGATCAATGCAAGTTTGCACCCTAAGGTCCTCTGTATCTATGATAAGGATGACATTAAGAGCATGAGTCATTCCCCATTATTTTAAGTCTTTAGACAACTTTTCCAGGATTACTACACATTAGTCACCTATATGCTCTATATGTTCCAGACAAAGTGTCTTCCCTATTGTTCATTGTGCACAAGATTCTAACTGTCAGGAAGATTCTCTGAGTTGGCATTGAGTAGGGAACTGGCATCCTGAGATAGAAAGCACCGCTTGTGATCTTGTACTATCCCTCCTCTCACAGGCATGGCTTTCCTGGGACCTCCTGCTGGGGAGTGGAGAGGGAGGGAAGTCTACAGTCTAACACTGATCATCTTGGGTAGAAGAACCCCTCTGCAGAGTTAAAAGAACACTTCTACATGACTCCCTAGAATTACAACTTTCTCAAGGAAAATATTCACATCACAAGGAATGCCACGCCTCTGGGGCACACGTTTTGAGAAAAAACTAAATAGGTAGAAGCTAGGTGGTACAGTAGATAGAGTGCCAGGCTTGGAATCAAGAAGACCTGAGTTCAAATCTGGCTTCAAACACTTACTAGCTATGTGGCTATAGGCAAGTCCCTTAATCCTCTTTGTCTCAGTTTCCTCATCTGTAAAATGAGCTGGAGAAGGAAATGGCCAACCATTCCAGGGTTTTTTTGCCAAGAAAATCCCAAATGGGGTCATGAAAAGTGAGACACAACTGAAACAACTGAACAATGACAACAAAATATGTAGAAGGAAAAGAGTTGTGAGTGACACTGGTTTAGAAGCAACTGCAGTTCTGCAAGAATTAAATCCAATCCAATAAACATTTATTAACTGTGTGAAAGTCACTATACTAAGTGCTTGGGATACAATTCGTGGAAAGAAAGATCATCCTGCCCTCCAGGACTTTACAATATAAAGGGGGAAACTACACATGAAAGGAGACAGGAAAGCAGGGGGTGAGAGGGAACACCACAGGGCATCTTGTTCCCTGGAGATAAAGCCAGGTAGAGCAACAGATGGGAAGTGAGAATTAAATGTTCCAGCCTTAATGTAGTCAAAGCAATGAATGAAAACTGCCACCCCACCCCATCCAGTTTGAATATTATATGCCAGATGTGTTACTGTCCATGGATAAGTGTGCCTTCAATGTAAACATGTGACTCAACTTACTACAAGATGAATTTAATCTGTTTGGGGTACTACTAATAATGTTGGTATTGTTTTTTTTTTAAAGTCCTATTAAGAAGTGTACCTCATTGAGCTCTTCCTTCAGTTCTGTACCCTAGGCTACTGCCCACTTTTCTACCTCTAGTTTTGGCTCTTGCACCTAGAATAATGATAATGGAAATGGGGAAAAAAAGTAAGGCAAATCCAAGGGATGTTTCCTACTCTTTATTGCCAGCTGCCATCTGTAGATACTAATGGCAACAAAATGCTCACTAAAACTCTTGAATCCACACTTAAAATACAAGCAACATAGATGTAGAAAGGTAAGATTCCTTAGAGATCTAACCCAACCCCTTCATTTTACAAATGAGAAAACTCAGGACAAAAGAGGCGAAGTGCCTTTTTACCAAATACCTGTGATTACACCAGTAATTATTAGGAGGCTCCCACTTCTCATGTGTTGTATTCAGATGTAGCTTTTCCCCATCTAAGGAAAATTCATCATTGTCTTCCAAAAGATCTGACTCCATGTTTTAACACTTGGAAACATTGTGGCACAATGGAAAGAGTACCTTCTGTAGAGTCCAAGAACTTAGGTTCAAATCTGACCTCTGACAACTCTCTAGGCCTCAGTTTCTTGACATGTAAATTCAATGGCTTGACTCTATGACCCCTGGGATCCTTTATACCTCTGAAATGCCATGTAATTCTGTGACTACCTCGGCATGGGAGAAGAAACAGAAAGTTCCCTGATATGCATTACACATCTAACAGAGGAGAATGTGCTCCAACATATAGCAGAGCTGAGATGACCTCATGCCATCCAGTGCTTACTAATACAGGAAAGAGATGAAAAAATATCTTATATGTGTGTGTGTCTGTGTTCTCATGAGTGTGTTTTTGCCTGTGTGTGTTCACACATATTAGGGTGATGGTGTTACACTGAAGGCAGCAAATATCTCTAATGTGGAAACAGAGGAGAATAAGAACAGAAGCTCCCAACCGTAAATGTAATCAATACAATAAGGAAACAATGCCTTTTGGGCATCCTATTTGACTTAATCATTAAGAGGAGATACCATTTCTACAAAATGATCATCGGTCTTTGCCTAGAACAGCAGTTCTTAACTTGGAGTCAATAAAATGTGGTGGTTTTTAAAAATTATTTTGATACTTGTATTTGAATATAATTGTTTTCTTTTGTAACTCTATGTATTTTATTTTATACATTTAAAAACAGTATTCTGAGAAGACTATAAGATGCTTCAGATAAACAAAGGAGACCTTTTACAAAGAAAATATTAAAAACCCCTGGCTATAAAATACTTTTTCAATGACTTTGTCTGGGCATTTGGCTTCATGTGCTGCAAACATTTTGCCCAGCCCCATATGAATTTTACTTATTTTGCTAAAAAGCTCAATTTCTCACAATATCAAGACAGATGTAGGTTAGTTGAATGCTGTTTTCTGGGCTTTGTTTTCTATTTCCCTCCTACTGCCTATTCTTTAAGGAACAGAAGAGCAGATGGACAGAAATTTCCACTAACTGCTTTGTTAGCTACCTAATATCCATCCAAACAAATGGTGTGGCACGCCTCCATTCTTTCCAAGAGCTGTACAAGCAAAATATAAAAGCAAATGACAGAATTAACTGCAGCGAAGTTTACTGTAATCTATACCAAGGGCTGTAAGAGACAGAAAACTTATATCACTAATAATGAACTTTGCTGAGGATGATGCTCTGACAAAATTCCTCAAGCAGAGATATCATCTATGGAAGGGAAAAAAGATGCAAACTCAAGATAATATCAGAAATCAGATTTTTAGATACCATAGAAAATGATTCATTGAAATCAGCATCTAAAAAGAATTCCAAATAGACACGTTATTTCATGAAGCCTCTCTTAATCCTTCTACCACATTAGGCAAAGATGAAATTCGGAGCATGGTAAATATTGTGGGCTAGGCCTAACTCAGGATGGTGTCCTGGTAATTTAGGTCTGATACTGGCAAGGTATGAGATATTTACATATCATTCTACAATGAATAAAAGGATGTTTACTTAGGCATAATGCATAAATAATACTCAACAAAGGATACTTAAAGTTGAAATAGAATTAAATCTACCATGGCCCCATGGAAACAAGTCTGGTCAGTAGGTCAGGGCGCAGTGATTCAGGAGGCCTGGGGATATTTACCAAATCTTAGAAAAAATGATGTCTATGACATGATAACTGCATTATGTCATTTGAATGGCAATTTTTCAAGAGATGAATAACTAGGACAACCAGGTAAAATGGAAGATATGACCCATGCTTTAAAGCCATATAGATATAATATCTCAGTGATGAAGATAGCATGATATAGTTGAAAGAGAAGATCTGGGTTCAAATCATAGATCTGCTACTTCCCTAGGCTTGTTTCCTCATCTATAAGATAAGGAGGGTGGATTACATGATCTTTAAGGTCCTTCTAGCTTTAAATCTTTAGTTCTAAGAAATGTTTTATGTAAATCAAATATTTAATACAATAAGCCAGTCCATTACTTAAAGAAACTCTTTTGTAACTACTTTTAGAAGGAACAAGTCATTTCTGAAATATTAATAAATATTATTTATCTCTTCTACAATTTTGAATGAGAGGAATTATATCATAGCAAATTGAAAGCCAGGCTCAGAGTCAGAAGACCTGGATTTGCTTCCTGTTTAACCCTGGGCAAATCACTTAAGCTCTCAGAATCCTTAAGCAACTCTCTAAGATTATAAATTACAGAGGAATGCTGACCAATGTTAATGGAAGGAGCTTCCAAGCTGGGAGTTCTCTACATTCATTGTGGAAGTCTGAACTACAATAACTGTGGATCTGAATTCTATTGGCATTCAGTTTTTCATGTATACTTGATTATGTCTTTTCTTCCTAATGAGAAGTTGTCAAAATCAAGGTTTCTTTGAATCTATAATGTCTAATATCGTAATATGTACTGTACAGGTGTTCAACAAGTATTTTTTTAATTAACTCATATACAGGGCATTGTATAGTTTTAATAGCTTAAAACTTCAGTAAGACTTTTAAAGTGCATTGCACTTCAAAGTTTCTGTATATACATATAGTCCAATTACGTGTAGTAACAATTTTGTCATCCTTTTCTAAAAGTTTTGAGTTCTAGATTTTCTCCTCCTCTAGATTAAAAAAAGAAAAAACAAAGGGTTTTTTGTTGTTTTTTGTTTGTTTGCTTTTGTTAAGTAAATATGCTTTGATCTGCATTCAGACTCCATCAGTTCTTTCCCTGGAGGTAGATAGCATTTTCCACCATAAGTTTTCAGAATTATTTTGGATCATTGTATTGCTAAGGATAGCTAAGTCATTCACAGTTAATCATCTTACAATATTGCTGTTACTGTGTACAATATTCTCATTGTTCTGCTCATTTCACATTGCATCAATTCATATAAGTCCAGGTTTTTCTGAGAGCACCCTGCTCATCATGCCTTACAGCACAATAGTATTCCACCACAATCACACACTGAACTTGTTCAGCTATTCTTTAATTGATAAGCATCCCTTTGATTTCCAATTTTTATAAATATTTTATACATACAGGCAGTTGTCTTTTTTTAAATCTCTTTGGTCCACAGACCACTAGAAGTGGTATTGCTGGGTCAAAGGGTATACACAATTTTACAGCATTTGGGGTATAGTTTCAAATTGCTCTCCAGAATGGTTGGATAAGTTCATAATTCCACAAAAAGTGCTTTGCTGTCCCAATTTACCCAAATTCCTCATAAATTTTGTTGTTTTCCTTTTCTATAATATTAGGCAATCTGATAAGTGTGAGGTGGTACCTCAGAGTTATTTTAGTTTGAATTTTTCTAATCAATAGTGATTTAGAGTATCTTTCCTATACCTATAGATCGCTTTGATTTCTTTTTTTAAAAACTGCTTGTTCATAGCCTTTGGCCATTTATCAGTTGGGGAATGACTTGTCTCATAAATTTTACTCAGTTTAGTATATATTTGAGAAATGAGGCCTTCATCAGAGAAACTTGACATAAATTTTTCCCTGGTTGCCTGATTTGCCTCTAATCTTCGTTATATTCATTTTGTTTGTGCAAATTATTTTTAATATATGTAATCAAAATTATCCATTTTAATGCCCACTATGCTCTCTGTCCCTTGTTGATCATAAATTCTTCCCTTGTCCATAGATCTGACAGGTAAAACATTGCATGCTCCCCTAATTTGTTTATGATATCACCCTTTATGTCTAATGTATCCATTTTGATCTTATCTTGGTATGTGGTATGAGATGCTAGTTTATACCTAGTTTCTACCAAACTGCTATCCAGTTTTCCTAGCATTTTTGTCAAATGCTGAATTATTTTCCCAAAAGCTTGGGTATTTGGCTTCGTCAAACACTAGATAATTATGATCATTTACTCCTGTGCCTTATGTACCTAATTGATTCTACTGATCTACCACTTTATTCTTAGCTAGTACCAGATTGTTTTGATGATTACCATTTTGTAATACAGTTTGAAATATGCTACTGCTAGGCCACCCTCCACATTTTTTCATTGATTCCCTTGATATTCTTGACCTTTTGTTCTTTCAGAAGAATTTTGTTATTACTTTTGAGCTCTTTAAATTTTTTTTTGGTAATTTGCCTGGTATGGCACTGAATAAGTAAAGTAATTTAAGTAGAACTGTCATTTTATTATATTGACTCAGCTTATATTAAATATAAGCAATTTATATTTCTTTAGTTATTTAGATTTGCCTTTATTTTTGTAAAAAGTGTTTTGTGATGGTGTTCATACATTCCTGAGTTTGTCTTTACAAGTAGATTTCCAAGTATTTTATATTGTCTACAGTTATTTTAAGTGGAATTTCTCTTTCTGTCTCTTGCTACTGGACTCGGTTGGTAATATATGAAAATGCTGAAGATTAATTTGGGTTTATTTTATATCTTGCAACTTTGCTGAAGTTATTAACTATTTCACCTAGTTTTGTGGTTGCTTATCTAAGTATACTATTATACATTTCAAAGTTTCTTAAAGAAAAATTGATATATGTGTATATGTTAGCAGCCAATCTAAATTTAAGCATGCACATATGATTCTAAACTTGTGTCATAATTCATCTAGAAGCAGCAATAAGGTGGAGTGGACTACATAGTATATTACTTTATTAAAGAAGAGAATGTTCCAAGGGAACATCTCATTGTCAGAAACTTCATAACCAGAGATAGAAATTGACTAGGAAGAAAAAAAAATTAATGATGTGGGAATATGATAGTGCAGTTCTAGGAAGGCTTATCAAAAGGAAAATTTTAGATCAGTTATAAATTAGGAACATAAACAAAATATAACAGTTGTAATTTTGACATGTCAACTTTTCTTCTCTGCTCTGCTGTCTTTTTTATGAGGCTAATAGAACAAGTTTCAATGGCATAGAGATGCCTAAATTGGACATGGCATCAGGATAGCAGGCCTTGAGTTCTGCCTTAAATACTTACTAGCTGTGTGATCCCATACCTCTTCAGAGTCTCAGTTTCTTCATCGGTATAATAGGGTTGATACTATTTGCACTGCCTGCCTCACAGAACTATTGTACTAACTAAAAGCATGATATACTCTGACAGAATGAAGATTCTCTAGAAATTTCTGACAATTGGCTCCCATTTCCATTATTGGGCGTGTGCATGTCCTGGAGTAGATTGTGTGTGTCAGCCAGTGGAAGCTGAATTAGGAGGAAATCAGCAGTTCCATCATCATTTCCTCACCTAACAAGTTCCCAGTGTCCTGGGGCAAAAAAAAAAAATGTTCTATTTTTAAGGCCACTTAGCAGCAGCAGCCATTTGCACCTCCTAAGTGAGGGACAAATGGAAAGCTCGTAAATGTACCTGCCTGGACTTCCCAGAACTGCACCACTGTGGTCCCACATCATTAAGACTCTGTGCATAATGACCCTCAGAGTACATCTAGCCATTTAAGAAATGAGCACAAGAAACAACAACAAGAAAGGCCTACAATGTAAACTTTACTCCTTAGCCCTTAGCCTTTAATTTTAGCCACAGCTACCCCTGTTGCCCTTTGCCTAAAGAGATACAGTTTCTTGGCATGGTTTAACTATGCTTTTTAAAACTCATTTAACTTGCTGCCACTACTCTCCAATTCCTTCCTTATAAGTCATCTCTTCCTTTCTATAGGTCTCAGTTGCCTCATCTGGTAAATGACGGCCTTGGACTTGTTGCTCCCTAGGATCTCTTAGGGCTCTAGCATTATGTGATTTAAGGTAAATGAATGTATGTAGCCTAACAGATAGAAATAAATGCCTTGGTTAACAGCTTTCAGCATCAGGAAACCATTCTTTTATTTAGCCTAAACCCTTCCCCCTCTTCCCAACCAATAAGGAAAATGAATTTCCTTCTAGTGTGTTATATATCCTCTTACATCTTAAAAATATTGTACAAAGTCCATCAAAATCTATTACCTTGGTTGACTCTGCTGCTACTTTAATGAGTCATCCCAGACTAGTTCCCCTCTCTGGATTTCAGTTTCCTCATCTAAAAATTGTGAGGCAAAATAAGGTAAGGTAATCTGGGGGTTAGAGGAGGAAGGTGGGGGGGGGAGAAAGAGAGAGAGAGAGAAAGAGAGAGAGACAGAAGAAAAGAAGAAGAAGAAGAAGAAGAAGAAGAAGAAGAAGAAGAAGAAGAAGAAGAAGAAGAAGAAGAAGAAGAAGAAATAGGATGAGAAGGAGGAAAAGGAAGAGAAGGAGGAGGAAGAGAAGGAGGAGGAGGAAGAGGAAAGGGAAAGGGAAAGGAAAGGAAAAGAAGAGAGGGTGGAAAAATAGAAAAGTAGAAGTGCAATCATAGACATAGCCCTGTGTGGTCTTCTTACCACTGGGAGGGCGGACCATCTGGAGAAAGGTGACAGCCCTCCTTCATGGACCCAGAACACTCAGAAGCCCTGCCAAGATAGAAAAAAATAAATATCTTGGAGCGTACCCCATGCTTCATATTCTATTTTTTTTCCTCTGGTTACGAAGCTTCTGGCAATGAAATGTGCTTTTGGAAAGCTAACTTCATTAATAAAAACATTACAATAATGGGAGGAACCTTAGACAGGGAGCAAATAGATTGCTTTTATTTGGCTTTGAAGATTTCTTCTACATTTCTTTAATTGGAAAGATAAAAGATTCCTCCTTTTTCTGTAGTATAAAATATGTATTCGAAGCCATAGCAATGCCCCGTTTACTCAGAGTGTAGTGCTTTATATTTACAAATTATTTCAAGAAACAATATACACTGGTAGTTAAAATGAAACTGTCCACCAAGAGTTATTTTTTTGGAGATATATATATCAATTCTAGTGCTGAAACAGATACAAGAATCTATCCATCATGATGAAAAATAACTAGGTGGGCAGTTCTCCCATTTTAAAATCAATGCTATTCTTTCACCACCTTCCCTAAAACCAACATAAATTCCATAAGGGTTTATATGATGACATCTGGGAACTGGCAACAAAGCATTTGAAGCCATGGAAGACTTTCACTGTCTTAATGTAATAGAGACTGCATCAACAGAGATGAAGCATTGTTTGCCTAGCAACAAAACATAAAAGTAGTTGTTGTCCAATTAAAGGTAAGCCAAAGTAATGTATTATTCATTATGAAGCCGTGCTTGAGAAGATCAATGGTCATGAAGAATAATTTGGAGAATAGACATCAAGAACAAATGCAAATAAAGGTGGGTGACTGGTTAGCTTGATGCAATTTAACTTCTTTGCTTTGTGCAAAAATTACCCTCTGCCCTTAAAACATACTGTGCTAGGAGTGGAGACAAGATGGTGAAGTGAAAGGAGGGACTCAACTGAGCTCCACCCCAAATCTCTTCAAGTACCTCTAAAAAGTGACTCTGAACAAATTCGAGAGTGGCAGAATCCACAAAGAGACAGAGCGAGGCAGATTTCCAGTCTAAGACAACCTGGAAGGTTGTCAGGAGGAGTTGGTTGTGCCAGCCTGAGAGAGGAGAGTGCAGCATGCAGAGCACAGCAGCAGATCCAGCCTAAGCAAAGCCAGAACAGGCTTCAGGGACTGAATCACCAGCAGTACTGGCATATTCCAGTCCTCTCAGCCCACAGACACCTGAGACAACTTAGAAGATCAGCATGTTGGGTCTGTAGGGGCTGGGTGAGAAAGGCATGATCCAGCTCAGGACTGCAGGGCTACAGGGCAAGCAATACATCCCTACCAACACAAACCAGTAACAGGCCTTGGGAGTGACTGAATCAGCAGTGGTAGTGGCGGCAGCAGTGGCAGCACTGCTCCTGGAGCTATTAGACCACCTTTTTCAACTTCCAGGATCCACGATGGTGGAGTCAGCAGTAAGTAGCTTTCACTCTCCTTTATTAACCTCAAAAAACCCAGAGAATATTGTGACAGGAAAAAATCTTGAAATAGTAGAGTCAGCAGAAAGACTAGACACAGCAGTCTTTTAGCTCATAAGGCTAGGGGGATTAATGGGAAAGGTCCCTCTTTCTGTGGCTGAAGCATACTAGTACAGGAAGGGAGACATCCCAGCAAACCAGTGGCAAGCCCCACCTCAACAAACCAGTAACCAGGCCCCTAGCACAAGAAGCCTGGGCCAGTGCTTCCTGTGCCCAGAAGCAGAGATCAACTTTAAAATCCAGAAAAAAGACAAACAACATGAGCAAGAAGTCACAAAGAAAAATAATGACCATAGAAAAATATCTTGGTGACAGGGAAGATCAAAACACAAATTCAGGGGAGGATAATATTGTCAATATATCCACAACTGAAGCTTCAGAGGGGAATATGAACTGGTCTCAAGCCCAAAAAGCCTTCCTGGAAGAGCTCAAGAAGGATTTTAAAAGTTAAATAAGGGAAGTAAAACAAAAATTGAACAATTCATTTTAAAAATGGGGGGGGAAGTACAATGAAGAAAACAAGTCCCTAAAAAGTAAAATGGGCCAAATAGAAAAGAAGGTACAAAAGCTAACTGAAGGAAGTAATTCATTAAAAATTAGCATTGGGCAATTGGAAGTTAATAACTCTATGAGACATCAAGAAATCAGTCAAACAAAATCTAAAGTATGAAAAAATAGAAGAAAATGTAAAATTCCTCACTGGAAAAACAACTGACCTGGAAAATAGATCCAATAGAGATAACTTAAGAATTATTGATCTACCTGAAAGCCATAATAAGAAAAGGAGCCTGGAAAGCATCTTTCAGGAAATCATCAAGGAAAACTGCCCTTAGGCCCTATAACTAGAGGGTAAAATAGTCATTGAAAGAATCCACAGAACACCTCCTGGAAGAGATCCCAAATTGAAAACACCAAGGAACATTGAAGCCAGATTTCAGAATTATCAAGTCAAGGAGTAAATCCTGCAAACAGCTAGAAAGAAACAATTGAAATATCATGGAACTATAGCCAGGATTATGCAAGACCTTGCAGCTTCTACATTAAAAGGTGGGAGGGCTTGGAATATGATATTTCATAAGACAAAGGAGCTTGAATTGCAACCAAGGATCAACTACCCAGCAAAACTGAAGATAATCTTTTAGGGGAGGAGATGGATATTCAATGAAATAGGGGACTTCTGGACTTTTCTGATGAAAAGACCAGAGCTCAATGGAAAATTGAGAAAACAAGACTCAAGACAGGCATAAAAAGGTAAATAGGAAAAGGGTGAAAACATGTTATTCAATAAGAATAAATTGTTCACATCCCTACATGGGAAGATGATATTATAACTCTTGATAAATGTATCTCAATTACCACATTTAGAAGGGATATACATAGACAGAGGGGGTGGATTTAAGCTGATTTTGATGTAATGATAAAAAAAATACTAATGAAGTAGGGAAAAGGAACTTTAATGGGAGAAGAGGAAAGGAGGAAGCAGAAAGGGTAAATTACATCACATGAAGAGGCACAAAGACATATTACAGTAGAGGAAAAGAAGGGAAGGAGATGAGCATTGTTTGAACTTTACTCTCACAAGATTTGGCTCAAGGAGGGAATACCATATTCAATTATTTATAGAAATTTAACTTGCCATATAGGCAGTAGGAGAGGAAAGGGAAAATAAAAAGGAAGGGGAATAGAAGGGAGGGAAGAAGTAGTAATGGAAAAGGGAAAGAAAAGGGAGGGGGCTGATAGAAGGGAGGGCAGATTTAAGGAGGCAGTAATCAAAAGCAAAATTCTAGTGAGGAGGGAAAAGGAGAAAGAAAAGTATAAATGGAGGAAGGGGAAATAGAATGGAGAAAAAGACACAGATTGTAGTCATAACTGTGAATGGGAATGGAAGGAACTCTCCCATAAAATGGAAAAGGATAGCAGAATGGATTAAAAAACATAAGCCTACAATATGTTGTTTATAAGAAACACATTTGAAACAGAGGGATACACACAGGGTAAAGGTAAAAGGCTGGAGTAGAATGTATTATGCTTCAGCTGAAGTAAAAAAAAAAAAGCAGGGATAGAAATCCTGATCTCAGGCAAAGCAAAAGCAAAAATAGATCTTATTAAAAGAGATAAGGAAGGAAATGATATCCTGCTAACAGGCACCATAGACAATGTAGTAATGTCATTATTAAACATATATGCACCAAGTGGTATGGTATCAAAATTCTTAGATGAGAAGTTTAGGGAGTTACAGGAAGAAATAGACAATAAAACTATACTAGTAGGGGACCTCAATCACCCCCTCTCTGAACTAGATAAATCTAACCACAAAAAAAAAAGAAAGAAGTTAAGGAGGTGAATAGAATTTTAGAAAGGTTATATATGGTAGAACTCTGTGGAAAATTGAATGGGGATAGAAAGGAATTTACCTTTTTTCTCAGTGGTACATGGCACATACACAAAAATTGACCATGTACTAGGGCATAAAAACCTCACAACCCAATGCAGAAAGGCAAAAATGTTAAATACATCCTTTTCATATCATGATGAGATAAAAATTATCTATAATAAATGGCCATGAAAACATAGACTAAAATTAATTGGAAACTAAATAATCTAATCCTAAAGAATGAATTGGTCAAACATTAAGTCATAGAAATATTCAATAACTTCATCCAAGAGAATGACCATAATGAGACAATATACCAAAACTTATGGGATGCAGCAAAAGTAGTTCTTGGGGGAAGTTTTATATCTCTTAATGCTTAAATGAATAAAATAAAGACATTAATTAATTGTGCATGCAAATAAAAAAACTAGAAAAAGAACAAATTAAAAATCCCCAATTAAATATCAAACTAGAAATACTGAAAACCAAAGGAGAGATTAATAAAATTGAAATTGAGAAAACTATTGAACAAATAAATAAAACTAAGAGCTTGTTTTATGAAAAAAACACACAAAATTTTGGTTAATTTAATTAAAAAAAGAAAGAACAAAACCAAATTACCAATAGCAAAGATGAAAAAGGTGAATTAACCACCAATGAAGAAGAAATAAAACAATAATTAGGAATTACTTTGACCAACCGTATGCCAAAAAATTTGACAATCTCAGTGAAATGGATGAATATTTACAAAAGTATAAATTGCCCAGATTAACAGAAGAGGAAGTAAAATACTTAATAACCCTCTCTCAGAAAAAAAAAAAATTGAACAAGCCATTGATGAACTCCCTAGGAAAACATCTCCAGGGCCAGATGGATTTGCAAGCAAATTCTATCAGACATTTAAAGAACAATTAATTCCAATACTATATAGATTATTTGGGGAAATGGGTCCAGAAGGAGTTTTACCAAATTCTTTTTATGAAACAAATATGGTGCTGGTACCTAAAACAGAAGGAGCCAAAACTGACAAAGAAAATTATAGACCAATTTCCCTAATGAATATAGATGCAAAAATTTTAAATAAAATATTAGCAAAAAGATTACAGCAATTTATCACAAGAATAACGCACACTATGACCAGATAGGATTTGTACCAGGAATGCAGAGCTGGTTCAATATTAGGAAAACTATCAGTATAATTGATCATATAAACAACAAAACTAACAGAAACCACATGATCATCTCAATAGATGCAGAAAAAGCTTTTGACAAAATACAACACCCATTCCTATTAAAAACACTAGAGAGCATAGAAATAAATGGATTCTTCCCTAAAATGATAAGTAGCACCTACCTAAAACCTTCAGCAAGCATTACATGTAATGGGGATAAGCTTGAAGCATTTCCAGTATGATTATAGGTGAAACAAAGATGTCCATTATCACCACTGTTGTTCAATATGGTACTAGAAATGTTAGGTTTAGCAAATAGAGAAGAAAAAGAAATTGAAAGTATTAAACTAGCCAAAGAAGAAAAAAAAGCTATTACTCTTTATAGATGATATGATGATATACTTAGAGAATCCTAGAGAACTAAGTATAAAACTACTTGAAATAATAAACAACTTCAGCAAATTTGCAGGATATAAAATAAACCCACATAAATCATCAGCATTTCTATATATTACCAACCAAGCCCAACAACAAGAAATTTCATTTAAAGTTACTGTAGACATAAAATATTTAGGAGGCTACCTGCTGAAACAAACCCAGGAACTAGATGAACACAATTACAAAACACTTTTCACACAAATAAAATCAGATCTAAATAATTGGAAAAACATCAGTAGTTCATGGGTGGGCCAAGCTAATATAACAAAAATAGCAATTCTACCTAACTTAATTTACTTATTCAGTGCCATACCAATTAAACTACTAAAACATTATTTTATTCAGCTAGAAAAAATAATAACAATATTCATCTGGAAGAACAGAAGTTCTAGAATATCAAGGGAACTACTGAAAAGAAATGCAAGGGAAAGTGTCCTAGCTATACCAGATCTTAAATTGTATTATAAAGCAGTAATCATCAAAACTTACTTGGGACTGGCTAAGAAATAGAGTGGTGGATTGGTGTGGAATAGGTCAGGTACAAAAGACACAGCAGTCAATGACTATAACAGTCTACTGTTTGATAAACCCAAAGATCTCAACTTCTGGGATAAGAACTCACTTTTTGAAAAAAAACTGCTGGGAAAACTGGAAAAGAGTATGGCAGAAACTAGGCCTAGACCAACATTTTACAACGTATAACAAAATGAAGTCAAAATGCACACACAATTTAGGTATAAAGGCTGATACTATAAGCAAACTGGAAGAGCAAGGAATAGTTTACATATCAGATTTATGGAGAACAGAAGAATTTATGACCAAACAAGAGATACATAACATTACAAGATGTAAAATGGATAATTTTGATTACATTAAATTGAAAAGTCTTTGCACAAAATCAATGCAACTAAGATTGGGATGGAAGCAGAAAATGGGGAAAGAATTTTTACAACCAGTGTCCCTGATAAGGGCCTCATTTCTAAAATATGTAGAGAACTAAGTCATTCCCCAGTTGATAAATGGTCAAAGGATATGAACAGGCAATTTTCAGATGAGGAAATTAAAGCTATCTATAGTCATATGGAAAAAAAATGCTCTAAATCACTATTAATTAGAGAAATACAAATCAAAACAACTTTGAGATACCACAATGCACCTGTCAGGTTGGCTAACATGGCAGAACAGGAAAATGATAAATGTTGGAGAAGATGTGGGAAAAGTGGAACACTAATTCATTGTTGATGGAGCTGTGAAATGATCCAACCATTTTGGAGAGCAATTTGGAACTATGCCCAAAGGGCTATAAAAATGTGCATAGCCTTTGACCCAGCAATATCCTTTCTAGGGCTGTATCCCAAAGAGATCACAAAAATGGGAAAAAGACCTACATGTACAAAAAATATTTATAGCAGCTCTTTTTGTGGTGGCAAAGAATTAGAAATTGAGGGGATGCCCATCAATTGGGGAATGGCTGAACAAGTTGTGCTATGTGAATGTAATGGAATACTATTGTGCTATACAAAATGATGAGCAAGCAGACTTCAGAAAAATCTGGAAAGACTTGTATGGACTGATGCTGCGTGAAGTGAACTGAACCAGGAGAACATTGTACACAGTAACAGCCACATTATGCAATGACTGACTCTGACAGACTTAGCCCTTTTCAGCAATGCAAGGATCTAAGACATCTCCAAAGTCTCATGATGGAAAATGCTCTCCACATCCAAAGAATTATGGAGTTTGAATGCAGATTGAAGCATACTATTTGCTCTTTTTTTTCTTCTGTTTTGTTTTGTTTCTTCTTTCTTGTGATTCTTCCTATTGGTTCTAATTCTTCCTTATAACATGACCAAGATGAAAATATGTTTAATAGGAATGTATATGTACAGCCTATATCAGATTGCACACTGTATTGGGGAGGGAGGTGGGGAGAGAGGGAGAGAAAATTTTACAACTCAAAAATTTATGGAAGTGAATATTGAAAACTAAAAATGAATTAGTAAAGAAAATACATTCTGTGCTACAGCATGGCTAGATTGTGAATATTCAGGGAGCATTAAATAGGAGAATGTTTTACAAAGCAAAAAGTGCAAGGGGTTTATCATCACATCCTGCTAATCTTACATACTGTGAATTAGACAAATATGTATATACTTTGTTTATGTAGTAAAGTGGTGTGACATCCTAGAAAAAGAAGTCTGGAGGCCTGATTTCAGTCCCGCTTCTACACCCAACTAGCTTTGTCCTTGTTCCTGTCCCTGTCACATAACCTCTCTGGGCTTCAGTTTCTTCCTCTGTCAAAAAAAAGAAACAGCCATAGGAGACAATCTATAAGGTCCCAGACAGCTCTGAAATTTGATGAGGCTATATTGTAGAATTCTTAACCAGGGCCTTTAAACTTTTTTTAAAAGTATATTATGACTGTATTTCAATGTAATTGGTCTCCTTTGTAATTCTATGTAGTTTATTCTCTGCATGTAAAAATCATTATTTTAAAACTGGATTTATAGGCATCACCATTGTCAAGAAATATACAAAAGAGGTTCAGAATCCCTGCTATATATGTTAATGTTATGATCATGTCTTCATTTAAGCTACCCCTGAACTAACAACAGGTTCCCACTGTGATTAAAGATTCCTAAAAGAGATTAGGAATTTTTTACCTTATAAATAACTTATATAAAGTGCATTCATTGATAGTTTAGTGGCAATTAATATTTTTAAACTTTTGGGTTAAGATTTTTTTAAATAACAGTTATAAGTTATAACACTTCTAGGGTTCTGTTTTGGTTTTACTGGGGGTGGTTGTTTGAAGCAAAAAAAAGTCAAGAGGAAATGGGGGGTGTATTTTCTTATTTAAATGTTTAAACATATGGGGTATTTTGTTATTGTTTTTGTTCCTTGATTCAAAATATGAAGAACTGGCTTCTTTTTAAAAAAGATAGACTGAGGTGACAGTGGCCCCATATAAGAAAATTAAAGGTAGATCCAATAAATGGGTATATATCTTGCCTTTAAAATGCATCTTAGAGCCAAAAGAAAAAAAAAAAAGAAGAATTGAGAGCAGATAATGAGGGTTTGATGAGCAGACTTGAAGCCAGATGGCAGGAGAGAATGAAGAGGGTTTAAAGAGAGAACAGAGGTTTGATATTGGAAAGATGGCTTATATCCGAAACATTTAAAAACTGCCTGAAAAATTTAGTGGTTACACTGAGCAGCAAAAAGTAATGAACAAAACAATTACCAGTAAGTATAAGCTATTATAGACAGAACAGGACAGAACTCTTCTGATTTATGCTGGACAGCTACATGAGTCTATCTTACATAAAACAGGTACCAAACTTAACTCTCCCCCTAAAAAGATTCTCCTCCTGACCTCCTTATTTTTGTTAATGAAACTGACAATATCTTACTCACCACAATATCTTACTCACCCAGATGTGAAGCATCCAAGTCATTAGTTGACTCTTACTTCTCATATAGCCCTTAAATTCAATCATCCACCAAGTTTTCTAAAACTCTGCCTCTGAAATAAATCTCAGATGCAACAACTCTTCCAAATTAGATTTGTAAAAGATATAAAGGAAAGATGAAAGAAAGGGCAAGTGAAAGATGTATCGTCCTATAAGAATAGTGTCAGCAGCACTAAATTTCAGAATGATTTGGGGGTGGTAAAGAATGCTAAGAACAATAAGCGAGGTGTTTTTAACAAGATTATGGAAAAGAAAAGGCTCAAGGAAGAGATGTAACTATATTTCAGGTGGATGATCATCAGGACAAAAGATAAAAGGCAGAAATATGAAATTATTGCTTTCAAAATATACAAAGGAAGTTGTGATCTCATTCATTGATCCAAATAAAAAGTACCATATATGCTGCATATGTAGGCCTTCTGTGACTGCCCATCCTGTATAAGCATTATCCAAGTCTATCCAGAGATCACCACCAAAACTCAACCCAATGTGCTCAGAGCTTGTCATATGATAGTTATATTCTAGCTGTTGGAGGTAGCAGGAATCAGGCACAATAAGCTACCCTTCTCCCACTCATGACAATACAATAGGTTTCCAAAAAAAAGGTATCTCAAATAGTGATGGATTGGGAAATGTTTTTTTCTTGTGAATGGATTAGTCCCTTGATTCACAAATAGCTTCTTTTTCAGAAAATATGAGGGGAATCCATTGATGTTCATAAATAGGCATAATCAATTTTCCATATATACTGGCTATCCCGCATTGTTAAAGGTATAGGTAATTATGATATAATTATATACTGAGAAGTTCTATAGGCTGTCCATTTAGTTAAATGACATAATCTTGACAACAAATATTATTTATTGCATTGTTATTTTTCCCTTTTTTGAATGTGTAGGTCAGACTCTTATGTTGTTACAGATCACTGCCAGAAGGTTCTACACTGTTCTAGAATTTGATGTCACAGTCATCCACATCTATAGAGCTTCACCATTTATAGAGAATACCTCTTTTGCTTGTACTCTGCCATGGGTCTCCTCCGTTACAGTGACAAACACCTTAGTGAGCATATGTATCCCTATTTTATGCACCACTTAATGATTATATTCAGAGGGTCAATGAACAAAGTTATCCCCACACAAAGAATCTTTAATGATTCTAATGTATGACTAGGAGACATGTTAGAAGACAGTCTTTAAGGTGGTCTTTTGCTCTAAAAGTCATTTCTAATTAAAAAGAAACAATAAACAGATGTGATCTAATATCGTCAACATTGTTTTACAGTGATTTCTTTAAAGTCAAAGATGTGTCCAACTTTTGTCATGATGCACAAAAATCTCCCAGTTTCCTATAATACCTTCATCAAGAATGCTCTTGATAGATATGGAGATGATTCTCACAAATAGATGGGAAAATAAGTGTGTAATCAATAATTGTCAGTATTCTTTTAAATGTTCTATATTAATCTATTATCCCAGATTTTTCTCTACAACTTTAGCATCTTTCCAGTGCTCTCAGAGTTGTATGACCTCTAGCATGGATCTTCTCAGTGTGTATTTGGTCTAATCTGGCTGCTTTTCCTGCTTTTGTTCACTTTGGTGCCATTTCTACCTCCTCTATTTACATAACCGAGATTCTGATGTGTACCCAGTATGATGTGCCTCTACTCCCAAGTGTGATGTGCCTCTACTCTGCTTAGTAATGAAAACAAAAAGTCCGAAAAATATTTGCATGTCTTTTCTAATTTTTAATAAAAATGTGTTTGTTTTATCGTCCTTTCATTTTCATACTTCAATGCCCTCAGGAAAATTTTAAGAAGTTAGGTCTCTTGCCAAGATTTTTTAAACTGGTTCAGCTTTCCTTTGTTTGTCTCTGCTTAACGAGGCAATACTGCTCATCAACTTCCATCTTCTTATTCTGTCAGGTTTTAGAAATGATTTTGTATTTTAAGCCTGTATTGTTATTGGCTGATATTTCTATGCACTTGGCAAGAAGTCATATGTTTGCTGACTTAAAATGCATTCTAGATTCTTTTAGTCTTCTTTTAATGGTAATTGACTTATATAGTTAAACATCAGTAGTAAATTGTTACCAGATGTATCAATGTCCTTTTTTTCCATCCAGTATCCATTTTCACTATCAAACACTTATTTGAATAGGTCAGAATTGAATTTTCAATTTCCTGAGTATCATTTTCTGATTTGTATTCTTTCTTCTGGCTTTCTAATGCTTTCGGTCTTTGCTCTAACTAGTTAGTGCCACAACTAAATACAGACAGCTGATTCAGGAGGTACTCCTACATCAATAATGAGTCTTTTTTTGGCCATTAAGATAAAATCTATTTTATTTTTGTGATCTTATTCAATGCTTGTCTGGACTATTGTAATAGCCTTCTAACTGGTCTCCCTGCCTCAGTTTTCTCCCCACTCCAATACATCCTTTACTTAGCTACCAAACTTATCATGGCTAAGGAACAGTTCTACCAATGTCCCATCCCTTCTCTCACTCAATAACTTTAGTGGTTTCAAAGTCAAAAATCTGTGCTTAGTTCCACTCAAAGCTATTTGTATAATAACAATAACACTAACAATGGTAATGTATTGATCTTATGCCTTCATTCATATACAGCACTATATAAAGAATGATAGTCTTATAGAATTATAGGTCTTGGATGGAAATAGGAGATGATATGGACTAGATCAGGAGTTAGCAAACAACCTTCTAAAGCTCAAATTCAACTAGCTACCTACTTTTGTGCCTACAAACTGAGAATGGTCTTCATATTTTGAAATAAAACTGTATTTCAAAATGTAAAAGCAGGTGACTGGATTTAGCCCATAGGCTAAAACCTGCTCTGAATTGTTCACTGCAAATATGTAACATTATCATATTATCCCCATTATACAGATGAAACAATTGAGAAGTTAAGCACCCTATCCAAAAAGCTATTGTGATATGTTGCAGTTGGTTTTGTTTGCTGTTTGTGGTATGGTCTAGACCTTGATTCATCACTTTAGGTAACTTCTAGTATAAATATTTCACAAACTCTGCAACTTAAAAGTCTTCGAAAATAAGACCATAGAGACTTGGAGATTATATGACTTGGAACCTAAGTGCCTGTGGCTCTGCAAGTTTATTACCTTGCTACTGATCACACAAAATACATCAAAGGTAAGATTTGAACCAAAGTCATCCATCCTGACTCCAATGTCTTCACTTCCAGGCTTCTAGCCACTATGTCATGCTACCTTTTAGGACAAATTATGGCCAATTCATAAGGCAGAAGATGATTCCTATCATAAAACACAAAGAACATTAAACTTATAATTCTTTGCCAGTTTCTTCTTTTATGCAAGGTCACAGAGAAATAATATATCACTTGAACATGGCCAAAAGTAACAGTATATATCAAAATTGCCCCCCCACTCAGAGGAAAAGCAACATAGTACAATGAAAGAATATGGGCTCTAGAGTCCAAGGACCAGCATCTAAATCCTGACTCTGGTGTTTACTATCTGTGTGAACCTGGACAAATTGCTGAATGTCCTTGGGCCTCAGTTTCATGTAGGCCTGTAAAATTTTTTTTAAAAATGGATTTGATGGCCTCTAAAGGTCCTTCCAAATCTGAAATTATATATAAATCTATTACCAGATAGACACGGAAGAGACACAAAGGCCCTGCTAGGCACCATAGATCTAAGAAAGGGGACTATAAGGCAGATTAGAGATAGCCCAAGCAGTGTTTTCTGATTAATTGAGAATGAAAGAAAAGAAAACCATGTTATGAAGGATTTGAATTAGCTGTCAGGAAGACTATATCAACCTTGTTGGTGAGGGTAGTAGAGCATTAGTGTGAACCATTTTGATAGGCTGCAGCTGGTGGAGTAATACCATGAAAGCACTCTCTCTGGTAATCTAATTTCAAGAATAGTTGCAGATCTGTACTAAGAATAGTAAGGAAGTTACTGGTAGTGTCCTACACTGAAGAATGAAATCAAAGGTCCTGATCAAACATATACATTGGTGCCAAATCTGTCCATATAGCCTTAACCCTGATATATCACTTTCCTTTCATTCCACAAAGATGGTCCATCCAACCCCAAATCCAAAAGCATGGTCAGTTGCCCCAATTATATCTTCTATCTAAAAATTCATCTCCTTTTCTCACTCCACATCTCCCTTAGGCTATATTCTGAATAATATATAGAAATCTGGGAAGACTTGTATCAACTACTAGAAAACAGAGTATCAAGAAAACAATCAAATGACAATAATCACAAGGAAAATAACATTGAAGATGTGAGAATTGTGATCAATCCAGTGACCAATCTTGACTTTAGAAGACTAATGTCTCAGGAAAGTGATGGATTAAGGATGTGCAGTGAATCATATCTTGTCAGAATAATTTTGTTCTGCATAATTGTTCTTTTTTAAGAGAATGTGGCCTTGTGGTTGAAGAAGACTATTGGGTTGAGGGATGTGAAGGGGGATTAAGCTTTACTACAATAAAGAAAATTTGTAAAATATGGTGAGATCAGTTATCCAATTTAGGCTCTTTGGTGACTATGAAAGCTGAATTTTTCATAAATAAAAAACCTAGGAGTCTATATTTCAGCTTATCCTTTTTCTCCCTTTCCTTATAAATAGCTTGTATTTGAACTGCTGTCACTGACATTGGTATCCATATAAATTCTGATTTAATTGTGATTTAAAATCTGTACTCCATGAAAGGAAATCTGTTTCAGTTGGAAATTGATGTATAAGTCTTTCAGTATTCAGAAATCTGATTAGAACACTTTATGAAGTCTTTAGATCCAAGGGAATTTTTTTCTAAATCATGTGCCCAGGAATTGGATCCCAGGCGGGATGGTTGAAGGACAGGCAGAGTAGGCATAAGGCTAGCTAGGAAGTCATTGGAAAAAAAAATAATACAGAAGTTTCTATGACTTTTAATTGCAGTTATCACCTATGGAGATTGATACATAATTCTAGTGGAATCCTTTTATACTGTTGGTGTCAGTGTATGGGACTAACTCCTAATTTACAGTTTACTTGTATTATTCATTAATTTCTTGGATTTAATGTAGCTATGTCTCAAAGGGTTATACCCTTTGTAATAACAAGTTATGTTATGAAATTCTGTTGAAATACTGATACATAACAAACAATTATGTGAAACCAACGTAGTATGATACAACCACAGTGACAAAAACTGGTTTCTATTAATTACATCCATGTCAGGTGAATGGATCCTCTCCACAGCAGATATTTATGTAAAGTCAATGAAGGGTTGAGAATAAATAGTGTATGTGTGTGTATGGAATACTGCCTATAGTGGCTAAATTTTTCAACTGTTAGTTTTGTCTAACTGTATTTTCCTCTCTTTTTTTTAATTTTTGGTTGTAAAGGATGGCTCTGTGAATGGGGAAAATGGGAGGGGTGTATTTGAAAATGTAGATGATATAAAACAAGATATTAATAACATTTTATTTTTAAAATACCCCAAGTTCTTTCAATCATTATTCATATGACATAATTTACTTGCTATAGTTCAGAATTTTTTTTCTGAGATTAAAGGGTGGGTTTAAAACCATCAGAAAATAAAACTTTCATAGTCTCTATCCTCACATATAAGAGGAAATAGAAAAATGTACTTAATTATTATGGAATTCACTGTTGCCCTTTACTCACCCCTAGAAGATTGTATGGTATAGCACAGGGGTAGGAATGCTGTGGCCTCAAGGCCTTCTAGGTCCTTGGGTGCAGCCTTTTGACTGAATCCCTGTCCTATGGAACAAATCCTTTTATTAAGGGGATGTGTTTTGTGAAGTTTGGATTCAGTCAAAGAGCCACACTTGAGGACCTAAAGGGCCACATGTAACCTTGAGGCTGCAGGTTCCCCATCCCTGGTGTAGCAGCTGGAAAAGATTATATATTATAAGTAATATGTTAGGTACCATTTGAATATATGTTGTATACATATTTTCTATCACCTGGTAGAAAAAATAATTCACTTAAAGTCATAGTTTGTTGTCAGGTAGACAAGATGGTCGGAGTTCACCCTGGCCCTTAATCTTATGGTTCCTTACTGTAACTTATTATATCCTTTAATTGGTGCTAAGTTGTTTCAATGATGCTGAAGGGCAACCAGTGGTATTAGCAACATGTAAATTTTGTGTCCTGCGGAAAGAAGCCAGTTGTCCAAACCTAGTTATGACTCTATTATTATTATTTGCTGTGATTACCAAAAATATCCCTTGAAGATACTGAAGAGACATTAGTAACTACCAACTCACATGTGTATTTTCCTATCTCTGTAAAGTTTATTTAAACTAGCCCTCCCTATCTTGCCCAAGCTGAAAGTGCAACAGCCACTCATGGGCCCAGTTTCAATTCTGATTGGCACAAAACTTTTAACTCGCTCAACTTTTTGTTTCTGACCTGGCCTGGTTCACACTTCTTTAGACAGCCTGGTGGCTCTCCTCTCTGGGATTAGAGAAAGTTGGGGTTCACCATAATGATGCCAAACTTATTACAGATGTCTGATTGGCTTTAGTCCTACTATAACTCAGAAATTATGAATTCAAGTGAGCCACCAGATTCAGCCTCCCAAGCATCAAGGACTACAAGGGCTACTATAACTCACACTGATTCTGTAAATCTTTATAAGAATGTTCTATGCTTGCATGCAGTATAGGTATCCTTGTTCAAAACAAAAAGGAATGGTAGACCTTCATATATTTTCACAGTCCCATAACTGAGAGGTATAGAGACCCTAATAGTCTACTCTTTTCTTTTTCGTTTTTAAAAAAAAAAACAACAGTATTTTACTTGTTAGAGCAAAAATCAGTCTTAAAGGCCCCAACATGACATCTCCAACTTATATACTCAAATAACTTATGAAATTGGGATAAACACAACCATAGAGATTGTTCAATTGATACTGCTTATTAGTATCAAGGAAGGTATAAAATGGGAAAGTATATGTGCCTAAAGGCTTTCACCAGTATCACAGAGACACTCTTGTGCCAATTCCAACTAAAAGAACAATCACTTGTAAAGATCTCCAGATGCCACTGTTTGCAAATGACTTTGTGATGATTATATTGAATCACAGGATATCATAAAGCATCTCCAGAGAGATCTATGGTTAAGCCCAGAAGTGGTTGCTTTAGTAATCCAAACAGGATTACTAAATAACCAGAGGTGATGGAAAGAACAAGGAACACTATGGGGATGAAGGACACCTGATGTCCGTATTATGGCATGAACTTGGATGGGGTAGTCCACCAATGCATATACCTTGGACAGGCATTGCAGGTGGGCAATGAATTGAATGTGAAATTGAAAAAAGGAGGATATCGGGATAGATCATATTCAATAATGATAATGAGTAGTCATATAGTGTTTTAGGGTGTACAAAGTGGTTATCATGAATTATCTTATTTTATCTTCAGAGCAACGTTGTAAGATTAATAAGTACTTGTTGACTTGCTGATCAAGGTCCCATTAAGGCAAAAAAAAAATTAGTATATGCAATAAAATCAAAGGACCATCCTTCAGGTGGATTTATACTGAGCTGACTTTTTAGAATTCGCATAGATGTTTTTGATCTTGGAGCTTTCCCTCTCACAGAAAACTCCTTGTGACCAACATGCACATTTGTAAGGTCAATATCTTATAAAAAGGATTAAACACCATGACATTGGCCTAATTAATGAGAACCATCTTCTAACTAGTCCAGGTATTGATCACAGATTATAGCTTCCAACAGAGCTTAACTTACAATGAGAGGGTATGTAGGAACAGGTTAGAACCAATGTCTCCCCATACACTCTCAGATGGATTTGGATTCCAGAAGACAATGCATTTAGTGTACTCTCAGCCTCTCAATCTCTGTTGTTCATATGTCCATGCTTTTCTGCATCATCTCAGCTACTTTTAATAATCTTGATCTATAAAGTTAATTTCTAGGCAATCCTGCTTCTTTTCATTTTGCCGTTAGCAAAGACTATATGCTGTTAGCTAGAATTACAGGCTGTACATCTGAGTTGTTGCTATTGTTGTTGTTTTAATCAAGGAATTTTTCACTTCCATTCCCATTTGTCTCTCAGATACCAATATTGGTATAACCATCTCATCATTCCAGGTTCAGAATATGTATAAAACAATTTACAAAACTTTTAAGGTATATACATATAATAAAAGAGTTTCATCCTTCTAAAACATAGAAAATTGATGAGGCAGATTTCCTTGGAAAGTAGGATGCTACCTGGAAACAAATATTTACTCTTTTAGTTCACGGAAGTACCAAATAAGCCATGGAGCTATTGGATTTATTGTCTCAGTGAATTTTGTTAGTTAATTCCATAAAATTGTCTGTGTCCACAGAGCCCTAGGCAGCTGAGCAAGGAAAAGGTCATTGCCCTCATTAGACTGTCACGATGGGAGTGTAAGCATTAATTGATTGTCTACTATGTGCCAGGCACTGTGCTGAGCACTATTTACCAATATTATCTCATTTGATCTTCATAAAAATCCTGCAAGCATTAGTCAACTTCTCTTTTTTTTCCCCTCTTCTTTAGAATTATTTCTCCTTATGCCTTCAGAATTTTATTTTGGGGGTTTGCCATCCCTCCTATGCTTAATCCTGATATAGAAGTTTTGTCCATGTGATCTTACCTACCTTTTCTATGAAACTTTTGAAATTTGCAGACTCCATCAGACCAAATTCCTGATTCCCTGATTTCCTTTTCAAACCTATAATTAGATGACCTAGAAAGGAGGTATGTCATGTTCTTACCCCAACTGTCCTGTCAATTCTAACCCCTACCATCAGTTCCTCCTTCTTCATGTGAATGAAATTCAGAATTCCATCTAATTAGTTTCTCCAATTTTGAAGGATGGAATTATAGTTAACACAAGAAATTGTGAGTTCCTTTGGGGAAAGATGGCATGAGTACAAGAAATCCAGATATGTTTGGATAACTGACACCCCCTATCACAAGCCTCTGTGCCAGATGTGGAATCTGCTTACTGAAAGACTATGAAAGGCAATGATACACTTCCTTTTGATTTTTTTTCCTGCCATTGATCTCCATCCAAATGTTCTCCATCATATGTTATCTGTGGTTCTAGAATTTCTATATAACAGCATTTTTCTTAATGTCCAAAGCTACTTTGCTTCTCTTTTTCTGTATCTTATTTCCTATTTCTTTAGAATTAGTTATACCCATCCAGAGCAATATTACACTAATAGTTGTCATCTCTCTATGTTTTGCTTGTACCTAAGTAAGTCACATTTTCCCATTGCATTAGGAACTCTGGTTCTTTGTTCCCTAAATGTCATGCCTTTGTGTATAGATATTTGAGGTCTCTTTTCTTGGATTTTTGTCTCCTATAAATTTCTGGATTTCTTTCTTACTATGTGTCTTCCAACATTGTGCCTGGGAATAGTATTACATAGTATATACAGAACTGGCCTCAATTCTGACCCAAAAAAATGGCTATGTGGACAAATCATTTACCCTCTTAGGGTTTTCAGTATCTCTCTAAGAACAGAATTCTTAACAGCTTTTGTATTATGGCCCACTTTGGCAGTCTGGTGGAAACTTATGGATTCTTCCTCTGAATAATGATAGATTTCTTTAATTCTTAATTGAAGGAAATGCTATAGTTCAAACAGAAGTTAGTAAAAAAAAATAAATATATGTCTTTTCCATTCAAGTTTCCCATCCAAACTACAATTTGCAGTAGAGATGCCAGTTTACATTGAAAGCAGAAGTTGTTTAGTGGTGCACCATACACCAATGAAATCACAGATCGAGTCAAAACAAAAAATATATTGTGTTTAGTCTCTAGGGTATCCAGATTGGTATATATGGTTTTTCTCTCCTTGCCTTTTCTTCAGTTTAGAAACCTTTTTTTAACATTAAATTTGTAGGAATCAAGCAAATACATTCTTGCTAGATTTGTTAGGTATATACCATCTGTGGCCAGGGTGCTGCCATTCCTATATTTTAAACCATGATTCCAAAATCCAAATTTCATTCCCAGACACCATCTAATTCAGCAGCTGTTCAAATCTACTTTGCTCTTCTGTATCCCTTGCTTTCAGTGGCCAGCAGTGATGAAAACACTCTCTGTGTCCCTGTGATTGTCAGTTTCTTAGCTGATATATTACCATCAGCAATGTTCCTTCTGGCAATATCATCTGGGCCCTAACAATCCTCACTAAATTACCCAAAAAAGTGGGTAATAATCATTCATTTTGATTGGGTTCAAGAGGTTCTGTGTTACATTTTGGATCTGTGTCCCAGGAAGACAAAAGACCCTTCTGTTGTTATCAGGTCAACAAATACCTACACTAATCCCCACAGTGGAAATAATAAACCATTCCTGTGACTTTTATTGAAGGATCACTCACCTAACAGCTTCTATGGCTCTACTTTATAGCCCCTTGAAGGATAAGCAACTGCTTCGTCCTGAGAACATTCCCAACCCCTACTCCTCAGGAAAAGCCTTTTTTTTTAGCTCCAATGGTTTTTGAAACAATGGTTCTTTGTTACACCTTCCTCTTCAGTGTGATAGCTCTCCCATCTCCTAACAAGTCCTATTCTCCCATTTCATGTTTTGAGTCTTTCCCAAGCCCTTTGGTTTGGCCCCAGAACAGAGAAGTCTATTAAATGATTAACATGTATATAGCATCTTGTGGTTTATATCTCATCTCACTTTGGATCCCAATTTGTGCTATCCCCATTTTTCTTCGGTGGATTTTCTATGTTATGGCATTTAATCTATGGATAGTAAATACTTAATAAATGCTTTTTCATTCATTCATTCATGAATTTCCCCTAATCCCCAGGAGAATTGTCCCCATTCTCACATAACACTCCATTATAATAAATCATTTATTTTAAACCTGGGACAATATATTGAATGGCTTCTGTGGCTTTAGGGACTTCAGTTTAGAAAAAAATTATGAGTTTAATCAAAATCATTTTGACTACAAATTTCTAGTTAGGAAACTCCCTTACATTTAGGAAGAAGTTGGGTTCTCTGACTAAATTTACTATTATATCTAACTCCTTGACTTTTTGTGGTTGAGACAAAATTCACAGTACTCCAAATATTGGGGCAAAAATTCTGTAAGTTACATTATAGTGACTAGTAGTGCCTAGATAGATAAGCACCAGGAGGAAAAGTTGAGGAAAGAATAGCCCTTTTCTTGGTACTTCCTTCAGTCCCTCTATTGGTAGGTGTACTAGTGGTCTCTGCCTAGGTATTCAGTTCCAAGATGCTTACAAAACCAATGGCTTACCTTGATGTCTCCCTTCTCTGTCATAATACAGTCGTATCTTCTCTCTCCTTTAGCTAATTGCCTCAGTGCTACTTATCCTTGGCTTAGCTCTGTTTCCCTCACTCCTTCCTCTCTATTTCAAGACCCTTAGCATCTCTATCTGCTTCTGAAACAATTCTTCCTTTTTATAAAAAAAAATGTTTTAAGGCATGACCCAGTCTCCAATGAAATGGGTTTAAAAGGTTCAAGGAAGTATACAACCACTCTACACACCAGATTCCTATTGATTGTTTCAATGAAGAAATGTTTTTACTTACCAAAAGGGAATTAGTTTTAAGTAAGTAGGAAAATTAATTAAACCCATACACTTACACTTACACAGGGCATGGGCTAGATACAAACAAATGATTTTTCAATGAATTCACTAGTTTAAAAAATATTCAATCTGCACCTACCATATAGAAGGCTCTAGATTAAAAGGTATCAACTTAATTTTTACTTTACTAATCAAATTGCATGTTCTAGACATCATGTAGGCACAGGCTTTGGTTATAGTTTATTAATAGTTAAAATAACTTTCAAATGTGTTTTTAATCAAATATTGAGCAGTAGATTCTATAAGGAAGATTTAAAAAATTAAAACTTCACTACCTATTAAAATCAAGACCAGTCTAAGAAAAAACTGGAAAGCAGACAAAACTTGTTTAACTCCTTTCTTCTTCTATCCATGCCCTTCTCTCAAGTACTCCTATAGATCTCCCCCAGCATCTTACTCTGTTCTTCATAATTGTTATACCAGTCTTAGCTGGTTGTCCTCCTCTAAATTTATTTGTTTTATATCTCATCACCTTGGGTCTTTAAAATCAAAGGGATTATGCAAAGAACTATTCTGGGCTAGCATGAAAATAGATGATAGCCATTCTCAAATTATTTGTGAATTTTAACTGGGGCTTGCTAGAGACAATGCCTTCTAGATGGCAACGGGGAATATCCAGTCTATGTTTTAAGAAGATTGGCTTAGCAAACGTTAGAAGGATGGACTGGGATGGAGACAGCCTGAAAACAGGAAGACGAATTAGGATGCCACTTTAACAATCTAGGTGAGAGGTGATAATTCCTAAATTGGAGTATCAGCTCTGTATGAGGGAAAGGAATAAATGAATATGAGTGACATTATGGAAATAGAACTGACAAGAATTGGCAACTGAGTGAAAATATAATACAGTATAGGAGCATGGAAATTGGGATGCACTGATTGGACATTAGATACCTTACCCAAGGCAGCATAGGGTAAGAATTAAACATTTTAGTCATATACCACATTGGTAATATGATGAAACCTCTGGATATTTTCATTAAAATTAAACTACCTGCAACTAGGAAAGAAACCAATTATATTGGAATACAATTACTAGTTGTATGAATAGCTTTATGAATACCAGGTTAATAATGCCTGATTTAGGGTAATAGATGACAAGGGAGAAAGGCCTTCCAAGCTGGAGAGGCATAGTCAAAAGCTGCAGAGAAATCATGAAGAAACAAGACAGGATCTTCATCTGTTTAATATCCACTCCCCATAAGGAAAGCACCTTTCCTTCTAAGCTATTACAAACATGGATTATTGTTTATTGCTTATTAGTAATCTAACTTAATGTAACTAGAGATTATTCGAGCCCAGAAAGTTGTCCTGACCTCAATAACTCTACAGGACTGCTGGAAATGGCTACAAGGAGTTTGGGGTTCCCCCAGATCCTGGATCCACACAAAACAGTCTTGTTTTGGGTCTTCTCAGCCAGATCTTGTATGCAGTCCACCCAAACCTATGTTTTGGGTTCCTTTTTATGTTTTGGCTTTGCCCAGATTTTGCTGAATGTTAAATCTACTGATATACATCTCAATCTATCTTGCTTTCAAGTTGCCCTCTCAGCAAAATTGCTTAACTGTGTGTGTGTGTGTGTGTGTGTGTGCTTTATGTAAGGATACCCTTGTCTAAATCCTATAAACCTTCAGAGCCTCCATGAGAGGAAGCTATGCCTCCTTTGCAACTTTTTTCTCCTCTAGTAAATGACCTGACACATTTTTTTATAAAATTATTTCAAATTGTGGGGTTTGTTCTTGCTAGCATCACAAAACATACTGTTAAATTTATTTTGAGGGGCTTTGTCTGTGTGCTAAATTCTTCTTACATAACACTTTGTAATCCAAAACCATGGACCTGGAAATATAAAGTTTAGAGAATTTACTGTAGGCAGTTTCACATTCATGAAGCCTAAATATGATGCTCACAATGAACCTGGCAATGTCAAATGTTGACAGGAATTGGTGAAGATGAAGAAAGGAATATACAGTGGCACTACAGCCCAACTTAATCTATTTTCCTAACTCATCCAGGACCCTGCTATTAGCAAGTACTTGCATGGCACTGAAAAGCATTCTGTTGCTGCCATTGCATAGGCTAATCTGGGTCTGGATGGGCTGGTGCCATGAATACTGTACAAACGTACAATTAATTCAATCACCTTGTCTATGATATTCTAGTATGCTACCTCTGCCTCTACCCATGATTGATATGTTGGCTGGCACATGAAGACCAGTAAGCTGCCAAGAATGTAGTTACCTCATGACCACACCACTCTAAGCCCATAGCATATTCCAATAGTTTGCATAAAGCTGTCATTTCCATTAGCACCATTTTCAGTCAGCTCCAGCCTCCAGCTATAACACAGCATGCAGAGGAAGAAGCTACTTCCAGTCAAGTAGGGCAAAAGGGGCTCAGTGGGATGTGGAGGCAGGAGAGGGCCCAGGTGGTGCTGCATGTACAGACTGCTGGAGATACCCTTGGGACTATCCATTGTGCCAGGCTGGTGGATAACAGCTGTGGCTAGGTCTAGGCTGATTGTATCAGCAGTTCCTTGCAGAACTCCTATTTGCCAATACATTTAAGGAAAGTTGAAAAAAGGAAGGCTTTGGGTGTGTGTTTTTGAGGCTATCCCTAACATGTCATGAGTGACAAAGTATTTTATGGGAGACTAGGACCAAGAAAAGAAGCAGGTAATGTTTACTGAAGAATACAGTAATTGGGACCCCTAGGTGTCTCCCCACTATGTCCTTATGTGCACAGGAAAGATGAAGTATCTGTATTCCCAAAAATATCCTCATATGTCTGTGTCAGGGATTCAGTACCAGCCCCAGTAGATTTAAACCAATCCACTTCAACATTTGTTAATTACCTACTCAATGAAGAGCACAATATTTTGTGTCAGGAAAGGTGCAAAGGGTAGGTAAGATGTGATCCCTGCCCTCATAGATCTTATGGTCTAATCATGAAATAAAACATAAGGAGAAAAGCTTCAAACTTTAGTACACATTGTTAAATGAAAAACTGGCCTGTGATAGAGGAAGTTCCTCATTAAGAGCTCCCTACACTGATTAAAAATCACAGATTTGGTTTAAAAAGTAGGGTGGCAGCAATACTTTCCTATCTTTGTGTTTGAACTCCTGGTGCTCCCTATGTCTAGAATTCATCCATCTTTCTCTGCTTGTAAATTCCTACCCATACTTTCAAGTCCAAGCATAGCCCGATGCTTGGTGAGGGTTATTTGTACATAGGAAAAAGGAAACCTAACTACTCCCTATCAGTGGTGTACACACGTGGAGTATGGGCATCTCTGAGGTTTTTTAGACACTCTCTCCTCCCACTGGCCAGGACTCTCATCTTATGGTAGAGTCTTTCAGAGTATTTATGGGAAGAAAAACAGTGGGAATATAGAAATGTGACCGGCTCACCAAAATCCTGTCCCCACCACAAAGTTAGACCGCTTTTTCAAAATTTTCATTTCCTTCTCAGCCTAGAGGAAGAAGGAATAGATACATATAGATCACTCTTTCTCTGCTTTTGGGAAACATCAAATATAACCATTGTAACGTTTATTAAATTACAAAATTTTATTTATTAAATTATTAATTTATTATTACAAGTTATTGATTTCTTAATAATTTAATTATTAAATTAATCCTTTTATATAGTTCAGGAGCCCCCAGTCAGGATAGGATAGAGTCTTGATAATTTAAACAAAGAATTCTCTCTCTCTCTCTCTCTCTCTCTCTCTCTCTCTCTCTCTATATATATATATATATATATATATATATATATATATATATACACACATGTATATGTAAATATATACATACATATATACATATATATGTATATATATATGTATATATATATATATACACACATGTATATGTAAATATATACATACATATATACAGGCATATATATGTTTGTATAAGTAGAGTTATATAAAATGTATTTATTTATGTATATGTACATATACACACGGACAGTTAGGTAGCACAGTGGATAGAATGCTGGACCTGGAGTCAGGAAAACTCATCTAACAGAATTCAAATCCAGGCTCAGACTAGGTATATGACCCTGGGCAAGTCACTTAACCCTGTTTAGCTCAGCTCCTCATCTGTAAAATGAGCTTAGAAGGAAATGGCAAAGCACTCCAGTATCTTTGCCAAGAAAATCCCAAATGGGGTCACAAAAAGTTGGATACCACAACAAGTGTCTCAGACAAGAGTGTGAATTGTACTCTGCAAGCACTAGAGAACCACAGAAAATTTTCAAGTAGATGAATGACATGCAGCAGCAGAAAAAAAATGCACTGGTGATGAAGGTTGGGTTGAAGAAGGAAATAGAGATAGGAAGATGTGTTAGGGATATATTGCAATAGTCTAACTATATAGTAATGAGAGTTTGTCCTCCTGGAGTGGTGGCAGTAATAATGGAGAGGAGGAGACAGATGCAAGACATTTTTCAGGAGTAGAATCAAAAGAACCTCATGACTGAATATATGAGTTAAAAGGTGAGGGAAAGTGAAAAGACAAAGATATTAAGTTTTCAAAAAATGTTGGAGGCTAGATGAAAGTAGTGTCATAAACAGGAATAATGAGGTTGAGAGAATCAGGTTTGGGGAAAATAATAAGCTTGATTTTGCCACATTGAATTTGAAGTGACAATAAAATATCTAGAAAATGTGCTTAGAGGTGTTAGGTGATGCAAGTGGGGTGAATGAGTTTGCCATGGGAGATACTAGAGAGAGAAAAGAGAAAAAGGCCAATATTAGACCCTTGGGAAGCATTCAGCTGAAGAGATTAGGATATCTCTTAGCTTATATCTAAGGTGCTCTTGACAATTGGTTCTAATCATTTTAGCCCTTCACAGTTCACATATGACATAGAGGATTGCATGCTGAAGCTCCAGGTCAGAAAGAACTGGATTCATACAGTGCCTCTGCCATTTGCTAGCTGTGCAACCATAAGCATGTCAATTAACTTCTGTAAATCTCTATTTCCTCATCTATAAAATATGGATTATGCCTGCAGTATCCCCCAATAGATGTACATTGATCTTCAGTTTAGTTGGGCTTGTAAAGTGCTTTGTATACCTTAAAGAGCTATTGAAAAATTGCATTATCCAATCAACAGAGATTTATGAAATGCCTGATATAGCACTGTACTAAGTGTCACAGATACAAAGAAAAAGCAAAAACTGCTCCTGTCCTCAAGGCCTTATATTCTAATGAGGGAAACATGCTTACAGATAAATGAATAAAATGCATATACAAAGTATACCATAGGTGGTCACAAGTGGCTCACAACACTTCTGAGTGTGGCTCAAACCAGATTAAAATGTAATTGGGAAATGTTTAACCAAATAAATAATAATACGATAAAAACAGAGATAATATTTTTGAAAAGTAAATTTTAAAAGTTAATCATTATGTGGCCCACAGGGATCCTTATACATAGTTAATCAGTCCCCTTTGTTGTATGAATTTGACATCACTGCTCTTAAGAGAGTTACCAACATTAAAATGGAATGTAATGAAGTAGCAAATTCTGCCCCCTCTCTTTAATTGTCTACATATCTGTATTATGTGCATAATTGTCTTTATATCTGCATAGCCTAACCATCCAATCAGACAGGAATCACCTTGAAGGCAAGGAGTGGGTACCTCTTCTATATTCCCACAGAACTCAAGTAAATATCATTTGAATTAAAGAACTGCCATTTCTCTACATGAATGTTGGCAGTGCCTCCCAGTTTAGTATTACTGGCAAATGTCACTAATGTTCTATTTATTTGTCTTGTGGACCATAATTGTCTGAAAAGCCCAGATAAATAAGTACAACAAAATGAAAAACAGAACCAGCATAAATTATCAAAAATACTAGGAAAGTAAGACTTTTAAAATTATTGTTATGAATAAAATTCTTAGAGAAAAAGTTTCTGGGCATTAAAAATCAATTTATCAATTAAGTTAGCTAACAACCAATAATTTGAGTCAATAATTCAGTATTCAAGTCACCCATTAGTAAAGGGAGGAAGAGCCATGTTGCCCAACCAGCCAGTTTCAGCTCGGTCCCCAGTGGGGCAGCTCGTACTGCTTACAGAGGTTGTCGTTTGTCCTTTGCTCACAAAGAGGACATGACATTGGGGAAGTGATACCATGACATGCAAGCGAATTGGATTTAAGTGAAGAAGGGCTGTGCAAAGTCACCAGCCTCACTTTCTCCTCCAGAACCATCTGGGTCCAGTAGCCAGACATAAAACAGGATGACTGGAGATGACCCTCAGTTAAGAAGCAGATACCTTGGGAAGACTCTTTAAAAATAATTTATTTATTTTAAGTTTTCAACATTCATTTCCATAAGATTTTGAGTTTTAATTTTTCTCCCTCTCCTCCTTCCCGCTCCCCAAGAAAACATGAAATCTAATATGGGCTCTATTTATACATTCATATTAAGCATATTGGTAATGATGCAAAGAAGAACTAGAACTGATGGGAGGAACCATGAGAATGAAGCAATAAAACAAAACAACAAAAGAAAAGGAGAGCAAATTGTATGCTTCCATATGCATTCAGACTCCATAGTTCTTTGTTTGGGTGTCTTTTGGAGTTGTCTTAGATCCTTGCATTGCTGAGAAGAGCCAAGTCTATCAAAGTCCACTACCACACAATGTA